>NC_036241.1:9596078-9664394 GCF_002742605.1 Olea europaea var. sylvestris | reverse complement strand
CTACTTTTCTCAAAACAGTATCAGACAGGTGTAAAGTAATTGAAGTGTATGCAAGTTCATCATACTCTTTCTTTTGTACTTCTGTTAAATTTGCAGGAAATTTGCCATCTATGGTTTTTGAAACTTTTTGTTAAACCAAAATACCCTTCATCTTTTATTGCCAAATTGAAAAATCACATTTCACATTGAAAATTTTAACTTCAAAGTGTGAAGATGTTTTTAAGGAGAAAATAAAAAACAGAACAACCAAATCACACAAAGTAATCCTAAAGTCGCAACATACACCGTTTTAAATTCTCAGGGTTTTGTAAGATCTACGATCTTAGATCAAGGGAATGTTCAAACGGGTCAAGTCCAAGTATTGTAATTGAATAATTAATGCAAACACGAATGTGTATATACAAAAAATTCAAATTTTCACACAACAAGTTTCACACAATGACTATATGACAGATAAGCACAAAATCAACTACTAACTTACAATCAAAGTTCGACACTTCAAAATAGAGCAAATAATTCCTAAATTTTCAAGCACAAGCAATGGTTGCCAAGTAATGACAACCCTCAATCCTATTGATCACCCCACACGATGATCTGCTAATACTGAAATCTAAACTGAGTTAAGCTAATATACCAGAGTGGACTTATCTGAGTACGTAAATTATGAGAGTTGCAAATTTATCACTTTAGGACCACCACTATTCGTCCTAAAGTCTCTGAAAATTGCAACAACTAAAAAATCACGATCGAGTCCCGAATGCCCGAGCAACAACACCGTCCAGATTCTTCTGCAGGCCCTAAAACAAAAAACTTTCAACATGAAAAATGTCAAAAATAATGTTAGGAACAAACTGCCTGAAAGGACCTCCTCGAAATTCAAGTTCATGTGCCATCACACACGGATCCTTCCCTCTGCGCGTGGGCCTTATGCGCCGCCGTCTACCAATACGAACCGCCCTGCAGGGTTCGCCTTCACCTGTACGTCACGCCAGTGGTCTCCGTTTACCAAAACTCCTTCTATATTGATCAAAAAACGTGAAAAATGGAGACTGATTTTGACAATTTTTTTTATCTGATTTATGGTTCGTTTATGTCGAATGGTTTTTTGCTATATTTCAAGGACCAAAACCACTACATTGAAGCTCTGATACCAATTATTGCTGAAACTTTCTTGAAAGATCTTCAAATTGGTGATTTTCGGGCTCGGTCCAACGCACATTTCTCAACCAACAATCAGTCTAATCAGCTCCAAACCACAACCAATTAATTCACCTTGATTGCTATTCAATCTTACCCACGTAGGACAAGAAAAGATGATGATTTGTGGTCACAAAAGTTTGGAGAAGACACTACAAAGATATACTATGAAAGAACCACCAATTGCACATGTTATACAAGCGTTTTGGACACTTCTACAGGCTATTTTTCACATACAAAGTGGGGCAGTCGAGATTCCTTAATTTTTCTCTCAAAACCACACAAAACATCTTAAGAAAGTGGCTAGAGTTATAGCCATATATATACTCTAGGGTTAGGCTTTAAGTTGGACCATTAAAGGGGTAAACGGGTCAAGATTCAAGCCATCCATAAGGGAATAAAATTGGGATGGGTGTAGCTCATGGACTTGGTTGTTGGACTTATTTCATTCATCGACCTATGCCTATAAAATAATATTAACCCACGTTAACATCATAGCCCGGGATTTATTACGTATCAAAAAACCCAACAAAGCCATCCAAATAGGCAAAACATAGCCCATGAGCAACACAACTTAATTGGTTGCTTCAAATGGACTAATCTCTTCTTGAGTTGGATCGTTACAATTTGGTATTGATTTATTGTTCAATCATATTGCAATCGTCGACTGATAATTAATAATAGTTTCTTAATGAACTGAGCCTGTATATCTCGTTGGTGGTTGAAGAAATTTTTCCCTTACAAAAGTCAATCTAATTAGAAAGAGTTCAAAGTCTTATATATTTATTATTATTTCACACCTTAACCAAAAGTAACTTTAATATTATGTACTTGTGTCTAACCTATATAACGATACAAAGAAATTCGACAAAATATGTCACGTCTTCTTTTCGTTATAATGCGATCATACTCTCTCTTCTTTTAATGTTATTTCCAAGTGCAGAATTCAGACATGCCTAAAGAAATGTAAGAAAACAGTTAGAAAAATTCACTAGGCTATGAACTCTAAAGGCCTGCTTGGGAATTTTTGGGGGCATTCTTTATGAATGTTTTTTTTAAAGTATCGATTTTGAACTTTTATGAATGGATCGATTTTTAATAGTTTTTTGCATTTTTAAAATAGTCAGACGCATTCTTTGAAATTTATTATCCAACGATTTTGAAATTTTATTAAAAGAATAAAATCACATATATGCTCCTTTGTGAACTTTTTAATTATAATTTCATGTATGAAATTTTTTTAAGCATAAATGATACTTTTACTTATAAGTATTTTTTTTTTCCATATAAGTTAATATTTAAGTTAAAAAAGTTAGAAATATATACTTGAAATTCTATATTAGTAATTTTTAATTATCATTAAATTTTACAATCATCAATTAATTTTGTACATTTAAATAATTTTGACAAATAAGTAAACTTTTTACTTATGGGTAACTTTTTTATATTTTATAAGCAAATTTTTATTTTATTAAAAGTAATTTTAATTTACAAATAATTTTCTACACAAAAGTGATTATTTATTGTATAGGTGAACCTTTTAAATATCAAATAAATTTTTTCTTATAAATAATTTTTTAGTTAATGCATTTTTATCAATATTTTGAAAACATTGACTCGAAAAAAAAAAGTCAAAAGGTCAAATCAGAGTCGAACATTTTATAATAAATTAAAAAATAAATATACCAAAAAGTTTAATAAATATTTTATTTATTAAAAGTAATTAATATATACAGTTGAGACCCTTTTAAATTTGACTCCGTTTAAGTTTGATTACACCCACTTCTAATCTCATCAACAGAGACAATAAATATAGCTCAAGTTTTAATATTTATATAACTTTTTAGCTTATGTTAAGGTTTCATTTTATTACTAATAAACATAAAAGTAACCATACATTTTAAGAGAAAAAATAATTTATTTTGATGAACAAATTTTCTTATACAAATTTCCCCCCAAAAAAAATAATAAAATAAAATAAAAAGGGCTTCATTCCTTGAAGTATTCCCAAATACTTTGAAACTTAACAGGCTTGAAGGGTGTTCATTTCTAATTTTAAGCAATCTCACGCCGAGGGAAAAAAAATAAATAAATAAATAAATTAATTTAAAATTTTCAATTCAAAAATTAGGTGTGAAGTTTATTTCTAAAAAATCAAGCATCAATTGAATTATTAATAATATTATAAAATTTATCCCCACAACAGTCGCACCCCAACCCCACTCCAACTACTCCAAACCCCAAATGTCTCCACATTTGACCTCCCGTGTTTGAAGCTAAGGATGAATTTTTTCCCCCCATTTTCCTCTTCATCAGCGGAAGCAAAGATTTGGTGCATTTTTTCCACATTTTCCTCTTCAACGGAGGTTGGCAACGAACTGAGTGCCGTCATGTGTAGCACCAAATCATTGCTCCGCTTGGAGCAACGATCTTCTTCTGGCAATGAGTGGTGAACTACCTCCACTCCCAACAATCGATTTTCCAATGTTTGGGGTTGAGAGTCGACGATGTTTGTGGTTTTGTATATAGTTTGTGGGTTGGGATTTGAGTTGGTGGTGGTGGTGCCGCCAACGGATTAGGAGATTTTTTTTTTTTGGAATTTGAGTTGGTGGCAATGGTTTTGTTAGATCTGGTGGTGGATGTGATTTTTGTTGGTGGCGACGATGGTTGATCTGACGGTTGGGGTGATTGTTGTTGAATATGGGGGTGAATCTGGTGGTGGTAGTTTGACGGTGGCAGTGGTGGCTTGTAGTTGAAAATGGTGATTTGTTGGTGGTTGTAGCGGTGAGGTGATGGTGGTTTTCAAATTGAAAATGGAAGTTTGTTGGAGACAGTGATGTGGGGGTAAGGTGGCATTGTCGCTATACCCAATTCATCGTCAAAAGTAAAATGAGTGAAATGGGAGGAAATACACAGAAATGACTCACCGACTGTAGCAAATTTTAACATTGACCTTTGACCCATTAAATCAATTTAAAAAAAAAATTAGTTAAAAAATAACTTTACACACAAAAGGGCGATTTTACCCTTCAACATTTACAAACTGTTTTCGAAGGCCCCTCTAACCGACCAACCCAAAGAAAATCGACGCCTCAGTTGCCACAAAAACAGTCCGATCAACCACCAACCGAAACCACCGACGCCACAACGACTTCGATCAACGACCAGACAACGCCTACTTACCATCGGGCGAAACTATTTCGATTAGTTTTTTCGCAAAAATTTGTAATTTTTTTTTGTCTATAATCAATTGAATTTTTTTACATTTATTCGGTTTAATTAGATTTGATGCATGAGTTGTTAGATTGTGTGGGTCATTCTTGGGTGGAAAATGTGAATTTTTTGGACCTCTCATCGTCGAAAATGACGATTTTCGGAGAAAAGAGGAAGGGGGAAAGACGTCGACTGTTGACAGTCGAGTTCAGTCGAACTGTTGACAATCGGGTCTTGATTGTTAACAATCTTGGTCCGACTGTTAACAGTCTTTTGGCCGACTGTTACTGTTAACAGTCAAACCTTCTGTTAACAGTATGACCCGACTGTTAACATTTAATTTTTTTTTTAAAATATATATATTTAATTTTTTAATTTTTTAAAATATATTGTCCAAATATACAGAAGATTAATTTTCTTTATAATTAATTTATTTTTTTATAATTGTCTTTTATTTATATAATTTAATAATTAAATATTATCTGAAATTAACAATTTATTTTGTTCCTTTTTTATGAAATAATCTTTGATTTTGTTTCCTAATTTATTTAAATAATATTTATATACTTCAATTTTTTTAAAATGTATTTGATTAAAAAAAATTTGTAAATATTTTTTTCCAAATGATTAATACAAGATTAAATTTCTTTATAATTTTAATTTGATTAAATATTAATTATGTTATTTTTTTTATATTCTTTAATTTTTTAAAATTTATTTAAATAAAATTTATATTATTTAATTTTTTTTGAGAATATATTTAATCTTTAATTTTTAATTTTTTTGTACTCTTTAAATATTAATAATTTCCTTTAGTTGAAAATCTCATTAATTTGTATTTTAATTTAATCAATTATTTTTTACATTTATATTGAATTTATTTTGTTATTAGTATCAATGTCTTGCGTATTGTATGGTAGTTAAAATTCGATTCCCTTGATTTTTTTAGATTATGTGTTATTTTATTATTTCTTGTTCAATGTTCTAACATTTGAATTTTTGCAAGATGGAGTCTATTTAGATGGGGAGTTGAGACAGATGGTGGGAAAAGCTACTTGGAACAGTAGCTTTGAGAGTTTTAATGCTGTGTTGGAGCTGCTCGATGATCAGCACGAAAATATGCTACGATAGTCCTTCTTGTGGTCACTGTACCGTCTGCGAGAGGTGCAGTACTTAGGACAGATCATCGATGCACTTCTATCTCGACTTCTGAGGTCAATCGATAGCGATTCCCTCCACTTCTACCTCAGGGGCAAGGTCGTCAGTTTCTCGATGTTTGAGTTTATCTTGATCACTGGACTGAGGATTACGGGTGACAATGCAGCCATTGAGAGAAGCAATAGGCTGTACGAGACGTACTTCTAGGGACATGGGTCGGTGCTTCTACCCGAGTTGATGGTCGCGATCAGGGGGTGCGACCAGATGCTAAATAGATTGAAGCTTGGGCTGGTCTATATCCTCAAGAGTGTGATGAGGTGTCATCACAAGAAGACTGTCATCGACATTTTTTATTTGCAAGTTGTTGACGACATCGATGCGTTCAACAACTATCCATAGGGTCGGAGATGCTACGAAGACGCCGTACATGTCTTCATCAGATTGCCCAAGGGGTAAATGCGTAAATACAATATATATGGATTGCCCTTAACGGTGCAAGTAAATGTTTAATATAATCAAAGTTAAATTTTTAGTATATTACATTTATGCATAATAAGTGCATGTGTTGCAGATTTGGGCGTATGAGATAGTCCCTGTACTGGGGGCCCGCTTTGCAAAGCGAGGGGAGACACGATGCCCTCGGATGCATCATTGGAGATTATCGTGAGCGGACGGATGTCCCACTGAGAAACAGTTATCGGGCCTCCTCGACGATACTCAAGTAAGTATTATGCATTTATGATTTATATTATACGTAGTTTAAAATCTGTTTACATGATCCTCAACTAGTTGAAATGTCAATATGTCAGTTTGAAGTCATATCTGAGTTGACGGCATCGATGGAAGAGGAGGCTCAGGGTCTTGTGCAGGATTTAGGCGTTCCACACACCCAAGACGAGGAGATGTCTGATCCGAGCCTGGACCGAGATTGGGTATGTGAATTAAATATAATTTATTGAATATTGTTTTGTATAAATTTATTGAATAATTTTTAATGTTGTTATTTGTGTAGGAGGGCGGTCCAGCTGATCGACGATCACCTCCGTCGAGGGCATCGCCGTCGCCATTGGCATCGCCGTCGCCATTGGCATCACCTCCATCGAGAGCATCGTCGCCGTCATTGGCATCACCTTCGCCGAGGGCATCGCTGCCGTCATTGGCATTACCACTACCGAGGGTATCTCCTTCTCCCTCGTCCAGACACCTCTCTCGTGTATCTCCTGCACACAGTGATGATTTGTATGCCCGTCTGACTGGATTTATAGCGAAGGAGGTCGACGCGCTATGACGAGAGTTGATGGAGAGGGTCGATGATCTGGGACGAGAGTTGACAGGGAGGGTCGACGATCTGACAGGGAAGGTCGACTATCTGACAGGGAAGGTCGATGATATGGGACGAGAGTTGACAGGTAGGGTTGACGATATATCCCATGATGTTGGAATCCTACGGTCTTGCGTTGTTGACCTTCAGGATATGGTAGCGGCACTTAGAGGAGATTTAGCCAGCAGGCGATGAGGAGACAGGGGGGATGGCGGAGATGACGATCGAGAGGGTGGTTGAGATGATGATGGAGAGGAGGGTCACCTACATATTTGGCGTGATGAGACATTAGAATCATTGTGGTTATCTATAGAGGGGGAGGGGTGGCCTCGATAGGGATGGGAGAGGGACGACGGAAGGGGTGGCCCTGATGGGAGGTACGGGGGAGGTGGCCTCGATGGGGAGGTACAGAGGAGGTGACGACAAAGGGGTGGCCCCGATGGGAGGGGTGAGGAGGAGGTGGCTTGGATGGCATTGGACGATGGGGTGGTGGTCCCCGGACTGGAGGTCGAGATGACGCTCGTTGTGATTGAGGGTAAGAGACATGTTGATGAGACGGAGCAGGCGGTCAGCAAGAGGTTTAGAGTGCCGTCACAGTATGTTGTTCCCCTTTTACGGCTGAGGCCAAGAGGAGGACGTTCATCGATGAGACGCAACCGAGTTTATTCAGGGAGGTGGAGCACGCCAAGTGGAAAGTGTTCGAGATGGAGTGGAGGAGAATTAATAAAGCACTGTACGCTAACTCGTCTATGCTTATTTTAACATTTTCCTATTTTTTTTAGAGTTAGCCGCATGATAGGTCAAAGGACGGTCTCGGACGCTTACAAGTTGTTCCACGATATCAACACTTCGGGAGCTTGGCTCGCTGACAATGTAAGTGAAGTATTCATTTCGTGTTTTTTATGTATACGTCACTTTGTATTTATTAAATGAATAACTCATAATTTTTTTGGTGTTTCTTGATGCAGCACATCGACCTGGCCATGGACTTGCTGCGAGATCGAGCTCAAAGACATCCAAAATCATTTGACGTCCATGGTCGAGTCATATTAAACACCGAGTTCCTGCGTGCCGTTACCATAGAGTATCAGTCGCTCCAACTTATGGGTAACGAGTACACGGTACCAGAATATATGCTCGAGTGGGTCATAGAAATGTTGCTGAGTGTCGGGGGAAAATCATGGGAGGGTTGTACTCATATGTACATTCCAGCGTGTATCAATAATCATTATGTTACGCTGGAGATCGTTTTTGCTGACACGACTATATATGTGTATGACCCAAATCATTCATGTTTGACACAAGACCAGCTCGAGCAACACCTGGAGTCCGTAGCTGTAATTGTTCCTATGATGGCCAGACGAACGGTGATGACTGTACAGGACAGATTGCGGATCGTTCGGAACACGACGACAGCGCGACAGTCCATAAGGTAAGTGTTTGAACTTTGTTGTTTTCATCTTTTAGATTTAGTTTTAGCTACACAGTACTGAACTGATCCATTCTTGTTCAATTGTAGCGATAACTGCGGCATATTTGTCATTAAGTACGTTGAATTTTTAAGTATAGGATATAAGGTTGATGGAATCAACCAATCATGGATACAGAACTGGAGAAAGAAGTTAGCTTGTGATTTGTTCGAATTTAATGGTAACCCGTAAATTTGTGTGAAATATATGTAACATTCGAATTATAAATTTAATTATTTTTTGTGATTATGAAATAATTGTAAATTTGTGTTCAATATATATAACATTCAAATTGAAAATTTAATTATTTTTTTTAAGTTGATTTTTTGATTTTTTTACACATATGCCGAGTATGGAACTATTTTTTCATATGAATCATTATAAATAACATTTATTAAGAATAAATATTGAATATTTATGAAGAACAAATATTGAACAGTGCAAAGTAAACGAAAATATTATTCATTTAACTTACCTGTCTAATTGTCATTTAGGGAAATTTGACTGCTACAAAATTGCCGAGTATGCCGTATGACTCTGCACCTGTCACACGAATGTGGTCGAGGAAACTCTCTGGTAGATTATATTCTAGATGTACTTGGACGTCCAGAACCACGCGGTTCAACTGCTAGTGACAACAAAGTATCAAATGGGAGAATGTGCTCGAGAACTTTCCACTCGACTTCATTCGGCAAAGGAAATATAATCTCATTATATGCTGTTCTCCAAAACTCAGTCTATAATACAAAGAGCATAACGTTCTCGCTGCAAAGCCTCGATACATGGCCGCCGCAACTGCATGCTCACATGGAAAACTCTCTAACTGAAATCTCGTACAAGTGCATGTGTTATCAGTCAAGTCCACCATATATGTTGTATTACGTGTACATTGCACGGAGAAGCGGAACTCATCTAGTGCTTCCACATTCAACTTCCTCGCAAACTCTGCCGCCTTAAAGAATTTCTCCTCTTGAGTTAGAGTCAGCACGCTAGTGCAACTTTGTGATGCCGCACGTCGGTCATGAAACCACTGTTGCAGCTTGTTACGAATGTTCTCAATCATTGCGAGAATTGGTAACTCTCAATCCTTCTTAAACAATGCATTGAGAGACTCTGCGTTATTCGACGTCATCATGTTATATCACGTCCTGGAAAGTATGATCGCGCCCAATGTTCGATCCCCATGTTCGTTAGATACTCTAATGCCGGTAATGATTTACATCCTATCTCAAACATGAACTTATTAGCTCCTCAGCACTGTAAGCGTCGGCTGCTCTCCTGAACAATGAAATGATATTTTTGCCCCGATATCTAGTCTTTAAATTACCTTGTATATGGTACATGCAATACCAGTGATGTGCCTCGGGAAAAAATTTCAGCGATACTGTTTATTATAGACTGTCCCTGATCGGTTACAAAGGCAAGGTTTTCGACTTCTCCGATCACTTCCTTCGGTTTAAAAAAGAACCAACGTATGGACAAATTATTCTTGGAGTCGACTATGCCGAATACAATAGAGTGAATTTGGATATTGGCGTCTTGACATGTAGCAATAATTAATTTGCCTTGATATTTAGCTTTTAGAGTTGTACCATCAACTAGAATTATGGGCCGCATTGCATTTCGAAAACCCCGAATACATCGTCTGAGAGCCATGAAGAAATATTTAAAACAATTATTGCCCCCCGCCTAAAAAAAAAATGTCATGCCAGGATTAGTTGTCCCCATGTTATGGCAATACCTGGTCAATTTAGCATAACTCTCCTTAGCCAATCCCATTAAATCCTTCAACGCACATTTTTTGGCCTTTCATACTTTTTGGTAGCTCATGACCACTCAATACTGTCGACGGACATCGTTAATGATGTCTAAAGGTCTGTAGATCGTTCGTGGGTCCTGATACTTGTGCATTATCCGTCGACAAATAAATCATGCTCGAGCTTGCCTGTGATCGTTTCGAAATATTCCTACTTCGCAAGTATGTTCCCATGAATACTTGCGAATTACGAAGCACTCATTCGTGTCCATCTTAGTTGCTCTCAAGCGCCAATTGCAACTGTCGTCGATTCAGGCAACTGCTAACAATGACTTGTTTGATTTCTTTTACTTTGAACTCAAAGTTATATTTTAATGACAGCCGGTGCACAACTTCCTGCAAATCTTTCTTGGTTTCAAATAGTTGCTCGACATACAAGTCCTCATCATCGGGAGCCACACGGGAAGAATTGGAGGACGGTCCACTTGTTCCAACCTCTGAGCTCCCACCCGGCTCATGTCTCTGTTGGGATAAAGCAATCAAATTCTCATTTTTAAAATCATTTATATTCTCATTGTCTTCAACTGTCGACGAAATTCTGTGCGTAACAACGACATTACGATCAGGAGCAACTGTCTCAAGAATAACCACATCATCCTCAAAAACTATCTCCACTGTCTCCCAAAAACCTCGGTCATTATTATCCGCCCTATCTGAATCTTCGCGTTCACCTTCGACAACATCCTTCTTAACTAAAGTCACACCAAGAAAGTCGGAGTCCGATGCATTTTATTCAATTCAAATAGATAATTCAATTCAGCATCATTAGTAACGAATATCGGTGGAATCGGAATGGATGAATCCCCATAATCGTTGAATAGATATCCCAATTGTATATCGTATTGAGATTGATCGACATTCAACTTATTTTGTAAATCGTGGTGCACTTTTGAGTATGATGTACTCTCTGTTATGGGAATTACAATACAACAACATATGTCACTCGTCCATCTCCATTCCCATCGATTACTTTCATTCAATTCGAAATCACCGAAATAACAGACGGGGATTCATATGTTTATTTATTTAATCAACTTTATTTATTAATTATAAGAAAAAAAGCAGTGCCAACAAAAATTAATTAATTAATTAATTAACAGCTTTAACAATCAGTTTTTGTGGAAATAGAAGCACAAAAATCGACTGTTTGATTATTTAACAGCCGACTATGGCCTATAACAGCTAGTTGTTAAATGGTCGACACGACTGTTAAAAACCGACTGTTTGGCAGTTTTGCGTATGAAATTTTTTTTCTACGGTTCTGAAAAAAAAATTATAGATATGTTAAAAAAAAATTTGATAGGTAAAATCTATTAAAAAAAATTTATACTAACTATTACTATGTCGAAATAAAATTTCTCCATTCAAATGAACACTAATTTACTGAAAACAAAATTAAATATTGCGTAAATATACTTACCGATTTGAAGTAATTAATATGAACAAAATTTCCGACTTCGGCGTTTGAAAGTTTTTTGAGATTTTGAGGTTCTAGCAAATGAAAGATGAGAGTTTTTCTGTGTTGAAAGCTCGTTTTAAAGTTTTATAAGTGGGGGAGTGTTTGGTTTTCAATTATTAACTAAAAGGATAGTAAAGTCTTTTCAACAATACATTGTTGTGTAATTGTATAATACATTTAAGGGTATCTTTGTCTTTTACCATACAAGAGGTCAATGTGATAATATTCAAGATTTTCAAAGTCAAAATGGAATTTTAAACCTTTGGCTGGGTCAAATTTAAAAGTATCCCCGTGAAATGGTCGGTGGTGTGGGGTTGTGTTGGTAATGGTGGCAACTGGCTGTGACAGCGGTGGTTGTCGTAAGTGGCCGTGGTGGTAATGGTATGTGACCAACTTCAATTACCCATTTAAGGCGGGTTGGAATACGACATTGTCTTATTTACGTACCCTTTTAATTTTTTTTAATTCATCTAATTGCCTTCATTCACTAAAGTAAAGACAATAATATAGTTGCTAAAATTTTAATTTTTTTTAAAGTTAAATTATTCGAATATCTTTGATAAACTAGGGTTTTTATTTTTTTATCATATTTATTAGATAATCTTTGTTATCATTTTCTATTAGAATTTATGAAATTTCGTAGAATTTTTCATTTAAAGTATTGAATTATTCAAAAAAAATTAAAAATTAAACGGGTGACTATTACCCGTACTAGCTTTGTACTCGCCTCGGGCGAATTACTCGATCCGAACCAAATCCTAATACCGGATTAAGTGGGTAATTCACCCCCCGTTCCAGGTCAGACCCCACGGGTATTGGGTTTGACGAAATTTTTTTACCATTCCTAGTTATTTGTGATCAACCATTTAATTGTGACATAAAAAATCGATAATTTGTGATTAAAAAATAATTTTTGACCAACGAATAAATTGTGACCCATAAATTTTTAATTTGTAACCTATCTAAATTTTTTATTGTGACCATGAAATAATATGTGGCCAATTAATTTGATAATATGTTACCAATATATTGTGACTTATAAGTACACACATATGATCATTGATTGTATAATTATGATATTAATATATTTAATTAATAAAATATATTTAATTATTTACTTATCACCTGAGTTTTGAATTTTGTAACTTAAAATCTAAAATTTGAATTAGCCCATAATAAACACCTGAATTTTGAATTTTTTCCAAGGAAAAAGATTTAAAAAAAAAAAAAAAAAGCAACTATAAGATGGCCAACATATGGTAGAGCTCCAACATGTTTGGTATTGGACCTAGAATTTTTTTTTCGAATTTTGCTTAGTGTACAAGAGGGGATTCACAGGATCCCTCCAGAGCACACACAATGGAGGAAGTGGAAATTTTTTTTTTATTATTTTTTTTTGGATTTTTTATGAGGTGGGTCCTGCATGGGGCCACCTGTTGTGTGTGCTCTAAAAGGGTCCTATGACACATCTCCAAGTGGTAAAAGGAGAGGTTGGAGAAATTCAGTTTTATTTGAGGCTGTCGCGTCAAGGGTTCGAATCCTGAAATATGGATTTGACTCTTGGGTTAGTGTAAGTGTACAAGTAGTCTTCCACCCTATACCTTTGGAGGTATAACCTGCGATTTACCTCCCTCACGATACTCTAGGGTAGGGACGATGAGGAACCGTTAAGGTTGGGGTTCAGCCTTTCTAAAAGGGTCCTGTGAAACCCTTCCTGCACGCCAAGTAAAATACCTAATTTTTTAATTAAAATTATGAACCAGTCAAATCGTGTCGGGTCACAAGTTTCTAGATGGACCTCGAATTTGACCCAATTATTGGTTTAAAGGATTTTACATCATAACTCATAATTGAACCGATTTTAAAATTAGCGGATTCCCATGCTTTTCGGTTGAGCAGACCAATTCGATTTGATATTTTCTGCCCAAATAATATGTTTGATGGGCAAAATTGTACATAAAATTGTTTTTCATCCAACCCTCCACGTGACTCCTTTTTTTAGGATTTTAAAGAATTGGTATTCCTTTGATTTTGGTGGAAATTGATTTTCAACTGCTCTTTTTTGGACAATTGGAACAAATTATATCCCTAATTGTAACAAATTTTATTCTTTTAATTGACAATTTTCATGAAAAACAAAATCAAACGACCACTAAAATATAAAAAAATATATATATCAATCAAACACATTTAATTGACAATTCCAAAGAAAAACAAGTTTTAGGCAATTTAATTATTTGAAATTTATTTTCTTTCCACCTAAATTCCATTCTTGTAATCAAACAAACCCTTAGTTTTAACAAAATATGTTAGTTGAACATAATTATTTTATAAAAAGTAAAATTAGAATTGAATGTGACAAATGATCAAAATCCACCGATTTGGTGGGTTGAGAAATGATAAAAACTACACCACACCTATTTTGGGTAATTTTAAAACCATTCAAAATCGATGCAAGGAAAAAAATGGCATGCATCGATTTTCCAATCCTTCATAAATGGTGCCACTCAAGATGGATCAAAATAAAACTTCCAAGCAAGCCCCTAAAATTCATTTGTAACGAACATCACAAAACTTTACACAAATACGTAAAATGGGACTACGAACTAGTAGGAATTACTGTGATACAAAAGATGAAGAATAATATTTATTTATCATCAGTGATGATCAACACTACTTATGACAAGACGGTGACATTAAATCATAAATTCAATTAAATACATTGAAATGAAACTCATTTTATCAAATCTGTCATTCAAAATCAGGTGATAATCATCAATGATTACCAAGATGTAAGAGTCGAAAGGCAACAAAGCTAAGCGTCAATTCTTAAGAGCCTAGACATAATAAGGTGATTTTTTATTTTAACATTATTATTATTATTCCATTTTATTTAATCAGTTAATTTAACTTCAAAATAAAAAAAAAATCTAAAAAATATATAAAATGATAAAAAAGGCACGCACTATCAAATTAGTCAATTATTTCAAAAATCATGTGATATTATTTAAATAGGTAATTAAATAGGTTGATGTCATATTAATATACAATTTATGGACACAATTACATACTAATCACAAAAACGTCACACAATTTTATAGGTTAAACTCATTTATCAATCACATATTATCAAATTAATTAGTCAAATTTATTTATCGATTACAAAGATACAAATTTTAGGTCACAATTACAAATATAATGACAAATCACACATTTTTTAAAATAAAAAATTACTTATTTTATTGGTCACAAAGTATTCATTTTATTAGTCATAAATACTCAGTCATTTGTCACAATCGCACTTTATCCCACTCTTCGTTGTTTCTATAAATTTTAGCACTGTCCATTCCAATGTTATATGACTTGCCTATCTCATCCAATTCAAATTCAACTATGTAGACCTCTTCCTCCTTTTTGAGTTTAATTACAAATTCAATGATAGGGCAATCAATGAAGTCGGCAGAATGTGAGGTAATGTCTTCTTCATTAATTACCTCCCCTTGATTTTGTTCATTTTGTAATTGAATTTTCTTCGTCTTCGTTCTCGTCGTCCATAATTGATATCTTTTCGGGTCAAATGGCTGGTTCACAATCTACATCCACGGGCAATGGAAACTTTTTTCTTTCAAATTTCTCGAGTTGATTATACCCTCACCTTTTAAATTCGATCCAGTATACGTCATCTCCCATGCACATTTTGCTTTCATCTAACTTGGCAAGATCAATATAGTATTTTGCAAGTACCTCCTCGTTCAACATGGAAGGACCAACTCCTACAAGCATGTCTGACAGGACACACTCGCCCACAGGCATATAATTTTCATCATTGTCAAATGCTAATCTTTGACATTGCAAATATTACTGAAACTGCAGGAGCTTGAGCCTTCCCAGATCAGAGCATGTATACAAGCAGTAGCCAATATAATGCACCATATAGCAGAACTCACAATATATATCTTCTTCCTCATTGTCTATGTCGAGATTAATTATTGCATAAATAATTCTATTATGCCAGCATCAGAATATTGCATACACTGCTGAATAGCACCTCGAAAGAATACCAAATAAGAGAGATTAGGGTGGGTAGCGAAAATCAACAAAAATAAATAAATAAATAAAGTGAAAAAATCGAATTAATATAAACAACTAAATTAAAATTAAATCCATTATTCCTCGGTAACGGCGCCAAAAATTTGTTCGTCAAAATCCCGTAAACGTACGAGTTCGTTATACAAATAATAATCGTGATGAGAGAGTTATCGTCCCACAGGGAATAATGATAAATTCTAGTGTATTTGATTAAATTCGTGTTTGTAACCAAAAACGACCGAATGAATAGCTAACAAATTGTTATAACTAAAACTTGTAAAAACAATGAAAGTTGGTTTAAAAATCAAATGTGTTAACATATTGAATTTACGACGTCACTAATCAATACTTAGTTCTAATTCTCAACCAGTAATAATTATCTCAATTCATACAATTGCGACGATCAATAATTTCACTTTTATTTATTATTCTTTCCCAAAATATAATAAACATATGTTTACCACGAGACAATCTTATTTCTAGTCCGAATTCAAATAGCAAATAGGCATTGACATTTAGGATTATCACAAATGATCGCACACGTCATAAATGTTATTCCTAATATTTATTGTATGTGTGTCCCAATAATAATGTTCTACCTATCGTGAGTTTTCCAACACTATGAATAAGTAATTTATTGTCAAAATGGTACGTAAATATTAAAACAATATAAATAGTCATATTAATAGAATCATAGAACAAGAATTTAGATAAAAACACGTCTCGAATTAAACAGTTTTGTCATCCATCCAATACATGAAAAAAATTTAGCCTAGCATGGTGTTGAGATTAAACATATAAAAGTGGAAGACATCACCGAAAATCAATGGGAAGGGATTAATTCCAAAATTATTCTCAGCCTCTACTCGTGTA
Organism: Olea europaea var. sylvestris; assembly: GCF_002742605.1. Classification (NCBI taxonomy): domain Eukaryota; kingdom Viridiplantae; phylum Streptophyta; class Magnoliopsida; order Lamiales; family Oleaceae; genus Olea; species Olea europaea. The sequence continues at coordinate 9,647,799 of NC_036241.1, read as the reverse complement.
TGTTTTTCTCCAACAGCAAGTAGCTCCTTTTGTAACCTCCAAGTGGCTACTGTTTTGGACTCAAGAAGGGACTTCCCAATTTCCAATTATCTCCGTCTCTATTTCTACGTGAATATAACACTTCCAAGGCAGCCTTGTTTAATGTATCTAAACTAAAATCCCAAGGCAGCAATTCTTTTTCTCCTCCTTTTCTCAGCCGGCTAATTTATCTCACCAAAGAATCCCCAAAAATCTCCAAGCTGCTCCTTATTAATTCCACCAAGAAGATTAATTTTTTTCCCCAAATTCAGCAGTTTGTATATATATATGTTGACCCCCAGCTGCCTATTTTTTGTGCGATAATATTTCTCAATTTAGTCCCCCCAAGTTGCTGCCCAATTGTGTGTGTTGTATATTTATGAAAATCAGTTAAGGCAGCCCTTGTTTTCCTCCAGCTGCCTTTTCCTCTCCAAGAAGATATCCCAATATTCTTTCCTCCTCGTTGGTGTCTCTCTCTGTGTGTACACATAAATACTTTACCCAACAGCCCAATTAAAATTCAACTTCCCAGCCTCTTGAATTCTATTAAAATTTGATTCCATTGAAGGCCCAATTAATAACTTATTTTCTTCAAGTCACCAACTTTTAAGTTAATGCAATGTAGTCCTTGAATTCCTCCATTGTGCAATCAACGTCCTCTTCAATTTTCCAAATGTTGAATTTGATCTTCAATATTGCATCCAATAGCCAATTTGTTATTCATCCTTTCTAATTGTTTCAAACGGTTACGTCACTAAAAACAAAAATAAAATTAACTCAAGTTAAATAGAAATTAATAAATTGACGACATAAAAGCTTAATAAAATGGTCTAAATAAATGTACAAATTGCACTCATCATTATCCTGATGGGATAAATGTTTATAGGCTGTGGAGTAGGGAAACAAAAGTCTTTAAAATCATCACTAGCAGAGATGTTACTTTTGATGAGTCAAAAATAAATTGTTTGAATAATAGTGAGTCATATGGCCACTCTAAAGTTGAAGAAATTGATGGGACCAAGCTGCAAGCAGAGCTTGGAAATCCATCTGACCCTGTTCCCCTTGAATAGGTGGAGGAAGAAGTATAAATTGCTTCTGATCCTCGAGAAATAGAAAAGGGGAATGTACAAGAGAACATAGAAAGTCAACCTATAGAGTTGGGGAATTATCAATTAACTAGAGATAGGACTAGAAAGGGGATAAGAGAATCGATCAGGTAAGAGAAAGGAGATAAGGGAGTCGATTAGGTATAGAAATTACCTTTCACTTGTTATCCTCTCTTATCAAGATCTTGTCTTTAGAGAACCAAAATCTTACGAAGAGGCTATTAGCAGCCAACAATCTATAAAGTGGCAGGCTGCTATGAAAGATGAAATGGACTCCTTAATAAAGAATAAAACTTGGACTTTAGTTTCTAAACCCGCAGGTAAAACTCTTGTCGATTGTAAATGAATATTTAGTGTTAAGGAGGGAAACTATAAAAAGATGCCTATAAGATTTAAAGCTAGACTTGTAGCAAAGGGGCTTACACAAAAGGAAGGCATGCATGATAATAAAATCTTTTTCCTTGTGGTCAAATATACTACCACTAGAGTCATGCTCGCTCTTGTGACACTTATGACTTTGAACTTGAACAAATGGATGAACAAACTGCATTCTTGCATGTTGACTTGAATGATTGAATGAAGTGATTTATATGAAACAAACATATGGTTTTGTTGATAATCCAAACCTGAACATGTTTGCCTTTTAAAAAGATTTTTATATGGTTTAAAGCAATTTCCTAGACAATGATAAAAAGGATTTGATAATTTTGTATCTACTATTGGTTTTACAAGAAGTGATTTTGCTCATTGCCTTTACTTTAAACGAGGTGAAGAAAATGCTATTATTGCCTTTATACTTCTGTATGTGGATGATATGCTGTTAATCGGCAGAATATGCATGTGGTTAATGATTTTTAAAGATCTTTAAGCAAAGAGATTGAAATGACAAACCTAGGTCATGCTAAAAGAATTTGGGGGATGCAAATAACTAGGGATAGAAGTAACAGATTACTAAGTCTAAAACAAACTGCTTATATTGAGAAAATGTCAGTTAGATTTGCCATGCATGATGCCAAATCTGTTACTCTCCCCTTAGCCGGCCATTTTAAACTAAGTAAGGATCAATGTCCTGTTAATGAATCTGAGATTAAGTAAATGGAAAAAGTATTTTTACGCTAATACTGTAGCATCAATCATGTAAACCATAGTTTGAACAAGGCTTGATGTGGCTCCTTCTGTAAGCACACTTAGCAGATTCATGGCTAACCTTGAACCTGAACATTGACTTGCCTTAAAATGGTTGTTGAAATATTTGAAAGGATAATCACACTTAGGCTTATCATTTAGTGCCTGTTAAGAGAATATGGTACTTAAGGGCTTTGTAGACTCTAACTTTATTGAACATAGGGACAAGAAGAAATCCACTACTGCATATATGTTTAGCTTATGTAGAACATGTAGTTATTGGAATTCCCAAATAAAACCAGTTGTAGCCTTGTCTACAACCGAGGCAGAATAGGTGGCTGCAACTGAGGCGATTAAGGAAGCCTTTGGCTCAAGTGCTTACTATTTGAAATAAATGAATTATGTAGTCCTTTTGTTAGTGTCATCCACCTGTGTGAAAACCCAATTTATTATGAACGAACAAAACATATTAATGTAAAGTTGCATTTTATAAAAGATGTTATTTCTAAAGAAATTTTATTTCTTGAGAAAATTACTACTGAATTTAATCCAACAAATATGGGGACAAAGGTATAGCTTCTAAATAAGTTCAAGACTTGTTTGCATATGCTGGACATTGATATTAGGTAAATTTTGTAATTTTATAAAGGTTATAAACTTGGTGCCTACTAGAAATGCTAGGAAGTTTTATGATTCAAGAGATTAAATGGTAGAATGTATTTTATAGGCTTCTTGTATTACCACTAGCAAGAAAGTTGAGATTTGTTGGGCTGTGATGCCAGTCCAATCCATGTAATTAGGTGATGATAAATGGCCTTCAACCCAAATTGAAATAAATCTTGCCTAATAATGTCATGTGAGATGGCCCACTACCCAAGACCCAATATTCAACCCACTTAGTCTGTTGCTCTGGACCATTGGATTAATAGCAAATCTACGGGGGATGATTGGGTATATAAATAAGAGTTTTTAACCCTAAAATTGTTAGAACTTTTCATTTTCTTGGGTCTCTTGCCGTCTAAAACCTTCAAGCGTGTACTGTTCTATTCTGTTTGTCTTCTTTGTGTGAGTCGATTTCCATTCTCTCCATGAGAATCAACTATGGGTATTTTCTCTGTGTGAGCAAAACCTGTAGTTTGTTGTCGTGTTCATTTTGGTCCATCGAAGCAATTTCTAGTTGGGGACTTGTCAAGGTTCTTGGGCCTTAGTTTGAGCCTCTGCGATGATTCAAACAAATACAAGAGTTTGAGCCTAAATCGATCACTTATCTTAATGTCCAGTGGTATTCTTTGTATTGATTTTATAGTATCTCTGATCTGATACTTTGTGTATAGAGTAGTTGTTAATAACAATGTCAAACTTAATGCCAATAAAAATGTACATATACCATGATTGTGTTAAAAAATCCTTGAACCATTTATCAACCCCTGCTATATATATGTACATTAAGATTGACAAATTTTAGTACATTGACCTTAACAACTTTTTCAATTAATTGTCAAATTTTTGGCACAAAAAAGGATGTTAATGAAGATATACACTTCGTATGTACAAGTACTTTAACTCCCTTTTGGCCCCATTAATTTTAATTATAATGAGAGCAATAGTATTTTATTTCATTTTTTTTCGAAAAAATTGATAATTGTAGAAGAATGAAAAAATTTCAATTTACATATAATATTATTTTATTGGAGATTGTGTGGATAAAAATAGAAGAAAAAAATTTAATTTAATTTTATAAAATGTAATTGGGGCTCAACGAGTGCTTAATCCAACCACATATGACAAGAAATTTCAGATTTTAGACTCCCAATCATATGATCTTATCGAGTTAATTTTCCAAATAGCCACTAAACTTTGTCAAAAAGTTCCAAAGAGATCACTAAACTTTAAAACTTCCCTAAATAGTCACTAAACTTTGCAAAAAGCTCGGTCACTAAACTTCAAAACTTCTATAATTAGTCATTGAACTTTACAAAAAATTTCTAGAAGGTCACCCAACTTTGCAAATTGAGACCTCATCCATCACTGATTTATTAACCTTCTATAAAACTATTTAAAGAAATTTTAAAATTCAATGACCTCCTGAAAACTTTTGACAAAGTTTAGTGACTATTTGAAGTATTAACTCTAATCTTATCACTCATGAGAGTCTATTTTGTTATGAGTGTTGATATAGGCCTGAAGCCCCAAAATACACCTTATCACTCATGAGAGTCTATTTTGTTATGAGTGTTGATATAGGCCTGAAGCCCCAAAATACACACATGCATGCGGGGCTCAATTTTTTTGACAATATTTAATTTACATAGGTCCCTCTTTTATGTGAGTATCTGTATTAGTTGTATTAGTTCTGTACAAACAATTTACGTACAAATGGTTTTTTCCTTTTGTTATATCCAAACTGTAACCAACTGCAGACAACCAAATCTGAAAGAACTGCAGCCTGCAGGGAAAGTAAATGTCAAAATCCATAGACCCCACTCCATGGAAGTACTTATATAGGAACTACGATGGATGGGGGAGACCAAACCCTACACTTAGACGAAATTTAATGGATCTCGCGATCATGATCATCAGTTCCTGCAGGTCCCCAGATCAACTCTAATTTCATGCAAATGCCTAATATAGTACATTATCTACCACGATCTGCATTTGATCTACGAACTGTAGACAACATCACTGAAACAACAGCAGGAAATCAAGCTCGAAGATATAGCCATCATTATACACAATCCTCTGTCAGTCCACAAAATCATGCAAGTTCAGGGTTTCAATGATAATTACTCTTCGTTACCCTTGGTATATAAAAAGGTATCTCCCACAAAATAAGACCCTGTTTGTGCTCTCCATTAAGAGGATGCAAAAATGGATTTCAAAATAGTAAATTAATGAAGAATATTTGATTGAAAAAAAAAAAAAAAAATTGCATATACATGCAATACATTTAATGCAGCACCAATAGAAACACCCATTGGAGAATGAGAAACAATTCTACAGAGAAGGAAAACGAAGCGAATATGCAACAGAAGAAAATAGTAGAAAAAGGAGATGAAGAATAGGGGAGTGGAGGAAACTTAGGCAACAAACCACAATTCATATTATTTTCATTCATCATCTACCTTTTTGTCCCAATCCAAAACCATATAAATAATCAAATAAACCACCCTAACACAAAGGGGCTTGGACCAATCCACAATACAAGCTCAATAATAGAAACATAAATAAATACCACAATAGAAAATAAATCTCAATGGATGTCTACGTCATTTATTTTATTGAAAAATATGTTATTAAAAATAATAAAGGAAACCCCATTTTTTAAATAATGAAGCCCAAACAAGGGATAAGTAACTTTTAATTTAGGGCTTTGTCTACCATTCTGTCACATTATTTTTTCTACAGTACACATTTTCAACCACACATTCTTTATTAAAATAATATTACATGTAAATCAATAAATTTTCCTTCTTTTTTAACAACACATTTCAACATCAATCACTATTCCATAATACATTATTCACAAATAATGGGGCACAAACACTCCCTAAGTTTCAATTTCTTCCGAGCACAAACAAACAGGTCGCATGCCATACCATAAAAGCATAACTGGATAAAATTCCAGAGACACCTTGAACCACCACCAGTAATAGTGCATCCTCAAATATAGAAAAAACACTGCAACACTCATTTGCAGCCCATAATACACTGACAAAGTGTTGCATGAAACAGTTACATACAGTACTAGGAATAAGAAAATGGTAAAAAGGGTAGACCCCACCACCTGCATAATCAAATGATGATCAAATCCAGGTGCCCAGATCAACCCTCGTTTCTTTCAAACCCTAGAAACATAAAACCCAATTTTACAACAAGTTCTCTGTCTTGATTGCAGAAGATACTGCGGGGAAGGAAAGCGTCTAAACCTAGCTAAAACCCTAGTAATAGATTAGTGTATATCATTGAAGTCAAGTCTCTGTAAATTTGGCAGTACACCAAATCAAGCAAAAGTTACCAAGGCCTAGGCTTGATGATTATTTTTTGTTTCCCGATATGGAGTGGCTCTACGTTTCCCTATTGTCATCAGTTTTACCGACCCATCAATGGAGCCATCCCGTGGCGGGCTAAAGGATACTGGTAGAAACTCATCCGATTCACACTCAAATGTGGATTCTGCAAAGTGCTTCTCCAATGCCTCCTTACCCTATGGATTTTTACAGCTATTCACTGATCAGTAATTCAAAACAAAGGCACGCTTTGTTGAGAGCATAACCAGAAAGATTTGAACGAGACTCTAACCTTAACTTAAACATTTCGATGACTTTTAAAGTCCATAAAATTACCTGAATTTTTGCGGACACAATCTCGATTGTTTTTGGCCATCTGGTCCACCCTACAGAATCCCATTTTTTATGGTGAAATGCATCAAAGAGCTTCCAAATAGTTGTTGGATGAGAAAAGTTCACAAAGGCAAAGCCTCTGCCCTTTTTACTCCTGCAAAATTGAAAACCCTTGCCACATCGACCCCCATCTCGAAAAATATATCAAAAACATTATCTGGGCCAAAAAAAATTTTGCTATTCATAGTCAAAATCGCTTTGTTATTTGATGCAAATACCATGTAGGGCGCCTACCGATAATTTTCACGATAAATAGCATTTAGTCGGGCCAGAAGGGATGCTTGTTAGACTGGAATTCAAGAAGTCTGATTAGCATGTAACATACCTAAAATCAATGGGATAATAAAAGAAATCATAAGCTGCAACAATGGGTGCTTCGGATTCTTCGGAAGAATTCCCATTTTTGGCCTTTCGATTCTCGAGCATGCAAAATTCGTCCAAGCGTCGTAACAGCACTTTGCGTCTGCACATTTGGTTAAAAAATGTTAGCCAAAATTAAGAGTTACTAACATAACCCTCTTCAGATGAACTAGAGATCACTTTAATTAGAAGTCAAATTGAGAAGACAAGGGCAAGGCGAAGGAAAAATCAGAAACACGACTCAGTGACGATGTTTGCAATTTAATATTGGATCGTCCTCTGACGATAATCAGCAACTCAAATGGCGCAAGTTCCATAATGAAATTGATGAGATTTTTTAAGTTCTGAAAATTAATGGAATCACAGAAACCCTAGTGATTGGAAGAAGAAAAGAATTTAATGAGGCAAAAACTATGAAGAAGGGACAGTAAAGAAGTAAGATATATACGTGTAATCATAGGGTATATTCTTGATCATGACTGTCGTTTTCACTTCATCCCGTTTCAGAGGCAATACCTTATGCCTATTTTCCGTTTCCTGCACGTCCCGTTTTTCAAACTTTCGATTTCTGCGAAAATTCTTACTAGTGTTTTTGGAATTAGAACTTCCCTCTTGAAGATTCCCTTTTCCAGTTAGCTGTTTTCTTCTTTCAAAATCATTTGAAGAATTCTCTCTTCCGAAAAACCCTCTTCCTCCACCACCTCTCCGCCATGAAACGCCACGCTGAAACCCTCTTCCGACCCGCCCACATCTTTGCCATGCGCTCCCTCTCCCAGTTCTAGCAGGCTCGAAGTACCTTTTATGAGCTGCCGTACCTCTCGGAGACTCCTCAGATTGGACAGAAGTTGCAATAGCCGGAGTAATACAAGGTCTTTCCGCCAGTTGAGGCGGCTCCACTGCTGAAGCTTGTGGTTGTAGCTGTGGAAGTAGAGGCAAGTAGGTGGTGATAATAGGGTTTCGTAACTGAATGTTACAGGGAGAACTGGAAAAGGGTTGTGCATAAAATGGGACTTGGTAGTTGAAAGACTGAGAAGGTTGTTGGTGGAAGGGAGCGGCGGAGGACGGAGACGAGCAAAGAAAATATTGTGGCGGCGGATGTGGTGGGGGAAGGGCTGTGACGCCAGCAGGTATGGGTATGTATAAGGGTGCATGAGGATTGAGGGTTGTTGGAGTTGGAGTTGGAGTTGGAGTTTGAGGGTTCATTCTAGAGGGAGAAATTTACGGAGGATTCAATAAATGATGCTTATTAATGGAGGGGGACAGATGGAAAGACTGAGAAAGGAGGAGGAGAGGGGGTTTCCATTCGTGTGCATTAACTAGCAAGGCGTGCTGGCTAAACTTTGAATATTTTGCACCTATTTTCCAGGATTAAAATAATAATTTTAATTAACTTAAATTCAATAATTAATTTTAGCTCTCGTTTATTTCTCATTCTTTACTTATTAAAATGAAAAATATGACCGTTATTCATCATATTAAGTCATTAAATTTGAATTTTTTTCTCTTGTGTGGAGTTCATAATAATTATATTTTTCATTCTCATTCTTCTAAAAATGAGAAAGAAACGAGAATTGAAATACGTATTTTACGATATTCATAACTATTCAATCATTTACTTCTCAAATCTTATTAAAAAATTTACTTAAAAAATTAATTTTAAATTTCACCAAACAGAGACTGTGTGATTATTATTAATAATTATGAAAGAGAAAAGAGAAAGTGTCTTTTTACCCTCGACTTATTTTTCCTTTTCCTTTTGTGGGTGTTTTCTTTTGTTCACATTAGCCTACTAGCACACATTTGGGGAGTTATTATATTCAGTTAAAAAAAAAATACTGGATAAATGAATAGTAGTATAAGTTTGATCAAAGTATTTATAATTTAAATATTATTACATGATTTTTATCATAAGTGTGCGTTATCGATTAACAAGTAAAAGTAAACTTAAAATCTGAATTATAGTACCCTGAGTGACTACTATTTAAAGTTAGGCCCCATTTGGTAGGAATTTTTTGTTCCAAAAAATTGATTTTTTTGCCGTTATTTTACTATTCAAGCCGTAATTTTTAACTTCTCCTCTCACATGTGGACCCCACTTTTCTTCTAACGATCAAAAAATTAATTCTCAAAATCCCTACCAAACGGGGCCTTAATCTAATTATTCCTTACTCTATTTATCTAAAAACAATTTAAGTAAATTTTGTTGTTATCTTTAAAATTATAAATCTAAGAAATTAAATAAATAGTACACAAAATTATAATTTAGGATTCTACTTGATGCATAAAAAGTGTTGGGATGAGTTCATCTTAACTTTTCCCTTAATCTCAATCATTATATTTTGACGTTAATTAATCATTGTTTACCAGGTCATATTTTTCTACATTAAATAATTTACTATCCCTTCGATTCACTTATATCTCTATGTAAATTAGGATGAGCTTTAATACAGGGGCATTCAATCGTCAAAGAATACGTTTAAATAATAAAAAAGTGTATCTTTATCTTTTACCTAAATTAAGAATTCACTTGTCGCATCGTTATTGTTCATAAAACAATGAATTAGTGACCAAGAAACTTAAAAGTCATGAAATCAAAATAAAAACATTACACAAATATCAATTAAAGACCAATATATAATAATTTGAATTATGGTTCAAAATTAGGTTATAATCATTCTTCCCAATTAATTATTTAGTTCTATATCATTGGAGAAGAAGAGCATAAGATTTGGAGTATATCATTGGATTTAAAGGAATGATGCGAAAACAACTAAAGATCTTGTATAAAAAAAATCCACATTCTTCTTGTGAAATGTTTGAAATTGTAGTTTTCTTATTTTATTCCTCTACTTTTCTCTTTTTTTCCTCTCTAATTTTTTATTTTGGAACTCTTTTCCTCTTCTTAATCTCGCCTAAACGATGTCTTTATAAGTGAAAAAGTCTCTTTCGGGAGTTGTGCCTTAAATAGACGTCAAACTAATCATGACAAGTGAAGAAACTTAGCCCCTATTGACAATTAGCCTATTTGATTCTCATTAATTTTCATTTCATTAAATTTCATTTTTCTATCTTATATTTTCAATCACACAATTTTTTATAAAATAATATTACATGTAAATCGAAAATTTTTCTTTCTTTTTCAACAACTCATTTAAAAAAAAAAAACTATTCTATCCATTAATTTTTTCGCAAAATGGGGCGCTTATTAATATCAACTTCACAAATTCCCACAATAAACCATTTGCACGTAAACTAAATTTTTTTTAATATTTTTAATCACGTATTTTTCAAAAAATCACTATTTCAAAACTCACTTTTCAAAAACAAACTCAATTTACTATTTGTCAAACAAGGGCATAATCGAGTGGTGCAAAGGACATGAGTAAAATAGTCTCAGCCTTGTTAACAGTCGCAGTGTGAGGATTCGATTTATTAGATATGAAATTGGATTCTTTGTGGGTGCCAGTGTACGGACAAACTCTTTGTGAATTGCCTTTAATTGCTCTATTTGTATGTCTTATCAATCCCAAGCTATTTGGTTATCCTTCAATTACTCTGAATCAATTCTAATTACGCTCAACATCATCATTTTCACTCCAAATGCATCCATGTCTTAGGTTTACATACATTATTATGTTTATACCAAATGGGTAAAAAGTCACTCAATTAACAATAATTTATCAAGATTAAAAGCACATATAACCGTGTAAAATATACACATCAAATACTTAAATCCTAAACTCTTGTTTGTCGCGAGCAAAATTATTTATTTAATATGCAAGCAAAAAAAAATAAAAAATCAATTCATTAGATAACTTGGCGTCTTACCTCTCATTTTTTTTAAAGTGCTTAAAAATTCATAAAATGCTTATAAGTCATAAAACTAGAATACATCTTTATTTAACCAAAGCACAATCAATGAGTTTGTGCTTAGTTAATCTAATTGCCATAAGCCTTTAGGTTGGTTTTATTTCTACACTCAATAGTCTATTTTGTAAGATGCACACTTCTGATTTTGCTATTCAACCTCTCCCCCGACAAGTCTATCCAAATGTCACTTAACACACATAAAACAAGAAAAAAATTATTATTATTTTAAAAAAAATTTCAAATATTTATTATTATTATTATTATTATTATTATTATTATTATTTGGACTTTCAATATTTTGAAAAAAAAAAAAGAAAAAAAATTACCCCTCAAACTTGAGGTATAAACAGTCCTCAATATGATCAATAAATGAGTCTACAGTTGCCCCCCGGGGCACAACTCAACTAGTGGATCAATCAATATTGTCTTACTTCCAGTGGCAGGGTGAAGGTTCGAATCCTGGTGGGAATTTGCGGCCAGATTTATTTGGTATGAAGCAATCACTTTAGAGGAGGATCTCTTGTGCGCAGAAGTGTATAGGCGGTGAGGGAAACCTATGATTCAGTTGAGGCATAACCCGCGATTTACCTCATCCAAGGTTCTAGGGACAAGGGTCTTGAGGGTTCAGAATTTAATTTAGTGTAAGTTGGGATACCTGAATATAAAAAAAATAATAATAAATAAATAAATAAATGAGTCTACAGAAAGATAGCATTTGAGGATGGTGAACTTCAGTAAATTAAAAAAATTAATAAATAAATAAAAAAAAGGAAAAGAAGAAGATACAATAGAGAGCTCTATTTGAGAATAATAATGTTATTATGTCTTTCAACAAAAAAAATATAAAAAGAAGTTTATTCAATTTTATATGTCAACATTTAAATTACTATTATTATTTTTCAAATCAAAATTTTAAATTATTAATTTTAGAGAAAATTATAAAACGAACCTCGTGTGTATATTTACATTTTACATACCGTATTTTGTAAATTGAAATTTTACATATTGAATTTTAGAGGAGGATAACAAGAGGTATATTTTTGTGAATTTTTTTTAACAAATATGCCATTATAAAAAGTCATAGATCAAAGTACCCATAATTGAGAATAACAAGTCGCACACTTCAAAATATTTGTATTGTTTGTCCCCCATTAAAATTTTAATACATTTTTCTCTCTATTCTTTTTAATCATGTATTCTCCAATAAAATAATATTACACGTAAATAAAAAACTATTCCTTTTTTTTTACCACACATTCACCCAATAATTACTATTCTAAAATACATTATTTCCAAAATCTCATTATAATAGGAGCCAAACAAGGGCATCGTATCGCGTTATACTTTACACACCCATTTTTTCAACTATTTTTTATTCTCCAAAAGTAGAATTAATATTTAATTTTCACCTCAGAATTTAATTTTTTTTCTCTCTCACTCTGTCTTTTATAAATACCTCCACGAATTAGCATTCATTTGAATCTTTTAAGAATGACAAAATATATGTGTATTAACAATATTTATACTGTCTTCTTGTCTATGAAACTTTCTCGCAAAAAAAGAGAAAAATGAATACGAAATCAATTTTTTAGCTGCAAAAATAATAACTAATGCTAAAAATTATTTTACATGATTTAAAAAAAAATTACACTGAACAAAAAATATTAATTAGAATATAAAAATAAATTATTTATTTATTTTTGCAATGTTGTGACAGTCTAATGAAGTCTTTTTTTATATTTTTCAATATTAACTTAACTTATTAAGTCCTTGTTTGGTTCTCATTATCTTCAAAATATATTTTTGTCTATTTTTTTGAACTACACATTTTTCAATAAAATAATATTACACGCAAATTTAATTTTTTATTTTTTAACCACACATTATCCATCAAAATACTATTTCAAAATGCATTTTTGGCAAAACAATGCTATAAATCTCAAATATGATTTCTTTCAGCTTAATTTAATTCTTTCTTGATAGTTAGAATTCAAAATTCATCAAACTCAACTTTTTTGAAGTTTTTTTCTTCTTTTTTTTTTTTTTTTCAATTTGTGAAATAAAACACAATTATTAAAATGATTACTTGTAGAAGCCCTAGTACATAACCTTTGGATGGATAACCTATATGAGTTCTTTTGGATGAGAAGCGATGAACCTCCATTTCTTAGGTAGAGATTGATCACTTTGTACTTCGAAATATTTTTTTGTCATCTTGTTGCATATTTGCTTCTTCTTCAAGATTTTTAAGATCTTCCTTGTTTTGATTTTGAATGTTCATTTGTTCAAAAGAAATTTTCAAACTTGCATCTTTATCAATACCTTTATCTTGATCGAGATGATTAGTTTTATCAAAGTTACATGCATGGATTCTTCAACGACTAATATTTTTTTGTTAAAAATTCTATAAGCCTTGCTAGTAGATGAATATCCAAGAAAGATCCAATATCGAATTTTGAATCAAATTTTCTCAAGTTTTCTTTTGTGTTTAAAATAAAATATTTACAATCAAATACTTTGAAGTAACCGATATTGGGAATTCTATTTTTTTTCAAAACTCATATCGAGTTTTTGTTTTTTTTTCCCCGACTAACTAATACTCTATTCATAATATAACAAGCGGTGTTAACGATTTTAATCCAAAAGTATTTTGGTAAACTATTTTCATTTAGCATAGTTCGAGTCATTTTTTGCGATGTGCGATTCTTTCTTTTTATTACACCATTTTGTTAACGAGTTCTAAGAGCCGAAAAATTTGTTCATATCTATTATTTTTGCAATCAAATAAAATATTGTCAAAGTTTCCACCATGATCACTTCTAATAGTTGTAACACCGTATTCTTTTTCATTTTGAACATTTTTACAAAAGTGATTAAATATATTCAAAGCTTCATGCTTAGGTTAAAAAATAGGGCCCAAGTAAATTTAGAAAAGTCATTGACAATGACGATTGCATAATGTTTACCATTTAAGTTTGCGGTTCTATATAGTCTAAAAAGATCCATATGAAAAAGTTGTAAAGATTTTATAGTTGAAGAGTGTTGCTTAAGTTTGAAAGAACTCTACACTTAATTTTATATTGGCATACATCACGAATTTTGTCATTCTCAAATTACAAATTAGGCAAACCTAATTTTTTAAAGATTTTTAAAAGTAAGTCTATGCTAGCATGACCTAGTCTTCAAAGCCATAATCAAATATCATCTTTAAAACTTGATAAACATTTTATTTCACTTTCAAATTCAATGTTTATGACATAAATATCCTTACTTCGGCTTCCTATAAATATTATCTCTTTAGATGTAGCATCCTCGATAAAGTATTTAGAAGAATCAAGTTTGATATGGTAACATTTATCACATAATGGTAATACTAAACAAGTTATGTTTGAGATTATCCACTAGTAGAACATTTTCACAGAGGGAGATGAATGATCAACAATGTTTCCAATGTCGATGATTTTTTCTTTAGCATTATTTCCAAAAGATACATGACCTTTATCCTTCTTTTTGAAATTTGATAGTTCAAGTTTTATCTTCGGTAAAACTTTGAGCATCCGCTATCAAAGAACCAACTGCTCTTACTTTTCTTTAGCACCTTAAGGAAATAATTTAATTTTTTATCTTTTGTGCATTAAGTCAAATACTTTAGTTAAGTTTTCAAATATTTCATTTTAAAGAAGAATTTTTTTTAATAAAAAAAATGTATTTAACTCGTTTTTCTAGATCTTTTTGTGTTTTCAAAATTTCTTTATTTCTTCTTTTAATTAAAAATGTTATTTTCTTGAGAAGAGAGTGATTTAGAGGTAGTTTTTCAAATTTGTCAAGAATTTCATCATACGATGTAGATAAATCATCATAAGAACAATTATGAATTTACCTCATTATTAATGGCCATGAAGCACATGTTAGTAATTTCTTATGGATTTTCATTTTCTTCACGGTCTTCATCATTACTCTCATCGCAAGTTGCTTGGAGTGCTTTTTTTTAGGGAATATTCTCTTGTTGGGACATTCGGTTCGTTTGTGACTTGGCTTGTCACAATTATAGCGAGCAACCTTTTTTGCTCCTTTTTCACCATTTTCTTTTTTCTTTTCGACTCTTTGATTGTTGCGGAAGCCTCTCAATTTCTTAATAAGAAAGACAAGATCATCAAGTTATTCATCACTCATGTTTCGACTTGATGTACCATCATCAATTGATCATTTTAAAACAATTTGACATTTGGGAGGTTCCTTCGATTCTTCCTCTTTGTTCTTTCATGTTTTCTCCCTTGTCTCGACGTGATTTAACTCATAAGTCATCAAAAGTCCAATAGCTCCTTTAATGGATATATGTTGATGCCTTTTCATATTTTCTATCAACATTCAAATCCTCCGAGAGATACCTAAGCATTTTGCTTACAAATTCACCATTAGTAAATTTTCGATCAAATCTTTTAAAACCATTAACAATGTCGATAAAATGATTGATCATATCAACAATATTTTCATTTTGCTTCATAAAGAAATTTTCAAAGTGTTTAACCAAAAGATTTATTTTAATTTCTTGTACTTTACTAGTACCAATGTAAGTAACTTCAAATGCATGCCAAATATTATATACGGAATCACATGTACTAATATGATTGATTTCATTTTTGTTCAATGCACAATAGAGTAAATTTTTGGCTCTAATATCTAAAGACAACTTTCATTTATCCTCTTCATTATACTCTTCTCTAGGCTTTGAAATCGTTTCATTCAATTTACCTTCAATTTTAATGACCTTTGTAGGCCTATAAGGGCCATACTCAGTCATTTTCCAAATATTATAGTCTATTGATTGAATTTATATTAACATTCTAGCTTTTCAATAGTTATAATAAGTACCATCAAAGAATGGAGGATGATTTGTAGAATGTCTCTCAAATTTTTGAAAATTAGAGTTAGCCATTACTCAAGATTGTAAGGTCTTAATTTCAAAAAGAGCACATTGATCTAATACTAATTGGTAACTCGAAAGTGACTAAACAAAGAGAAAATGAATTGATTTTTGAAACTTTCTTAAAATTAATCCTGTATTAAAAAAGTTAAGAACGAATAGATTAATCAAATAATAAGCATAAATAAAATAACGAGAAGTTAGAGGGAAGAGAGAGGGCAAATGATATAATTTTAGAGGTTCGATCCAAATTAATAATCTACGTCCTTTGTTACCAAGTTCTCCGTTACGAGCAATACCTTTTCACTATATTGATTGACTTATGGTGCAGTCAAAACCTTAAAATGCTTCCAATGACTTACAAACAACGAGCAACGATCCTTATACAATATTGAGCTTTCAAAGGACCTCAATGTCATCCACAAATTTGAAGAATGATTTTACAATGAAAAATCTCTCTTAATAAATGATTTGTTAGTATTAAGTACTAAGAGTGACTAACTTTTCAATGAATAACAATAAATGATAACTCGAATGTTAGATGAGAAAATTTTGATGAATATAATGATTTCAAAATTCGATTCAATCAATCGAAGTGTTTCAATATTAATAAGTGGATGAGATAAATATAATGTAAGCTCAAATAATTTTGCTCAAATTTTTCTCTTTAATGCACTTAAAGACTCTTATAGTGAATGCAAAAAGAGATGCTATTTATAGATTTCAAAGAGCAAATATCTTTGGAAAATAGACAAGGGTTCGGACGTCCGCATCATGTCTAGACATATAAAAATAGCCATTGGACGCCAGATATTAGAACGGTAAAAAATTTGATTGTTAATGCTCTTGGACATCCTCCAATTCGTATAGGACATTAGCCTCCAACTTAATTTTTTCATTTTGACTTCGTTTGCTCTGACTTGAATGTTTTGAAAATTGTATATTTTCGAAATTCGAAAGACATTTTCAACTCATTTTTCAAGGTAAGTGAAATTTTTTAAAATATGATCTAAGTTTAAATATCAATTAGAAAACAATCTTACCTTTGCTCAAAATATTTTAATTTAACTTTTTGGTGCAAAAAATTATTTTTAGAGTTTTAATCATTTATTTCTAAAAATTAAAGTATTAATACCTTTACATAGAAACAAAAATGTCTAGACTATGATCTTTGAAATTTGACGATTTGACTTGAACATTTGACTTCGATCCTGACCTTCAATGTAAGTCTAATTTGTAATATGATAGTTTCAATTATGATCTTTTGGCAACGATTGATCGATTTATCATTGAATGCTTTGAAGTTTATAATCAATTAAACTCAATTGATAGAAAAATAAGATTGACTTGTTTGTTATAATCAAAATAATCAGGTTAAAGTCAACCATAGGTCAACATATTTCATCGAATTTCCACTCGCAATCATGTATTGATTACTTTTATATGTCAAAACTTCCAATTGAAAGAAAACAAAGCAAAAGGAAGAGAAAATGGACTAAAAGTGCACAAAAAATGAAGCTAGGGACCAAAGTCGAGAAAAGACAAAAGTTGAAAGACCTTGGGTACAAATTATGAAGGGTATGTTTGCATCAAAAGTCAAAATTTAAGGATCAAATTGTTCAAAATCAAAATTGAAGGACTGATAGCGCGAATACTCAGAGAACTTGAAAGCATTTTTTGTAAGTGTGTGCGGCACACGCATGTGCTAAATGTGTGAAACCTAGGAAGGAAACTAAGACTTTTCCACGTGTCACACGCCCATGTGCACGCATGGCAAATTTTCGAGCAATTCTGCCCCATTTGTAACATTCTTGATTTCTGGGGGGGCATTTTAGGTATTTTCCAAGGCATATTTTCGGTCATTTAAATATCCATTTCCAATCATTCATTGCCCCATAATTGACACTACCACATCAAAGAGCTTGAAAAGGGAAAAGGGGCGAGGAAAAGAAGGGGATAACCAAGCAAATTAGAAGAAATTCTGGGAAAAATTAAGACCAAATTATTGCAATCTTCAAGAGTTCGACCAAGGGATGGGTTCTACCTATTGTCTTGTATTTCTTCTTTTATCTTCTCTACTTTGTAATGTATTTCCCTAAATTGTCCATTTTGTGCCATTTATATACAATGTGTGGAACTTTTAATATTGGGATGAATGAGGAAGCTTAACTTAGCTTTATTAAATTCAATACTTGCTTGTTAATGTTACAATGCTTATGCTATGAACTTTGCTATTTATACACTGATTTTTGATACTTTGGTTGACACTTGTATTGTTGTCAAGTGTCAATCAGATGAAAAAATTGTTTGTAATTTAATCTGTCCAATGGGATAATGACATATGACAAAGTGTAAATTAAAGTGTATATATAGCAATGTTCTTATGCTATTGTGTTTTTACTATTGTAATTAAAGTTTTTCATTTATGTGGTTTATAAATGATTGCGTTGAGTGATTTTTACAATTATTGAGAGATTATTGTGTACTTTAGGTCAAAATAGTAAAAGCCATAGGTTCTTGTACGATATAGAGAAATACTCCTAACCTTATGTGACTCATTGAGATATTTTCAAAAAAATTTATTGTGTTTGATTGGGTGTTAATCAACATAAAGATATAGTAGGTTAAACGAATCAATTAAGGCTAATTTCACTTAAGAGAGGTGATTTGCTAAAATGGAAAAATCAAACAATCAATTAGGGCTAATTTCACTTGAGAGAGGTGATTGGCTAAAATGAAAAGATCAGGTTTATTAATAAGTAATTTATTAAATTACATGTTGAGAGATTAATTAAGCAATGGTTAAGTGGAATCATGAATCCTAACTATTTAATATTGAAAATTTCTTCAATTTATATGCTTTATTGTTTCAACTGAACTTCAATTTTGTTATTAGTCGTATGTGAAGCTCTCAATGGAGGCCATGTGGAAGCACCATGCACACACACATGGAAATCAATTTAGACAATAAAGAAGAAAGCAAGAATAGCCTTCTGGTTGAGGCGCTGCTTCCGTCAAAGTTCCACTGCCGAAATGCTCTTGCCCTTTTAGCCACAGTGTTCTTTTCCCTTCATTTGAACTCTTTCACACTCGAGGATCTTTAAGAATGATCGATGTGACGTTCGCATTTAATAGATGTTAGGTATGTCAGCCTACAAGTGTAGGATGACTAACCCATTGTCAAGTGTATTTGTCGATGTAATTAATGTGAGATAGGATGATGTGACACTTCAATTGAGCAGATGGGGTCACATGGATCTGATCCAACGGTGACCACGTCGGTTTGAATACTATAATTAGCAGTTTTTGTAACATTACTATTGCTTTCTCTTTGAATGCTTGATAAAATCATCTTTTTATTTCATAAGTTGCCTTCGATCGTGAATATCTCACCCATATATACATCTATGCATGACTATCCAATTGAGCATCCATTCAAGATCTATCAGAATTTGTCTATGTGGACATCATCTAGGATCGACATCTATTGACACTATTTTTGGGGTCAACAAATTTATTTTTCTTTCATTCTAAAAAATTCAAGTTCATATTGTACGCGTTTAATTTTTAGAATAAATTGACTAGATTAGTGTAATTAAAAGAAAATATTGCTCGTGGGATTGACAACTTAAACTCACTAGTCCACTTTACTACTTGAACGCACCGTACTCGAATGTCCTAAGAGACTTATCGCGACAACGGGCAAGTCTAAGAGGGTTACATATGATAAGTGGATGGCTGTAGGAAAAATGGATTGTTGTTACAACTTGAATTCAATGCCAATCATAATAAAATAAATTTTTTAAATGTCAAAATGCCTATATGACATCCTCAGAGCCAGCTAGACATGTTCAGACATCAAATTAGGATGTTTCGTTTTGAAGTCATTTGTACCGTACATAACATCAACGTGGCGAAGAGTATGAGTGCAACCATTAACTCATATTTATCGTTTTGAATCTGGTTTAGAAGTTGATTTTACAAACTCTGAGTTGTAGATCTGAAGCCACTAATCATATCTATATGTCTATGCAAGTGATTTTGGAGAGCAGAAAATTCAATGAAAGCCAATTTAAATTACCGTTGCCACAAGAGTGATAGTTTTGGTAAATGTTGCAGTAGAAGTTTACTTTTATATCAATATTAATATGCATTCAATTCTTAAAGACGATTATTATGTCCAATGGATGAAATAGAATTTTTTCCTATTTAATAGAATAAGGTTATTTTGTAAATTCGGCCCCGACGTGCTTTATATTTTGAAGAATAAAGTTCCTATGTGTTACGGATATTTGATGAAGGATCTTTATATTTTAAATTATTTAACAAATGAAATAAATGTTACTCTTGTAAACCAAAAATAAAAATAAAAATAAAAATAAAAATTCTTATCAAACTAATGAAACATATATGACATCCCAAACTTGGACACCATTGTCAATTTTATATCTGACAAGTGTACCAATCGTAACAAGTAATAAAGTGAACTTAAGAGTCCGTTTATCATTCTCACGAGAACTACTGTCTTACAATTGGTTAAATTATTCCTACTTCAATTTAATTGAAAATAATTAGAAAATTTTATTTTGTTTTTGTGAATTTTTTGTATTTTAAATATATCAAAACAGTAAAAGTTGAATTTTTTTAATGACGGTTTAAGCGTTAGGATTTATAACTTCACCATAGATGTCCCCTTAATCTCATTCACCAAATTTTATACAATTGAATGTATTTACCAAGTCGAATTCTTCTAATATATTCAATTTACCTCTCTCGAATTCAAATTAATTATATTTAATTAAGCCGATTTTATATCTATATGTGAATTCGGATACACTTTAGTTAAATGCATTAAACCTCTAAGAATACTTATAAAAACAAAACATTAACTAGAAAATGTATTTTTAAACTTTTATACTAGTTTTCAATTTTTATTATGTAGTCTAAACAAATAGTCCGCATTTCTACGTAATTATTGCTGACAAAATAATGAATTAAATACAAATTAATTCAACCATTAAAATTGGAAGTAAAAATAATTTACACTATCAATTTGTGATATGCAATCATTTATCGTAACTAAATACTTAATTACACATCATATGAGAAAAATAAAATAAGAAGGAATTAAAATATATCACTAAATTTTAAGGAAAACATGAAAAATATGAAGATCTTACACCAAGATTCCACCTTCTTCTTATAAAATCTTGAAACCCTAACTTTTTAATTGATTCTTTCTTTTTTTCCTCCTTTTGGTTTGAATGATATATGTACAATGAATCCTCTAAACTTTGACTTGAATATATGTGTATAATAAATCTCTACAAGCTCCGTTTAATTGTTGAACTATGGTATGTATTTATAGAACATGATTAGGTAAAATTCTTATTCAAATTGAATTCCATCAAAGAATTCAAATTGGTTTCTACCAAAAGAGTTTAAATTGATTTTTACTAAAGAGACTAAGAAATAAAATGAAACATATTCCCTTTTTAATTGGACTCCTTTCTCATGTGACTTTAGTCATTCATCTTCTAATTTTTGTAATTAAGTTTTCTTCATTCTAAAATCATTAGTAGTTGATCTGGGACAAATTTTGGAGTCAACAATTTAGTCCTCAAACTTTTCAATTGTCGAATTTAACTCTCGAACCTTATGAATTTTTGCCGAATGCTCAATTAATACTTTCAATTGAACTCTTGTAATCCGGTTAATCTTCAATTGCTTCAAATCAACTTCAATTAAGCTCCAAATAGCTTATTTTCATATAAATTGTATCTAGGTTAGATTTTTTCCTACAGTTAACATAATTTACACAAATTAAGTAGATAATGGCTCAATTTATATGTAAATAAATAAGAATAGAAACCCGGATAAGCGCAAAAATGCACTTATCAAATACTCTCAAACTTGAGCTCTTATTCGTTCCTAACAAGACTATCTACTAAACTCAAAAGCAAATAAATTAAAATATAATTGCATTAAATTACTTTGCCAAACTTGCATCAAGTATCGAAATCATTTGTTCCATCGCAAAAAAATTTATAAGTAGTACGCCTAAAACTAATTCTTTACTTGTTCAATGCTTGATCGATGTGTGTGTATACATAGCCAATTGAATCATCATGAATTCTTAGGTTGGTTATTTTCCGACTCTTAATAGTCAAATATTTTCTTAATCTCTTGTGGGATACATACCCTCTTATTTTTTAATTACATACCCGAAGTGTATATTATAAGGTTGATTTCACAATAATCTTTTCCTGTCCTGCTCTAGTTTTATGGGGTTTCACCAATGAAAGTCACTACCTTAATGTATGATGACACTCCTTACGTCCGAATGTCTCAACTTCCAAGCTTCGACGAGGATAATAACCCTTACCAGAAGTCCAAATTCCATGTTAAGTATCCAAAGTTTAGTCGGACGAAAATAGGTATGTTTTTCTTTTCTTTTTTATTATTTCTCTTTTTCTATTTTTGGGATCTTTTCTTTGATTTTCGAAGGTAGTTTTCATTCTACATTACAAGCATCATTCTTCCTTGGTAGATTGTCTCCCAAAAATTAGTGATGAATATGGTTAGATCACTCAAGACTAGCTTTGCACAACAATGTACATAAAATTTTCCTACGTGCCATGACTACTGCAATGCCTTTTATTTTTTATTTTTAATTTTTTAGATAAGTAGTTGAAATCAAACTCTTGATAGATGGTTACTACCTAGTCTATGCTTGTTAGTAAAAAAAAAAAAATCCCACACAAAAACATGCACGAAATCAACACAAATCTAAATAGCTCCCAACATCGAATCAATCACCCCAAACTAATATTTTCAATAGTTTAGTGACTATGCTATTTATTTTGATCTTGATTTAAAAAAGACATAAGTTCATTTAACATATTGTATCCATGTAACCAATCCAAAAATCCATAATAATTATCATAATTATTGTGCTCAATACAATATTGTCTAACATGAAAAAATATCGAATTAGAAAAAAATTCTTGTCACCTATTCACAATTTATGAAATGTAAATAAATTCAAATAATTTTATTTAGTCGACAAGGCTTTCCAATTCACTCAAACGCACATAAAATAAGAAAATATTTTAAAATTTATTCAACTTTTTCACTTTTTTTTTTTTTTTCAAAAGTATCGTACAAACAAGCGAATATAACTTACTAAATAATCTACACCCCCAAATTTAAAATATATATTTTCCTCAATGTATGCACAAAATAGGCTTAAAGAAGAGTTAGCAATAATCACCGTATATATATGATGTTTCTCGTTTAGCACTTGAATTTATTTTTTTCTTTATTTTCCTTCAATATCCTTTCCCTGGTTGTTTTGTAAAATATTTTGATTATACTTGAAATGAATAAGAAAAATAATTATAAGCATATCCACATGTGATTTTATGCTAATTAAATTAGAAATGATGATTGAAAACTAGTTATGAAATAAAAAATAAAAAATAATAATAAAAAACGACTAAGAAAGAAAGAAGGAAAAAAGGGAATATAAGAAATAAAGGAACAAAGAATTTTTTTTTTTTTTTTTTTTTGGGGACGTTCGGGCTGCGAGTTGACCGCGGTTGCAAGCTCGTGGCGAACAAGGATCTATACGGCTCACAGGCGGCTAACCAGCAATCAGAGCTTAGGATTTTATTTTTTTAAGGAAAATTGGAAATAACATGCTCATGTCTAAATGCAATCTTGAATTTTATATGCAATATATAAAATTCAAAAATTAAGGTTAGAAAAATAGGTTGCCTTCCAGTATTTCTTGATTTATAGTCTCAAGTCCGACTTTGGACAATTATTTTTCACGGAACTTTAAGTATTGTTTTGGAGGTCTTCCTAGCTTGCATAGATTATCTTTGCACCACATTTTGTCCATCCTCCAAATGGTTACTATTTCAACTTGAACATAGTATAACTTGCCTAAATTATCCGATTCAAACTCAACTAATAATACTTCGATCTCCTCATCGACTTTAATCACAAAATCAATGAAGTTGAATGCTTGTATGCTAATCTCATCTTCTTTAAATGCCACTAATTCATTTGGTTCCTCCACGATTAATTCAACAATTTCTACATGTTGTTCTTTTTAGTTGTTGATTCCTCGGGTTGAATGACAAAGAGATCCTCCATTGATATGTTATTTGGCTCATTCAAAATTATTTAATCTTCAATTCTTTTATATTTTTGCATGATGATATCTCCCATAACTATGTCACCGTCATCTTCTTCATATGGATCTTCGAAGATAGCTTTCCTTACTTTTTCTGAAGATGCCAATAACAAGCAAATTTTAGTATATTGTAATGCACTGGGGTATTCACATTTCGGTCTAATCTCTTTATAATAATAGATTTGATATTTAATCTCTTCTGTAAGCCATCCTTATCAAATAGAATGGATACTTATATCACCACTTTTTAAATGATTGCCTGAAGAGAATTTCTCCAAATAACATATCACCATCATCTACGTCAAGATCAATCATTGTATATTTTTGTTGCTCTGTTGTTTCTTTTCGTTTATTGTCAATAAAACAAAGAAAAACAAGTAGATTAGTTGAAAGAGAAAGAAACAAGCCAGAAATAATTTGAACTAATTTTAAATTAAAATAGTCTCCGACAATGGCGTCAAACTTTTTATCGATTTTATATCCCACAAGTATATGGATCGTAACAAGATATCGTTCTCACGAGTACTATTATATAATTGTTAGTTAAAATATTCCTACTTCAATTCAATTGAAAACCATTAGAAACTGTTTATTCAATTTTTTTGTGATTTTTTATTTTAAATATAGCATAAAAATAAACGTTGAATTTTTTTAAATAATGATTTAATTGTTAGGATTCATAACTTTACCATAGATATTCCCTTAATCTCAATTACCAAATTTTATATAATTGATTATGTTTACTCAATTGAATTCTTATAACATATTCAATTTACGTATCTCAAGTTCAATTTGTATCTATTTAACTAAGTCAGTTTCCTATCTCTATGTAAATCTAGATACACCTTAATTAAATGCATTAAATCTCTAAGAATCCATATAATGACCACATTAACAAGAAAATATATCTCTATACTTTTATACTAGTTCTCGATTTTTACTACATAGTTTAAACAAATAATTCTCATTTCTACGTAATTATTGCTCACAAAATTAACGAATTAGTGGTCAATTAATTCAAGCATTAAGATTGGAAGTAAAAACAATTCACACAATTAATTTGAGATTTAAAACTTTTAAATTAAAATTAAGATTCAAAAGTAGGTTACAATTATTCATCCTAGCTAAATACTTGATTACACATCATGTGAGAAGAATAAAAAGGAAAGGAATTAAAGTACATCACTAGATTTTAAGGGAAAAAAAGTGAAAAAGATAAAGATCTTGTACCAAGATTCCACATTCTTCTTGTAAAATCTTGTAGCCCTAATTTCTTGATTTTTCACTCTTTTTGGCTTGAATAATATATGTACAATGAATCCCCCAGGCCCTGACTTGAATGTATGTATTTAATGAAACTCTATATAAGTCCTTTTTATTTGTTGGATTATGGTATGTATTTATAGAACAAGATTAGGCAAAATCCTTGCTCGAATTAAATTCTATCAAAGAGTTCAAATTGGTTTCTACCAAAGACTTTAAATTGATTTTTATCAAAGAGTCTAAGAAATTAAAGGAAACATAATCCTTTTTTAGTTGGACTCCTCTTCTCATGTGACTTTATTCTTTCATCTTCTAATCTTTGCAATATTAAGTCCTCTTCATTCTAAAATCAAAGTATTTAACTCAAGAGAAATTTTGGAGTTTGCAATTTAGTCCTCGAAATTTTCAAATATCGAATTTAACTCTCGAAACTTATGAATTTTTATCAAATACTCCATTAATACTTTCAATTAATCTCTTGCAATCTGGTTAATCTTCAATTGCTTCAAATCGACAATTAAGCTCCAGAAAGCCTCTTTTCATATAAATTGTATTCAAATTGGGATTTTTCCTATAATGAACATAATTTACACAAATTAAGTAGATAATCACTCAATTTATATATAAATAATAAAAATAGAGGCTTGAATAAATGGATAAAATACATTTATCAGACACATTAATCTTACCAGGATAAAAAAGCTTGCAAAAGATGGTTCCCTTAACACACTTAAGATCAAACCATTACTGATTTGTGATTCTTATTTGGAAAGTAAAATGACCTTTTGACCAAAGAAGTATTGTAACTAATTCATTATGATGTGTGTGATTTGAGTATATGTCATTAAGAGAGCCTTAAAGTGAAGAGATGATGTTCATGTTATTGCCAACCAATATGATGTCATCCCCATAAACCAAAACTACAATGAAGGAATCTTTGGTGGCTCTTGTGAATAAACTATAGTCTGCCTTGGATTGTTGGACCCTTGTTGAACAATAAAATTAGATAGGTTAGAGTTCTATTGCTGCGAAGCTTGTTTTAATCCGTATAAACTTTCTTAAGCTTGCAAACCTTTGAGTGTCCCTCTTTTGGCATCTCTATGTGTACCTCCTCCTCTAAATCACTATGCTAAAATAAATAAATAAAATTATTTACATCAAATTGTCGTAAAAACCAACCCTTAGATGCTGCCACAGCTAGTAAGGCACGAACAGTCACTATCTTTGCATCAGGGAAGAAGGTTTGATGATAATCTAGTCCCTCTTCTTGTATATATCCCTTAGCTATTAGTCTCACTTTGTACCTCTCAATACTTCCATCAGCATTGAACTTGATTTTGTAAAACCACTTGCTACCTATAGCCGCCTTTCCTAGAGGCAAGTAAGTAACAACCCATGTAACATTCAATTCTAGAGCTTCTATTTCAACTTTCATGGCTTTTTGCCACTCAACATACTTTTGGGCTTGTTGGTATGAATTAGGTTTACTATGTGTTGAAATGGAGGTGACAAAGCCTTTATGATTAATTAATAGTTTATGATATGACAAAATAACACTAAAAGATGAAGGATTACCTAACTTTGTAGCAATCGTTGCCTTGTTCAACTCCTACGAATGAGAAAGTGAGGAGACTAGTTGACAAATGAAATCTTGTAGATGTGAGGGTGTTTTTCTATTCCTAGTAGATCTTCTAGGAAAATGAGAGATGGTTGTGGTATCTTGGGAATGCTTTGGAAGTGACTCTATCTCTTCTTCAGGTTCAAAGCTCTTAAGAGAATGATTGAACTCTTTTGTATTTTGAACCTCGTGTTGGAGATTTTGGCCATTTGGGTAGTCTATCTCAATATTGATAGGTTGAGTATAAGTTAATTGGATAGGGTCTAGTGTGGTATGACTTGCATTAGAATTGGT
The DNA here is from genome assembly GCF_002742605.1 of Olea europaea var. sylvestris. Lineage (NCBI taxonomy): Eukaryota > Viridiplantae > Streptophyta > Magnoliopsida > Lamiales > Oleaceae > Olea > Olea europaea. The sequence goes on along the minus strand of NC_036241.1, from coordinate 9,620,618 downwards.
GTCCTTGTAAGGAAATATGCTCTCATGGAAAATAATATTTCTAGAAGAATTGCTTCTTAGTTTCCAGGTCCAAAGATTTGTAAACCTTAATCCCAAAAGGGTACCCAGAAATATACAATTCATAGCCCTTGGATCAAACTTGTGTTTGTTTTGAGTTAGGGTAGAAGCATAAGCTAAGCATCCAAACACAACAATGTGTGAATAGTTTGGTTAGGTTTTGAAAAGAAGTTCAAAAGGAGTCATGTTTTGAAGAAGAGGTGAAGGGGTCCTCTTTATAAAGTACATGGTTGTAAGAACACAATCATTTCAATACTTCATTAGGATCTAACATTAAATTTTAGAGCTCTAGCCACATTTAAGATGTGCTGATGTTTTCTCTCTATAGTTGAATTTTCCCGTAGAGTCTCAACACAATATTTTTGGTATATGATACCCTTCTCAAGATAAAAATCCTTCATATCAAACTCACCCCCATTATCACTCCTTACAACTTTGATTTTTGATCCAAATTGAATCTCAATCAAGGTATAAAATTTTTGAAAGGCATTATTAGCATTAGATTTGAGTTTTAGCAAATAAATTGAGAAAATCATGGGTAATTTCATTACAAGGACCTCATAAGTCACAATGAATCAGAGCAAAACTATTTTGAGTTGTGTGTTAGCTAACAGGAAATGGTAACTTATGGTGTTTAGCTAAAGGGCAGATAGAACAAGACTCCTTTGTATTAGTAGCCTTGTGTACAAAATCAAGCTTCATTAAATCTATTCTAGAGTCTAAAGGATAATCCAATCTATAATCTTGCAAATTGAAATCATCGGGATTATTAACAACAGAAGCTGAAATGTTTGTTTTATTTCCAAGGAAAGGCAAGACTTCATTCAGTGCTGTAAGAGAGACATTCTTTGGGAGAAGATGATATAGGCTTTACCTCTCCTAACCCATTCCAATCATCTTCCAAGTTGAAAGGTCCTGTACAAAGCATGAATGAGAAAAGAAAATGAGACAACATTTAGAAGTTTGTGCTAATTTTCTAGCAGAGATCAAGTAAAAAGAAAAGGATGGAACAAATAAAACATCTTCTAAGGTCAAAGTTTCTGTTACTTTGACAGTTCCAACATGAGTGATAGTGGCAACATCTCGATTTGGAAGTTCCACTGAGTGAAAGATTTCTGCCTTGATGTTTGCGAACAAAGTAGATGAACATATCATATGATCTGTTGCTCCAGTGTCCACAATCCAAGGTATATTAGAAATAACATTGGGTTTGGTGTTATAAACAGAAAGACATGAAGAGATACCAAAAATTTTGGGCATTTCATTGTAATTTGACAAAGATGAAGTTGTGGTTTAGACTCGATTAACCAAAGGAGTATGAGTGTGTTGAGGTTTGAGCAAAGACATTAGCTGAGCATATTGCCCTTGAGTCAAAGATACCTAGTTATGATCACTTACCTGCTTATGTTCAGTTGAGAGAAGAGTAGTAGTCAGATTGGCAAAGCTTCCATTCCCTCTGCTCTTGCCATGAAGTTTGTGGTCCAGAGGGTATCCATGTATCTTGAAGCATTTGTCCACTGTATGCTCAATTTATTGGGATTTGTCTTGAAACATCTTCCAATGGAGCGTCCTAATATCTTACAGAAGGTGCAGTAATATTTCTTCTGTGAGAATCCATTTTGCCTTCCCATATATTTTCCATGTGCTGCAAGTGACATGGTCTGGCTAGTAGGAGCGCATCAATAGAAATATGCCTCATTGAGTTTTGGAAAGGGCTTAATCAATAAAATCTTAATCGATAAAATCTGAGCCTTAATGCCCTTATACCAATCATGAAGACCCATTAGAAACTTCATCACCCAGTCTCTTTCTTGATTACTCACAACAGTCTTTAACCCTCACAAGTGCATTTAGGAATGGACTCATAATTCATGAATTTAGTACAGTTTTCATCTTGGAAAAATACATACTTACAATGTCTTGATTTTATACCAAGATTGCAATTGCCTGCTTCGCTTCATAAATTTGTGGTGCGTTTTATTGTCTAAAACGTAGCTCAAGTTCCAACATAATCATGAGCTATCTCAGCACAAAGGATGCTTGGTTCATAATGTTGACATGGTGTTTTGCAACAAGGTAATGACAATGTTATTACAGTGAAGCCATGGTTCTGTTAATGGACTATCTGCATCTGGTTCAAATTGTCTCATCAACAAAATCATGTTTAATTTTTCTTCAAAGGGCCCTTCTCATTGATCTTGCACAGGAGTAATGGTTGCTGGAGTCCAGTAGTGTGACCAAGAAAGCTCCAGAGCTATCATTACTTCCAATGAAAAATGGGTTGTTTGATTGTGATGGATCAATGGGGTTTTGTATTGGTGGATTGGTTTTGATTTGAGTTTGTATTTGGGGATTGATTTTGATTGGAATTAGTGTTTGAAGAATCGTTCTGAGACATCCTCACTGATAAGTGTGTTTTTGCACACTTATTTACATCAGAAACATGACTTAAATACAAGTAAAATGATTGAATTGTTACTTAACTTTGTCAAATTCATGCAATGTAGGTAATTCTATGGAAATAGTGGAATTCAGGAGAAAAGAGCGGAAAAAGGACCAAATTGGAGCAAAATGAAAATTTAGGGACCAAATTGCAATTATCTGAAAGTTGACCTGATGAACACATCAAGCAATTGATCAAGCCAAGCACCAATTGGAAGTTAAAATGGAATATTGGAGCAACTAGGAACAAGAGAGGAGGTCAAGGAGTGAAGGAATGAAACTTGAGGATCAAAATGACTCAAATTAGAAGTTAGCTCTACTATGCGGTCGCATAGTATAAAACCTATGCGGTCGCGAGTGACCCTCCAGGGATTGAAAACGCCATTTTTCTTATGCCTATACGGTTGCATAGGTATAATTTTTCCCCGATTTTTGCGATTTCCTTATATGATTGCAACTCTTTTGGTAACCTAATTTGGACGGGTTTAAATAGCAAATAAATATCCAGAAGCCACACGAACGAATTGGGAGGCAAAAACATTCATCTTGGAGAGGATTTGAAGGCAAGAACAAGAATTGATGCGAAGATTTACAAGATTTCTTCAAGTTTTGATAACCCGGTGATGTATTTTATTCAAAACTTGTTAGATTTCGTTATTTTTATCATGATAGGCTAGATTTCTACAACTAGGCGATCGATGAACCATGTAATTATTATTAAACTTATTATTTCATGATTTTGAATTATTAGTTCGATGGGATATTTGAATGGATTATATTGCTTTATTTATTTCCACAATTAATGTGCATTTAATTTGTGTGAACTTGGTGGTTTAATTCTGAATTTGAGAAAATTGGATTAAACTCGACATATATAATTCATCATAGGGTTCGATAGGGGATAAAAATATACCCCTATGCCTTATGTAAATCTTTAATTGCTCACAAAAAGATTACATGCGTTCTTGTATAATTGCATCCGTCATAGAGATATAGGCTGATGATTTATAAGAATATGTTCAATACATCTCTCGAGAGAGTATTGAATAGATTTAGGAGCATTGATTTGTCAAATTCTTATTGAATTATCAAATTTGTGAAATTAGGGTTCAATTAGTAATTATGTGGGGATTCGTGATCCTAGTGCATTTGTTTTACATAGATTTTCATAAATTGACAATACATTTCATTTATTTTCATAACATTTCGTAATTGAGTCATTCGTTAAGTGAATTTAAGTAATTAGGGTTTGATTTGAAATTAGGGTTTTTCAATTTGGGGATTTCTCCCAAAATTAGGGCTTTTGATTCCAAAATTCATCTTAATTCAATTAGTTTCGGTTAAGGCTAAAATAAATAAAATTGAACTACTCTTTCTCTGTGGGATGATACTCGGACTTCTAAAGTCCACTTTATTACTTGTCACGACCCGTACACTTGTGGTAATTTAAATCGAAAGAAATATTTCGCGAACAAGTTTTTGACGCCGTTGCCGGGGATTGAGTTTAGTTTATTTTTATTTCTTGAGGCACTAATTCGAACTTAATTTTTATTTATTTTACTAGCATAATTTTGTTTTTATTTTTATTTTTATTTTAGTTTATTATTCTCTATTTGTGTTTTAGTTAATTAAATTGTTTCAATCTAAGTGCTCGTACTGGTTTTAATTCTCAGATTTGCATGTCACGATTGCCTGGAGGAGAATTGATTCCAGCTGATCCTGAAATTGAGCGCACCTTTCACCGACGACAAAGAAATCACCGCGAAGCACCAGTACAAATGGCCAACGAATTAAACAATCCCATAATTCATGCTAACGAAGGAGAGGCAATGGACGAAGGGAATGAGATTCTGGGGGATTTCTTGACTCCTCAAGTGATTCAAAGCCAGTCCAGCATAGTGTATCCATCGTTTGAGCAACCTAATTTTCAGTTGAAGACCAATGTGATACAACTGTTTCAAAATGGACACCAATTTTATGGCAAGGTTGAGGAGAACCCACACACACACGTATCTCGATTTTTGGATATGTGTCAACATTTCAGATACCAAGGGATTTCGGATGACGCTATCAGGTTGAGGCTCTTTCCACATACATTACGAGACAGAGCACTTGAATGGTTGGATTCACTCCCGGTTGCAAGTATCACTACATGGAATGAGCTGGCACACAAGTTCTGCACAAAGTTCTTCTTCCCAGCCAAGATAGCAAAGCTGAGACATGATATATCAGTATTCAATCAAGGAGAGACTGAATCATTTGATGAAGCCTGGAACAGATTTAAAAACATGCTCCGAAAATGCCCTTAGCATGGGTTCGATAAAAAGACCCAGATTCGATTCTTCTACACAGGATTACTTCCATACCATAAGAGTATGGTAGATTCAGCATCAGATGGCTCAATATCCACAAGAACAGTTGATGGGGCATTGGAATTATTTGAGCGAATGGCTACCACATCAGCCATGTGGTCTTCTGAGAAAGCAACTCCAAAGAAAACTCCAGGTGTCTACGAGGTGGACGCTTATTCAGCAATCTCTGCAAAAATTGATTCTCTGTATCATAAGGTAGAAAGCATATCACAAGCATCACAAGCTAAGAACAGCAATTGTGAGGAATGTGGAGTCGAGCACAAAACATCAGATTGCCCTATACTTATGCAAGGAATTGAGCAAGTAGATTACGCACAGTGGGGACAACGCCATCAGCATAATCAATATGGTGAGACTTTCAATCTCAGCTGGAAGAAACATCCCAACTTCTCTTGGAGCAACCAGAATCAGAATAAACCACAGGGGCAATTTCAACAACAGGAGAAGAGGCCTCAATTGGAAGATATGATAGGAAAATTCATGGAAAAGGCCGAAGCTACACTTCAAAATCAAAATGCAGCCATCAAAAATTTGGAAACCCAGATAGGGCAGCTAGCCATCGCATTGACTGGCAGAACACCAGGTAACCTACCAAGTAATACAGAAATCAATCCTAAAGAGCAAGCCAAGGCCATTACAACTCGAAGTGGAGTTCAATTACCTGAAATCCATGTTAAGAGACCGGGAGTGATTGGAGAAACATCTTCCTCCGCTGAAGAAGAGACTGTTGTAAAGGAATCAAGTTCAAAGGAAAATTCAGAAGAATCACAAGATAAGGCCAAAGTCACAGTCAACCCCTACGAACTTCCGATTCCCTTTCCACAGCACTTGAAGAAGCAAAAAGTGGAGCAACAATACAAAAAATTTCTAGAAATCTTCAAAAAGCTCCATATCAACATCCCACTAGCTGATGCACTGTTCCAGATGCCTAGCTACGCGAAATTTCTGAAGGATATCATATCAAATAAACGCAAGCTGGAAGATCATGAGACAGTCATGCTTACTGAGGAATGTAGTGCCAGAATTCAGAATAAGCTTTCACCAAAACTAAAAGATCCAGGGAGTTTTACTGTTCCTTGCACAATCGCTGAAGTATATTTTGATAAAGCATTATGTGACCTCGGTGCAAGTATTAATTTAATGTCGTTGTCTGTTTTCAGGAAACTAGGATTGGGAGAAGCTAAAGCAACCACTGTGACACTTCAGCTGGCTGACAGGTCACTGATACATCCCAGAGGAATAATTGAAGATGTGCTTATCAAGGTTGAGAAGTTCATATTTCCAGCGGACTTTCTTATCCTAGACATGGAAGTGGACAAGGACGTTCCATTGATACTTGGCAGACCATTTCTGGCAACAAGGAGAGCATTAATTGATGTTCAAAGAGGTCAGTTGATTTTAAGATTGGGAGAGGAGCAGATATCATTCAATGTATTCAAGGTAATGAAGTTACCAGCAGAATTTGACAGCTGTTATCAAGTTGACATTATTGACAAGGCAGTACAAGAAACATTTTTACTACACAGTCCATCTGATGCCTATGAGGCATGTAATGCACAATCCCAATCAATCCAGTCAGAGTCTTTTGAAGTTGAAACATGTGCAAGATTTTTGGAGACCAACCCGCCATACACACGAAAGAGGCACTTTGAGGAACTGGGGATGGGAAACACAAAACCACTACCTTCAGTTCAGCAGCCGCCAGTTTTAGAACTCAAACAACTACCGCCACATCTTAGATATGCTTATTTAGGAGAATCACATACACTTCCAGTAATCATTTCGAACACAATCAGTGAGATGGAGGAGAAAAAACTGCTCAGGGTACTTAGAGAGAACAAGACGGCGATTGGTTGGACAATAGCTGACATTAAAGGAATCAGTCCTTCCCTGTGTATGCATAAAATTTTAATGGAGGAAAATTGCAAGCCTAGCATAGAAAGTCAGAGAAGATTGACCCCAAACATGAAGGAAGTGGTCAGGGTAGAGATACTGAAGTTATTGGATGCAGGAATTATCTACCCAATTTCAGATAGTGCATGGATCAGCCCTGTTCAAGTGGTACCGAAAAAAGGGGGAATCACAGTGGTGAAAAATGAGAAGAATGAACTAATTCCCACCAGAATAGTTACGGGTTGGAGAGTTTGTATTGACTATCGCAAACTCAATGCGGCTACACGAAAGGATCACTTCCCACTCCCATTCATTGATCAAATGTTGGAGAGGTTGGCTGGACATTCACACTACTACTTTCTTGATGGATACTCGGGTTATAATCAGATGCCTGTCGCACCAGAGGATCAGGAGAAGACCACTTTCACTTGCCCCTACGGTACTTTTGCTTATCGTAGGATGCCTTTTGGTCTTTGCAACGCTCCAGCCACATTTCAGAGGTGCATGATGGCAATATTCTCTGATATGATTGAAAGGTTTATCGAGGTTTTCATGGACGACTTCTCAGTATTTGGATCTTCATTTGATTAATGTCTAAACCACTTGAATTTGGTCTTACAGAGATGCAAGGAGACTAACCTGGTTTTAAATTGGGAAAAATGCCACTTTATGGTGCAGGAAGGCATTGTACTTGGGCATAGGATATCGGCAAAAGGAATTGAGGTAGACATGACAAAAATTCAAGTGATTGAGAAATTACCACCGCCTACATCAGTTAAAGGAGTTCGCAGTTTTTTGGGGCACGCTGGGTTCTACCGGAGGTTTATAAAAGATTTCTCGAAGATCACTAAACCTTTGTGCAATTTACTAATGAAAGATGCAACCTTTGAGTTCAATGAGGATTGCCTCACAGCCTTCAACACTTTAAACGAAAAGCTTACGACAGCACTAGTGATTGTAGCTCCAGACTGGGAATCACCTTTTGAATTGATGTGTGATGCAAGTGATCACGCTATAGGTGCAGTATTGGGACAACGGAGGAATAAGATTTTTAATGTGATCTACTATGCAAGTAGAACTCTAAATGATGCACAAATAAATTATGCAACCACTGAAAAGGAGCTACTGGCTGTGGTATTTGCATTTGACAAATTCAGGTCATACCTCGTCGGGTCTAAAATCATCGTCTATACTGATCATGCGGCATTGAAATATCTGCTCACAAAGAAGGATGCAAAGCCGAGATTAATTCGTTGGGTACTGTTGTTGCAAGAATTTGACATTGAGATACGCGACAAGAAGGGCACCGAGAACGTAGTAGCAGATCACCTATCCAGACTAGAATCTGGGGAGACGAAAGATTTAGTGGATATAAATGAGATCTTCCCAGATGAATAGATGTTGAAAGTGGATGAAGCACCTTGGTACGTAGATATTGTCAATTACTTGGCTAGCTCCATTCCACCACCTGACTGCTCCAGTCACCAAAGAAAAAAAATTCTTCGTCGAGTTAAAATACTATTTCTGGGAGGATCCAATTCTTTATAGACGAGGGGCTGATCAGATAGTGAGGAGGTGCGTACCTGAGGAAGAAGTACATGAGATTCTCGAGCACTGTCACTCATCCGCATATGCAGGACACTTTGGAGCTTCAAAAACAGCTGCAAAGATTTTACAATCAGGTTTCTACTGGCCTACACTGTTTAAGGACACATTTGAGTTTGTTAAGAGGTGTGACAGATGTCAACGCACTGGGAATATCTCGAGGAGAAATGAAATGCCATTGAACAATATTTTGGAAGTGGAGATATTTGATGTTTAGGGTATTGACTTCATGGGACCTTTCCCCCCTTCGTTCTCAAACCAGTATATCTTGGTGGCAGTGGATTACGTCTCAAAATGGGTGGAAGTAGTTGCATTGCCAACAAATGACTCAAAGACAGTAATTGGATTCTTGAAGAAATACATTTTCACCCGATATGGTACACCGCGGGCTATAATCAGCAATGGGGGCAAGCATTTCTGTAATCGCCAGTTTGAGCAGCTGCTAAATAAATATGACGTTAAACACCGCGTTGCTACTCCATACCATCCACAAACCAGCGGGCAAGTTGAGGTATCTAATCGGCAGTTGAAGAGAATACTAGAAGTCACTGTGAATTCATCTAGAAAGGATTGGTCTAAAAAGCTGGACGATGCATTATGGGCTTACAGAACAGCATTCAAGACCCCAATCGGCATGTCTCCATACCGCTTAGTCTTTGGGAAAACATGTCATCTGCCATTAGAAATGGAGCAGCGGGCATATTGGGCTATGAAACAGTTAAATATGGACTTAAATGCCGTCGGAGAAAAGCGTCTACTGCAACTGAATGAGTTGGATGAATTTAGAATGGAGGCTTATGAAAATGCTAAACTTTACAAGGAGCGAACCAAGAAGTGGCATGATATGCATATTCAGAGGCGAGTATTCGAAGTGGGGCAGCAAGTACTACTGTATAACTCGAGACTCAAGTTATTCCCAGGAAAACTACGATCACGGTGGTCGGGTCCCTACACAGTTACAAAAGTTCTACCATATGGGGCTATACAAGTGAGCAATGAGAATAAGGGTACCTTCACTGTTAATGGGCAAAAGTTGAAACACTACTGGGGTGGTGACTTCCCTAACCAAAAGTCAACCGTTCAACTCAAGACGCCAGAATGAAGCAGTCGCAGAAAAGTCGAGCTATCGACTATAACTTAGCGCTGGGTGGGAGGCAACCCACTGTATCTTTTTTATGTGTTTATTTACTTTATTATGTTTTCTGCATTAGATTAGGAAGTTTATTTTCAAATTCATTTAGTATTCCGTTATGTGGTCATCGATCATCTAGGCATGTTAAAAGAGTCCAAGCACTGTGCACACGAATCCTTAAGTATCACACACGAGTTCGGGTTGATTTAAGTTGTTTTGGTAGTTGAGTGTGGCATTCACGTATTTCGAGGCAAATTATGTTTTCTAAATTTCACGTGTCAATATTTTAAAAGTATGTTTCTGAAAAGTTAGGGACGTTGAGAGTCGGGTCATTTATAAAAAAAAAAATTTGGACAAAAATCGAATTTTTTTGGGGAAAGTGCCTTTGTTTTATTTTATTTCTTTTGAAAAAAAAATTGGACAAAAATCGGATTTTTTGGGGAAAGAGCCTTTGTTTTATTTTATTTCTTTGGAAAAAAAAAGTGTGTCTATGCGACCGCATAGACACCTACCGAAGTTAATAATCAAAAAACCAATATACCTATGCGACCGCATATATTTTAACTATGCGGCCAAAAACCCACGCCCGAATCATTTTCTAAGGATTTCAAATCAATTTCAACCTCTCACTCTCTTCCCAAATCAATTTTAGGCTAGCATCGCACACTACTTTATTCATTGCATTGTGATATAATTGATAGAAAATTCATTCTCTCCATCGATTAAACCCTACAAAAACAAGGTATGTGTTCTTCCCCCCCCCTCTCAATTCCGTTTTCGATTCTATTGATTGTGAATGTAATTTTGGCGAATTGAGGGAGATTAGACTAGTTCATGTGCATATGGATTGGTTGTGTTGTGCGAAAATTTGGAATGATTATAAACCAAAATTCTTTCAATTGACACCATTTTCACTATATGCTTGTCATGTGTTTGATAAATTGCCACATTGATAATTTTTGGGTATTTTGGTATATGTTGCATTAAATTCATTATTTGATTGATGAATGTGTAGGAGATTGGTGATTGATTTTTGAATGGGGAACCATGTGACATAGTAGATTTTTGGCAAGTATATGAAGGTTTCATAATGCCCACAACATGTTCGATAAAATACCCATTTTGGTAATCTAATACAATTATGAACATCTAGCATGGCATATGACTATTAGATGAATGGAATAACTCGTTGTGATGTATTACCAACCAATGTGACTTCGACTACATCAACACAAACATGCACACAAATTAGCTAAGTCATTGCATGCCCACAGCACCTTCCGTCCCTTATTTTGCACTACCATTTGATGCACCAAACGAACTCCGATTGAGCTGAAATTTGGGTATGTGCTAGACCTCATTGCATAATTTCATATGCCCGGAGGTTGCCCGGGACAATTTTGATAATTCTCGATGATGCCCGAGGCCGAAGGTGTACACTCAATCATGGCTCCAACCCTTTTACTATGAGCATATTCACCCAAATTTTCTTATGTTTTCATATGGACTATACATTCATACTACTCTACTCATCATACATTATTCATTACACACCGTGGTAGTATACATGCATATTGAAACAAGTTTGGGGGATTTGTGAATTACGTGTTTTTCATTTCATGCGATTTCTCGCTATACAACAAGCCGTTTAATGATAGCTATTTTCCAACTTTGCAGGATGCCACCAAAACGAACTTCAAAAGGAAAAGAGAAGGTTGGCTCATCATCAGGCACAGCACGCACTCGAGTGCTTGAAGGAGGGATACAAAGATTCTTGACTTCCGAGGCAGCAGCCCGTTATGAAAACATAGTGAGTCGATGGACAGTGACACTAGAGCGGGCTGTTAAATTGGAAGACTTTCCTGATTTCGAGCTGACCACTTTGGTGCATAACTGTGGATGGGATAAAATAGTGGAGCAGCCACATCGGAGTTATGAATTGTTGGTGGGGGAATTTTACGCCAACTTCAATACAGAAATTGACACACCAGGGTCTGACCACCTGCATCAGACTTGGGTCAGGGAAAAATGGATCACATTCTCACCCGAGGTTATTCAAGATTACTACCAGCTCACGTGGGAAAACATAACCCCTATACCAGGTGACTTCAATTGGCATGAAGTGGCGGAGATCCTATTGGGGCGACAAAATGCATGGCCACTCCCCACCACCGAGTGGCACCAGATTGAGCTGACACCATCTATAGCCATCCTGTGGCTGTTTATGTACCACAACATTGAGCCGACCTCTCACAGGACCACATTTACAGATCCCATAGCTGGATTCCTTTATCACTTGGTGCAAGGTAATAAGGTTGATCTTGCCACTCTTTGTTATAATCAGATCCATCATGTGGGTACCTTGGGCGATAGGCACAGCTCAATGATCTTTCCAAGCCTCATCTTTGGAATATGCATAGCTGCTGGTATAAACATTGTATCCAGGGAAGTGGCTGCCAAACCCAGTGCCACCATAAAGCGCAGTACCTTGGAGGCTCAAGACAGAGCCAGGATAAAGCACTGGGAAAAGCAAGAAATTAAAAGGCGCAGACAGCAAGAAGAGCAAGGTCACGAGCACGCAGAGCAAGAGATGCCTCAAACTTCACCACCACAGGCTGAGTTAAATGCACAGCTGTGGCACCAGATTTTCACCACCATCACGGGGACCAGCCGAGACGTACAGAGTCTCCAGCAGGCTATGGGGACTTTGACGACTGAGATGCATACAGCCCACCGTGACATCTGCATTTCCACTGATATGTCACGTGCTACTCGCCAGTATGCCCAGGCAGCTAGGAGGGAGATGGACACTATGAACGGTCGACTCAGTGTATATGTGGGCAGGGTGGATGGCATCCAGATGAGGGTAAATGAAACTTGGGAGCGTTTGGGCCGTTTGGAGACACGTGTTGAGGGAATCCATGATGAAATGATACAGCAGTCAGCACTGATGAGAGAGATCTTGGCGCGCCTACCTCCACCTCCAGCTGATGATACTGCAGGATCTAGCTTCCCATCGCAGCCCCCGTATTGATCAGGGGAGTATCGTTTGCCTCATTTGTACTCATTATCCTTAAATTCTGCCTTCTAAACTTAATTTTCGCATTGTGGACAATGTCTTGTATAAGTTTGAGGGATGGTGGCATAATTTGATAAAGACATTCGGCATGTAATTAATTGCATTTCCACAATCCAGATTTAATTTGACTAATTGTTGCATGAGGCATGCTTATGAGTGAATATTGATTATGCTTATGTATGCTTGTGTGAGCCAAATCACCTTGCTGGCTATGATGTTACTATTGGATTGGTATATTTCAAAACTTTGGAGTCGGTGTTAATTAGGCCAACTAATACTTGTTGATGTAATACTTGACATTCTATATGCAAGTCATTCATGTTTTACATGTTAGGTAAGTGATTAGGGTTTTGAGCATAAAGTAGAAAATAATTATAACCCTCTATTGAATTAACCCGTAAACTAACTTAAGACAGTTTGGTGATAGTTGAGCTATTATAGGAAAACATTGAGATAAGTGAGGCTCCGTGCATGAATTATTGTGTGGATTGCCTAGACCAGTGGGATGAAGAGTAGGTGAAAATCTTAAATTGAGGGTTGGTTTTGGATACCAGATGTCTGGAAACATAAGGGCATAAACTTAATTTGTGAGAATAAGACACTTCTTTTTCAGCCTTTATGACTCGAGCAAGTAAGCCTGTAAGGATATTTCAAAATCTGGTGCCCTAAGGTCAACTGATCTGGGAGTCACCGGCCTAAAGCTCGATACATGGGCCATATAGAAAGCAAGAGGTAAAGAAGTTAATAAAAAGTCATCTGATCGAGCCTTTATAACTCGGGTGAATAAGTCTGCAAGGGTTTAAAAACCTGGTGCCCTAAAACCAACTGGTTTGGGAGTCACCGGCCTAAAGCTTGTTACATGGGTTATATAGAAAGCAAATGAGAAGATGCTAAAAAAAAAATCAGAAAACCAGAGAAAAGTGAGAAAAACAAAAAGAGACAATAACAAGAAGAAAAATCCTTGGACAATTGGTGGAAGAAACTATACCTTTGAGGCGAGGCAAGTAACCTAGTTCAATCTTGAGTGTCGAAGCAATCAAAACTAGGAGAGCCTTTACTTGTTGACATGTGAACTTGTGATAGTGAAATTAATCCAAACTACGAGAGGGTAAGAACTATAGCTAGGTAAACTCATAATTTTTAAACACAACCCCGGTATAATTGAGTGAAAAGAATAAGTTTGGGGGGTTGTGTATCTCTCGAGCGAGTAAGGAGATATTTGACCACTTGGATGTCGGGACTCAAACTCATCATGAACTTGATATGTTAGCATGAATCCACACACACACGTCAAGTATGCATTTAACAGGTAAAGGTTGATGTCATTTTGCACTGATAAATTTTCATAAAATCAATTACTTAGTCCAATCCTGAGCCAAGGCAAGGTATTAAGCCATGTTTGTTCAGAATTATATCACTATCTTGTTTGAGGACAAACAATAGTTCAAGTTTGGGGGGTTTGATAAGTGTGTTTTGCACACTTATTTACATCACAAATATGACTTAAATACAAGTAAAATGATTGAATTGTTACTTAACTTTGTCAAATTCATGCAATGTAGATAATTCTATGGAAATAGTGGAATTTAGGAGAAAAGAACCGAAAAGGACCAAATTGGAGCAAAATGAAAATTCAGGGACCAAATTGCAATTATCTGAAAGTTGACCCGATGAACGCATCAATCAATTGATCAAGCCAAGCACCAATTGGAAGTTATAATGGAACATTGGAGCAACTAGGAACAAGAGAGGAGGTCAAGGAGTGAAGGAATGAAACTTGAGGATCAAAATGACTCAAATTAGAAGTTAGCTCTACTATGCGGTCGCATAGTATAAAACCTATGTGGTCGCGAGTGACCCTCCAGGGATTAAAAACGCCATTTTTCTTATGCCTATGCGGTCGCATAGGTATAATTTTTCCCCGATTTTTGCGATTTCCTTATATGATTGCAACTCCTTTGGTAACCTAATTTGGACGGGTTTAAATAGAAAATAAACATCCAGAAGCCGCACGAACGAATTGGGAGGCAAAAACATTCATCTTGGAGAGGATTTGAAGGTAAGAACAAGAATTGATGCGAAGATTTACAAGATTTCTTCAAGTTTTGATAACCTGGTGATGTATTTTATTCAAAACTTGTTAGATTTCGTTATTTTTATCATGATAGGCTAGATTTCTACAACTAGGTGATCGATGAACCATGTAATTATTATTAAACTTGTTATTTTATGATTTTGAATTATTAGTTCGATGGGATATTTAAATGGATTATATTGCTTTATTTATTTCCACAATTAATGTGCACTTAATTTGTGTGAATTTGGTGGTTTAATTCTGAATTTGAGAAAATTAGATTAAACTCGACATATATAATTCATCATAGGGTTCGATATGGGATAGAAATATACCCCTATGCCCTATGTAAATCTTTAATTGCTCACAAAAAGATTACACGCGTTCTTGTATAATTGCATCCGTCATAGGGATATAGGCTGATGATTTATGAAAAATAGGTTCAATACATCTCGAGAGAGAGTATTGAATAGATTTAGGAGCATTGATTTGTCAAATTCTTATTGAATTATCAAAATTGTGAAATTAGGGTTCAATTAGTAATTATGTGGGGATTCGTGATCCTAGTGCATTTGTTTTACATAGATTTTCATAAATTGACAATACGTTTCATTTATTTTCATAACATTTCGTAATTGAGTCATTCGTTAATTGAATTTAAGTAATTAGGGTTTGATTTGAAATTAGAGTTTTTTAATTTGGGGATTTTCCCCCAAATTAGGGTTTGATTTGAAATTAAGGTTTTTCAGTTTGGGATTTCTCCCAAAATTAGGGCTTTTGATTCCAAAATTCATCTTAATTCAATTAGTTTCGGTTAAGGCTAAAATAAATAAAATGAACGACTCTTTCTCTGTGGGACGACACTCGGACTTCTAAAGTCCACTTTATTACTTGTCACGACCCGTACATTTGTGGTAATTTAAATCTAAAGAAATATTTCGCGAACACTCGCTCTGATGCCATATAAGAAAAGCTCGCAAACAGATAATTATACGGGTAACAGGAGCTAGATGAACTAGAAAAATAATGGAGAGGAATTGTGTTTTGATTCTCATTCATCCTCTGTATATATAGCTATACAATTGTTCTTGCTAGTAAAGAATGTACAAAAAATGAATATTCTAACAAATCCTATATTAATGGCAAAATCAATTCTAGCAAGCTGTACAAAGATCATAGTATAAACCAAGAAGGAAAAGAAATCATATGTCATCAGTCAATACCGGAAACTCCTATTTCCTTTTCTTCCTGATTCTTACGATCCCAACTTCATTCTATAGATTCCGATCCATATTGGCATCGTCGAATAGGCATATCTTTCCTTCTTAATTGCAAGTCTTGATGGCAATCATCTCTTTGTGCTTCACATTTCAACACATACATACATCTTTACTTACATATATCATTTTGAGATATACTATGTGGTCTTCCTTATCTATTTTCGTTCTTCGTGATCTTAGAAAGAATAGTTTGGATAGACTATATTGGTTATATGATGTCATGTTTGTTAGAGATATATCCATTTATGTTATTAAAGATATCTCATAGATTTTGAATTCAAATGAAGAGAATGAGATCAAGGACTCAAGATCAGATGATATTAGAATATCTAAACAAACTTCCTAATTGTATCTTTCTGTTATTTTCAAATACTTGTAATCCATCAATAAATATGAAGAATACTTGGCTGGGAGAAATAACTTTTAAACCAGCCTTTATATCAGTTTTTTAACTTGGTATCAGAGCCACTAAAGTTCACACTTTTTTTTCGATCCATTATGGCCTCTTCCTCTACAACATCCTCGTTTATCATCCCAAATATTACTGCTTTGGTATCAGTTAAGCTTGAAGGCCACAATTATTTGAACTGGACTACTCAGTTCATCCCAGTCCTAAGAAGTCACGACCTCTTGAGCATTGTTGATGGCTCTGAGGTCTGTCCCTCTCATTTCCTTGTTGACCCAACTGGCAAAATAACTTTTGATGTCAATCCAGCATATCTGATGTGGCAGAAAAAGGATCGGTTTATTTTGGCATGGTTGAATGCCACCCTTAGTGAGAAAGTCCTTTCCACTGTGTATGGACTCACTACCTCTAAACAGGTTTGGAATGCTCTTGCTACCAGATTTGCTCCTCAATCTCGTTCCAGAATCTCTCATCTTAAGAGACAACTCCAAACACTACAGCAACATGATAAATCCTATTCTGATTACTTGCTCACAGCTAAAAGTTTGTCTGACCAACTCTCAGCAGCTGCAAAACCAGTTGATGATGATGATCTAATCTCATATATTGTTGGTGGATTGAATCCTGTCTTCACCCCTTTTATCACATCTCTAGCTTTGCTACCCGAGACCAATCGATTACCTTTGATGCTTTTCAAGCGGAACTACTTAATTTTGAGCAACTGCTTGAAGCACAAAACAAATCACAGTCATCAGATATCACTCAATTGGCCTTCTTCACTCATTAACAGAAACCACTCAATAAGAAACCAAGATTTCCTAATTAGAAAAATCATCCATTTTCAAGACCCAATCCTAATTCAAACTCCTCTACTCCTCCCCCTAAACCACAGTCCACCAACTCCACTGGTTTTCAAAACAAATTTTCTCCTTGTCAGATTTGTGGTAAGCAAAATCATCAGGCCCTTGATTGCTATCATTGCCTGGATTTTTCTTATCAAGGCAGGCATTTCCCTGCTCAGTTGGCAGCAATGGTGGCTCACACTCATGTAGAACAGGAAACTGAACAGCCATGGTATCTTGACAGTGGAGCAAACAATCACATCACCTCTGAACGTCAGAATCTAACTTTACACCAGCAGCCATATCATGGAAATGACAAAGTGACAGCTGGTAATGGAGGAGGTTTGCATATCACTAACACTGGTTCCTCTATAATTGCTTCACCTAAATCAAAATTTCTTTTAACCAATATTCTTCACTGTCCATCTGCCTCATCTAATCTATTATCCATTCAGCATTTTTGCCATGATAACAACTGCTATTTCTTACTTACAGCAACTCATTTCTTTGTGAAGGACCTGCAGACCAAGGAAATTCTCCTCCAAGGGCCGAGTAAAGCTGGTTTATATCCAATGTTCCTGCAGCAGTTCAAATTCAACAAGTCACCTCCTAAGGCTGCTATGCTTTCCACTTTCACTGCATTCCTAAGTGTCACAGCTCCTCTTCAAGTTTGGCACTCAAGATTAGGTCATCCTTCAGAATCCATCATCTCTAAATTGGTCAAGAACTCATTGTTACCCATTTCTGGTTCAATAAAATCTCAAACCATATGTGAGTCATGTCAAGTAGCTAAGAGTCATAAACTTCCTTTTGTTGAGTCCAATAATAGGTCTAGTTGTCCTCTTGAATTAATTCATTCGGATGTATGGACTTCCCCTATTACTTCAGTTGGTGGTTGTAAGTTTTATGTCTTATTTATTGATGATTTTTCAAAATTTACTTGGTTGTTCCCATTGAAACAAAAATATGAGGTGTTTAGTTATTTTGTTCGGTTTAAATGCTTAGTTGAAAACCAATTCTCGAGAAATATCAAACAACTATTAACTGACAATGGTGGTGAATATTTGTCTACTGCTTTCAAAGATTACCTCTCACAAAATGGAATCCTTCATAAGCTCACATGTCCTTACACCTCAGAACAAAATGGAATTTCAGAAAGAAAGCATAGACATATCACCGAAACCGGTCTTACCCTTTTAGCTCAGTCACACCTTCCTTCAAGTTACTGGGTGGATGCATTTCTCACAGCTTCTTACCTTAAAAACAGATTTCCTACACCTGTCTTATCCAACTAATCTCCATATTTCACTCTCCTAAACAAACAAATTACTCATTGCTTAAAACATTTGGGTGTGTCTGTTTTCCCTTACTCAGGCCTTATAATCCCCATAAACTTGCTTTCAGAAGTAAGAAATGTGTATTTCTTGGATATAGCTCTAATCATAAAGGCTATCGATGTCTTGATCTTCAATCCAAAAAGGTTTATATCTCAAGACATGTTGTCTTTGATGAGTTGAATTTCCCTGCTCAGGATGCATTGATTACAACCGGCAATACTCCTCACTTACAGAAGAATTCTCTTGAGTCTTCAGTTTCTACTCAATCAGGTATTGTTCCTAATTTTCTGGCTCCTTTCTCAGTTGCTTTACCATATTTTCCTATTCCTAATTCATCTACTTTAAGTCCTGGTTCCCTATCCCCTCATATTACCTCAACCTCACCTAATATCAATACACATCCTGATGTCTCTGTCTCAGCAAATTCTTCTGAACCCTCCCACCGTACTTCACCTCACCATACTAATACTACCCTTATATTTGACCCCATATCCGAACCTTCTATCCCTGAATGTCCTAATTAAGAAACCATCTCTGTTCCTGCATGTCACAACCTTGAGCCCACCATTACTTCCACCGTGCCTTCCTCATCACAAATTATAACCAGATCTCAGACCAACTCCTCAAAACCAAAACAATTTCCAGACTATCACCTCTATTATTCCACCAAGCATCCTCTTCAAGCCCTTTTCACTAATATTTTACCATCTGAACAAACAAAGTATGAACAAGCTGTGAGGGACCAGAATTGGTTAAATGCAATGACAGCAGAATATAATGCATTGCTGTCCAACAAAACTTGCTCACTTTGTCCAAGGCAAAGCCATAAAAAGGTTGTGAGGAACAAATGGGTCCTTAAAGTAAAACAAAAATCTGATGGCACTCTTGACAGGTATAAGGCTAGATTGGTGGCAAAAGGATTTGATCAAGTTGATGGTCTTGACTTTAATGAGACCTTTAGTCCAGTTATTAAACCAGCTATTATTCGATTGGTTCTAGCCTTGGCAGTTCATTACAATTGGTCTATCAGGCAACTTGATATCTCTAATGCCTTCCTCCACGGTTACCTTGAGGAAGATGTTTACATGGAGCAACCCAAAGGATTTGAAGACCCAAATTTCCCTGATCATGTATGTCTTTTGCACAAATCAATATATGGCTTAAAACAGACCCTTAGAGCTTGGTTTTTGAGGCTTTCTCAGGTCCTATTAGATCTTGGTTTCACTGCCTCCATTGTGGACACCTCTTTATTCACTTTTCATCATAGCGATGTGTGTCTTTTTGTGCTTATATATGTCGACGACATTATTGTTACCAGTAATGCCACTTCTACTATTGATAGCCTTATTTCTAATCTTGGTTCTGAATTTGCTGTTAAGGATCTTGGTCCACTATCTTATTTCTTAGGCATTCAGGTAACTAAGACAGCAACTGGTTTGCACTTACACCAAGGAAAATATGCTGCTGATCTTTTGCATCGCACGAAGATGACTGGTGCTATACCAGCACCAACACCATGCACATCAGGTAGCAAACTCTCCAAGTACTCAGGTGATCCTCTTAAGGACCCTACTGAGTATCGAAGCATGGTTGGAGCTCTCCAGTATTTGACACTCACTAGACCGGATATATCCTATAGTGTCAATCAATTGTGCCAATTCCTTCATTGTCCTACCACTACTCATCTCACAGCTGCCAAAAGGGTACTACGATACCTCAAAGGGACTCTACAATTTGGTCTTCAATTTAACATGGGATCACTTCAACTCAATGGTTTCTGTGACTCTGATTGGGCCAGCAGTCCAGATGATAGAAAATCTACATCTGGATATTGCATTTATCTTGGCTCATGTTTGATCTCTTGGGCTGCCAAGAAACAACCAGTGGTGGCAAGATCGAGCACTGAGGCTGAATATCGATCAATGGCACATATGGTAGCCGAGCTCTACTGGCTAAGGATGTTATTCAAAGAACTTCATATATCTTTACCTACTGCTCCCTGCATTTGGGTTGACAATATTAGTGCTCTAGCATTGTCCTCTAACCCAGTTTTTCATGCTCGAACCAAGCATATAGAGGTAGATTACCATTTTATTCGTGAAAAGATCTATAACAAAGATATCCAAGCTAAGTACATCTCAACTATAGCACAACCTTCAGACATCTACACAAAAGGACTCTCTTCATCACGTTTTGACTTACTTCGAGACAAGCTAATGGTTCATGATCTTCCCATCCGCTTGAAGGGGGCTGTTAGAGATATATCCATTTCTGTTATTAAAGATAACTCACAGATTTTGAATTCAAATGAAGAGAATGAGATCAAGGACTCAAGATCAGATGATATTAGAATATCTAAACAAACTTCCTAATTGTATCTTTCTGTTATTTTCAAATACTTGTAATCCATCTATAAATATGAAGAATACTAGGCTGGGAGAAATAACTTTTAAACCAGCCTTCATATCAGTTTTTTAACTATGTTGTAGCGCTAATGCACAACAACGAAGCTTTTTCTTGGGATCATTCTGATTTTCATTTTTGCTAAAGCTTTGGCCCTTTATGGCCTCATTGTTGAAATTCTTTTGTCGTCACGAGCTGGCCAATCGAGAGCTGACTAAGATACAAGCTTTTAATCATGTTGTATTGCAATGCTTGATGGAAAACAGAGTGTGAAAGAATGAATCAGGTTTGAACAGTTCTCTTCTTCTTCACCATGAAATTCTTTTAGCATTCATTATGTGGTATGTTAATGATGTTTGTGGAAAAACAGCTATTGTTAGATTTGTCGAGTTGTAGAACACGTAATATTGAGTAACTACATGTATTATGATGTTATTTTGTTACATCTTATCTTCCGTCATGATGTTCATTAATATTGTTTATTGTTATTTCATTAACTTTATGGAAACATGCAAAAATAAAAATGAAAATTTGTTGATATTTAGTGGGAAACAAATGTGAATTCTTTTTTAGGCAATGCTGTCTGTTTCTGTATGTTGAGTTTTTCTATACCAACAAATAAATTCAGGGGGAAATTTCATATGTAAGAGATTATGTATGATCTATTTTTAAATTAAGAAACAATGTTTAAAACTTCAAAAATCATATATTAATTAAATTTTATTTATCAAATAATTAATTAAAATTATATTTTATTAATTAAATATATTAAGGTCACAATTGTTGAATTACTTAGTCACGAATTATTTCTTGGACAGGGATCAAAAAATTATAGGTCAAAAATTATTTCTCGATCGCAAATTAAAAATGTTATAGTTTACAATTTATTCATCGGTTAAAAAATCACAACTTATTTAATAGTCACAAATTATCGAATGAATTGGTTACAAATAATTTCTCGATCACAACTTAATAAATTATAAATCACAATAATATTTTTTAGGTCGCATATTATTTCTTCATCACAAATTAACCAAATTATTGGTCACAGTTTATTTAATGGTCACAATCAACCATATATTGCTCACACAGCACCCCTCTTCCCACCCATCCCACTCCATTGGCATCAACACCATTGTCGTCACCACCACCTCAATAGCACCAGCGCAACTACTGTAGCCTCAACAGCATCGACGAATGGAAGAATAAAGAACGGTAGTTTCAAGAGGGACTATGTGCAAGGGCGCACAATTGCTGCAGCAATGCCGCACACAATAGCATTGTCATTGCTCGCTGTGCGCGACGTTACTGCTATGGCTTCCGATGGCTTTTGACGACACTGCTGTTCGCAGTTGCTGACTTGCTAAAGCAACGTTGTGTGTTGTTGTCGTTGTGCACAATGCTGCTGTGTGTGTCATCACCTGCTATGTGCTGGAGGTGGGTCTCTCGACAGCAATAGAAGAGAGACGACGGAGAAGATAGATAAAGAGAACAGAAATGGAAAAAGATTTATGGTTAATGTTAGGGTTTGGGTTGGATGGGGTGGGGGTGATTATGTAGATTAAATTATTTTTATAAGATTATTATTACTATTTAAAAATTATATTATTATATAAACAAACCTTGAATCTGATTTTCGAAATGTAATTTTTAAAAGTAAGCTTCCACGTAATTTCCATTAAATTGAGCCTTAAGACCTATTTGGGCCAGCTTTTTCACCTCATTTTCAGAAGAAAATTGGCCATTGGAAAGCCATTCTCATTTATTCTGACAATTTTGACTAGGACGTACTAATTTAAGGCATTTGAAAATAAATTTTCACAATTGTCCTTGTGTTCAACTAGCTTCTCTTTCCACAAAAGCACTCTGAAGTCTGGACTTCTAGATATTCATTTAATACTACACAAAACATTGCACAGTTTGAAATAAAAATAGAAATTAAAGTTTCTCAAAAGAAATAAAAAAAAAATAAAAAATACATCAATTAACACAATGGAGCCACATATTTGAAAAATTACAAAAATAAAAATTCTTTATATTTCACTAAGATTTTGACACCTCAAAATTATAGTTACGTGAATCATGAGTTAGCAAAATCTACACCATCCATTTTAAAAACAGTTTTTTAAATCAACCAAACATATCTTGACAACACGTGGATTGTCAACAATAATTGTACAAATAACTTTATTTTAAATATAGACCCTAACTTCTAATAAACCAGCAGCAGAATCAAACAAAATTTTAGAGTGTGTATTGGATCCATTAGCACTTAACATCCATGCTCTACGAATTCTATTCGACTTTTTAGATACCAAAAGATAGAGAGGGTAAATGCTTTGTAAAAATGTGATGCTTGAATTCAATGCACGATTTGGTTAGAATATAAAAGATTACCTTTAATAGACAAAACTGGAAATCAATTAAACTCTGAATTTGATCAACCAAGAAACACCTTGATTTTGTGAATCAAACCAAATAGAGAACAAGATTTCAGTTCAGAAGGTTTTCTTTTGACATCACACCAACCAAGACAAACAAGATTAAACGGAAAGTTCTCCCAGATGTTTATGCCTTCTCAAATCTGCATCTGTAATCAATCATCAGCATATTAGATAATTGCAAGATCTACATAACCATGTTTTTTTTAAAGGATTTTGCTACTTGTACATAAAAATGGTACATAAACAGTTATCGAAAATGATGCGGAGGGAAAAGATTGGATGCAAAAGTTAATTATATTTTAAACTGACAAATAGTAGAGTAACATGTAAAAATTATGTAATCTCTTATGTAAATCTTAATGTACATGTAGCATGATCCTTAAAAGAGAAAGGGGAAAGCTTCAGAAAACAGACCCTCCACCACTCGATGAGGAGGAAAACCTCCAGATATATCTAAATTATCAAGTAAACAAATTAATATTATCTACAAATACAAATAAATGGAAGTCGCAAGTAGCACATATGCCACCAATGTTCATGTAATAATTTTCAACAGTTCATTTCCCAAGACAAATCTGAATGGCAATGGATTCGTGTGACCTGTCTTATAAAGATGGAATAAGGCTAACTCCGTGAAATTTGATGTACTTAAAACAGAAAAGATATTATTAATAATAAAGACCAACTATGACACTGACCTTTATTTATTTCCATGAAAGACCATCATAATTTAAGCAGTATCTTCTCAACCATAGTCGTATATTATTTCAATCTGCACCAGCAACAAAAAAGTTACTATGGGGGTGTTTGAGCAACATTATTTTGGTAATAATGCATTCTTGAATGGTATATCGATGAAAAATGTGCAGTTAAAAAATAAGGAAATTTTTTTTATTTGCGTGTAATATTATTTTATTGAATAATGTGTGGTTGAAATGATGTCAAATCATTATTTAAGAATGTATTTTTTTGAAATAATGTGGCTCAAATAGGCCCTATAAACTAGATGGCTCTACAAGTATATATCATGAGAGACACGAAAAACAGTAACGCCGTACAAAGCAATTTGATTCCCTCCAAATACAAGTGAAAGCACAACTTGCACTAGACTAGGAGGAATACATTAAAGACAGATAACAATGTCATGAAAGGAAGTATCTGATTGAAAATTATA
>NC_036241.1:9540360-9595897 GCF_002742605.1 Olea europaea var. sylvestris | reverse complement strand
AGGATGTTATTCAAAGAACTTCATATATCTTTACCTACTGCTCCCTGCATTTGGGTTGACAATATTAGTGCTCTAGCATTGTCCTCTAACCCAGTTTTTCATGCTCGAACCAAGCATATAGAGGTAGATTACCATTTTATTCGTGAAAAGATCTATAACAAAGATATCCAAGCTAAGTACATCTCAACTATAGCACAACCTTCAGACATCTACACAAAAGGACTCTCTTCATCACGTTTTGACTTACTTCGAGACAAGCTAATGGTTCATGATCTTCCCATCCGCTTGAAGGGGGCTGTTAGAGATATATCCATTTCTGTTATTAAAGATAACTCACAGATTTTGAATTCAAATGAAGAGAATGAGATCAAGGACTCAAGATCAGATGATATTAGAATATCTAAACAAACTTCCTAATTGTATCTTTCTGTTATTTTCAAATACTTGTAATCCATCTATAAATATGAAGAATACTAGGCTGGGAGAAATAACTTTTAAACCAGCCTTCATATCAGTTTTTTAACTATGTTGTAGCGCTAATGCACAACAACGAAGCTTTTTCTTGGGATCATTCTGATTTTCATTTTTGCTAAAGCTTTGGCCCTTTATGGCCTCATTGTTGAAATTCTTTTGTCGTCACGAGCTGGCCAATCGAGAGCTGACTAAGATACAAGCTTTTAATCATGTTGTATTGCAATGCTTGATGGAAAACAGAGTGTGAAAGAATGAATCAGGTTTGAACAGTTCTCTTCTTCTTCACCATGAAATTCTTTTAGCATTCATTATGTGGTATGTTAATGATGTTTGTGGAAAAACAGCTATTGTTAGATTTGTCGAGTTGTAGAACACGTAATATTGAGTAACTACATGTATTATGATGTTATTTTGTTACATCTTATCTTCCGTCATGATGTTCATTAATATTGTTTATTGTTATTTCATTAACTTTATGGAAACATGCAAAAATAAAAATGAAAATTTGTTGATATTTAGTGGGAAACAAATGTGAATTCTTTTTTAGGCAATGCTGTCTGTTTCTGTATGTTGAGTTTTTCTATACCAACAAATAAATTCAGGGGGAAATTTCATATGTAAGAGATTATGTATGATCTATTTTTAAATTAAGAAACAATGTTTAAAACTTCAAAAATCATATATTAATTAAATTTTATTTATCAAATAATTAATTAAAATTATATTTTATTAATTAAATATATTAAGGTCACAATTGTTGAATTACTTAGTCACGAATTATTTCTTGGACAGGGATCAAAAAATTATAGGTCAAAAATTATTTCTCGATCGCAAATTAAAAATGTTATAGTTTACAATTTATTCATCGGTTAAAAAATCACAACTTATTTAATAGTCACAAATTATCGAATGAATTGGTTACAAATAATTTCTCGATCACAACTTAATAAATTATAAATCACAATAATATTTTTTAGGTCGCATATTATTTCTTCATCACAAATTAACCAAATTATTGGTCACAGTTTATTTAATGGTCACAATCAACCATATATTGCTCACACAGCACCCCTCTTCCCACCCATCCCACTCCATTGGCATCAACACCATTGTCGTCACCACCACCTCAATAGCACCAGCGCAACTACTGTAGCCTCAACAGCATCGACGAATGGAAGAATAAAGAACGGTAGTTTCAAGAGGGACTATGTGCAAGGGCGCACAATTGCTGCAGCAATGCCGCACACAATAGCATTGTCATTGCTCGCTGTGCGCGACGTTACTGCTATGGCTTCCGATGGCTTTTGACGACACTGCTGTTCGCAGTTGCTGACTTGCTAAAGCAACGTTGTGTGTTGTTGTCGTTGTGCACAATGCTGCTGTGTGTGTCATCACCTGCTATGTGCTGGAGGTGGGTCTCTCGACAGCAATAGAAGAGAGACGACGGAGAAGATAGATAAAGAGAATAGAAATGGAAAAAGATTTATGGTTAATGTTAGGGTTTGGGTTGGATGGGGTGGGGGTGATTATGTAGATTAAATTATTTTTATAAGATTATTATTACTATTTAAAAATTATATTATTATATAAACAAACCTTGAATCTGATTTTCGAAATGTAATTTTTAAAAGTAAGCTTCCACGTAATTTCCATTAAATTGAGCCTTAAGACCTATTTGGGCCAGCTTTTTCACCTCATTTTCAGAAGAAAATTGGCCATTGGAAAGCCATTCTCATTTATTCTGACAATTTTGACTAGGACGTACTAATTTAAGGCATTTGAAAATAAATTTTCACAATTGTCCTTGTGTTCAACTAGCTTCTCTTTCCACAAAAGCACTCTGAAGTCTGGACTTCTAGATATTCATTTAATACTACACAAAACATTGCACAGTTTGAAATAAAAATAGAAATTAAAGTTTCTCAAAAGAAATAAAAAAAAAATAAAAAATACATCAATTAACACAATGGAGCCACATATTTGAAAAATTACAAAAATAAAAATTCTTTATATTTCACTAAGATTTTGACACCTCAAAATTATAGTTACGTGAATCATGAGTTAGCAAAATCTACACCATCCATTTTAAAAACAGTTTTTTAAATCAACCAAACATATCTTGACAACACGTGGATTGTCAACAATAATTGTACAAATAACTTTATTTTAAATATAGACCCTAACTTCTAATAAACCAGCAGCAGAATCAAACAAAATTTTAGAGTGTGTATTGGATCCATTAGCACTTAACATCCATGCTCTACGAATTCTATTCGACTTTTTAGATACCAAAAGATAGAGAGGGTAAATGCTTTGTAAAAATGTGATGCTTGAATTCAATGCACGATTTGGTTAGAATATAAAAGATTACCTTTAATAGACAAAACTGGAAATCAATTAAACTCTGAATTTGGTCAACCAAGAAACACCTTGATTTTGTGAATCAAACCAAATAGAGAACAAGATTTCAGTTCAGAAGGTTTTCTTTTGACATCAAACCAACCAAGACAAACAAGATTAAACGGAAAGTTCTCCCAGATGCTTACGCCTCTCTCAAATCTGCATCTGTAATCAATCATCAGCATATTAGATAATTGCAAGATCTACAAAACCATGTTTTTTTCAAAGGATTTTGCTACTTGTACATAAAAATGGTACATAAACAGTTATCAAAATGATGTGGAGGGAAAAGATTGGATGTAAAAGTTAATTATATATTAAACTGACAAATGGTAGAGTAACATGTAAAAATTATGTAATCTCTTATGTAAATCTTAATGTACATGTAGCATGATCCTTAAAAGAGAAAGGGGAAAGCTTCAAAAAACAGACCCTCCACCACTCGATGAGGAGGAAAACCTCCAGATATATCTAAATTATCAAGTAAACAAATTAATATTATCTACAAATACAAATAAATGGAAGTCGCAAGTAGCACATATGCCACCAATGTTCATGTAATAATTTTCAACAGTTCATTTCCCAAGACAAATCTGAATGGCAAAGGATTCGTGTGACCTGTCTTATAAAGATGGAATAAGGCTAACTCCGTGAAATTTGATGTACTTAAAACAGAAAAGATATTATTAATAATAAAGACCAACCATGACACTGACCTTTATTTATTTCCATGAAGACCATCATAATTTAAGCAGTATCTTCTCAACCATAGTCGTATATTATTTCAATTTGCACCAGCAACAAAAAAGTTACTATGGGGGTGTTTGAGCAACATTATTTTGGTAATAATGCATTCTTGAATGGTATATCGATGAAAAATGTGCAGTTAAAAAATAAGGAAATTTTTTTTATTTGCGTGTAATATTATTTTATTGAAGAATGTGTGGTTGAAATGATGTCAAATCATTGCTTAAGAATGTATTTTTTTGAAATAATGTGGCTCAAACAGACCCTATAAACCAGATGGCTCTACAAGTATATATCATGAGAGACATGAAAAACAGTAACGCCGTACAAAGCAATTTGATTCCCTCCAAATACAAGTGAAAGCACAACTTGCACTAGACTAGGAGGAATACATTAAAGACAGATAACAATGTCATGAAAGGAAGTATCTGATTGAAAATTATATAAGTTTCGAAGAAAGAGAAAAATCTATCCCTTCTCCTCTCAACAATATCTCTCAATGTCACAACCTCAAGGACCAAGAGATTTCACTGCATGAATTTTTACAAGCAGGTAGAAAAGACACCATCTCTCAATGCCACAAGCTCAAAGGACTTGCGAGATTTCACTGCATGAATTTTTACAAGCAGATGGAAAAGGGGAAAGAAATTTGCACCGTGCTTATATTTACAAAGCGTAAACATTATCCCAAAAAGGAGAGAGAAAATTCTCAGACATGAAATTACCGTAACGATATGGTCATCTGATTCTTGAAGTAACTCCCCCATCTGGTAATGCCATCAGAGAGGAAACAGACTTCTATTTTACACTTGCAAGAACTACTAACATTTCTGCTTAATTTCTTGGAAGATAGGGATATGAATGGAAAAAGGGAACTGTACACCATTTACCGGGTATATCAACTGGTTTTGACCCAACAACATTGATGTTAAAAAACTGAAGTTGTTGCCTTCAATTCTACAACCCCACCAGCACCATCCGCCCACTCACCGAAGTCCCCCATAACATGACTAGAGGCACACGTGCATACCCATATTTGTCAGAAACAAAACATAACTAGATCAAAGGCATATGTGCATGTTCATAAATCTCAACCATAAACATGCCTAACTGAATGTAAAGGTTGGAACTCACAAATTAAGATCTGTTAGGTATAGTTATTCAAAATCTAAGTTGTCCTCGTGACCGATCAGATAAGATGAGAGAAACGGAAAGGTGTAATCTCAATTTATAAATACAATAGAAAAAGGAAGAGTAGGTATCATTGATTTTCTAAATAAATAGCAAAAGGGAGTGGAAGCAATGCATAATAGCAAATTTAATAATTAGGCTGTTATTCCAAGTACAGGAAAGAACAATATCTAACCAGATACCCAAAGCATGTATTAAGAAAAAGTTACTAAAAGCATCATAGAAAATAAAATTTCAATTAATTACCCCCTCAGGTGGAGTTGGGTTACGGCAAAACTTGGAGCCACCAGGAGCCCAGGGAACTGTTCACATAAAAGAAAGTGAGCCTCGAGCAGAACGAGCCAAGTTAAACTGATGAACAACATAAATCCATCGCACAATATTGTCTCAGCATTGATGCAACTATAAACAGGAAAAAGTAAAAGTTGAAACTGTAAGACAGGTAAAATTTGAGAATGTTTCAATAATTGAAACTTAAAATTAGACAAAAATTGAAAGATTTTCTTCTCACATTAAGTAATGTGAATAATAGTGTTTATGCCATTTTCCTTTTTGTCTCTCTTTCATCTATCCTTGAGGATCCATATACCTATCCTACGATGCACAGATATACTTAAACGAAAGACATGAACCCAAACAAGTGTTCAAAGAGGGAAGAAAATTAACAGGGAGTATCAACGCCAAATCTTCAGATCTAAATTACAATAATATTACATAAAATTACAAAGGAGATCATTCATAAAGCTAAGCTATTCAAAAAGAGGACTTAGTAAAATGAGAGTTTAACAGTATTAAGCCCCTGTTTGGTGGCCATTATTTCCATTGCAAAGACTTTTGAATAGTATTTTTTGGAAGAATGTGTGGTTAAAAAATAAGAAAAAGTTTTGGATTTACGTGCAGAATATTTTATTATATAAATGTGTGGTTAAAATTCATCCTATAGAAAAAAGAGTTCTAAAACAATGGAGATCAAACAGTGCCTAAATAAACTTTCCCCAAGGACATGGCTCATGAAATAAAGTCATATATTCAGAGAATTTTTGAAAAGTATAATCCATTTGAAAGAAAAAACCTCTTACAGATGCAACAAAAGTTCTGTTCTCTTCTTCAGTTCATGTCATTTTAATTTTGTATGTTTTCATCACATGATTGAAATCCGCCTAATTGTAAGGGTCAACATGCTCCAATAAAACTTACCAATGTAAGGATCAGGATGCTGCCACTTATTGTAGGTTACTTCACCAGCAGCTATCATTCTATCAATGGTCTCAATATTATCCTGAAAGCCCGCAATAATAAGCAAGGCAGTTAAAATATAATGTAATCTTGAACTTTGTGGCAGCATCCAAATTCTTCAACATATGCTACATCCCTTTCCTTCCATCAGGAATTCATTAAACTGATACATCATCAAGCATTCAAAGGCAGGTAAAGCATTTCCCGTATATAAGTATCAATTCTTTTCTTTGTCTAGATGGTAATATTTTCAAATAACTTAGCGGCATTTGATTATACAGGAGTGGGCTAGGAAGTGAATCACAATTCTTAGTAATTTCTCATTTTTATCATTCCCACATTCATTCCATTCTCTCCAAAGACATTTCTGCATACATCTCACCATTCCTTTCCTACATACATTTTTCAGCATCAAATTCATAACTAGAATACTGCCATGTAAAATAACCCATACAAGTGCCGAGCTACAAACCACTGATCATGCCCATCTACTGAGCTTTATTAAAGCAACGACCAGAAAATAAGTGGTCAATACACCAAAACATAAACCATAGAAAAGAAAAGCAAAACCATTTAATTTGGAGAAACTGGTCTAAATTACCCCCATCAAGCACCTCGTCGCCATTTTTAAACATCCTAGTACCAGTACGGAGTTGTTTTCGCAAATGTTCACCATTTCTCAAATCCTCCAAAATCTTATTTGCCAAATATTTATTTTTAATTCGAAATAGAAAAACAAAAAATCAATGGGAAAGAGAACGAACCACGTTTCGGTTGAGAATCTACTTAACATGCACAGCGAAAAATTAAAATTATTTCGATTCCCACCGAGGATCCCTTTGTGTTTAGATAAAAATCGTGATAAAAATTGTACCTTTGAAGAATTCTACAAACCTTTTGATTTTTTTTTCGTTCCAGTAATCTTGATTCGCCACCCACAGTTGTCCAATTGTTCAACCTCCAACGGTGATCTACACAGAGAACAAGATTGTAGCTACCAGGATTTTTCTTCTTGTGCTAGCAAGAATAATTATGAGGAAAAATCATATGGATTGAAAACCCTAGCCATATATTTATATAGGCTCAAACGGGCCTGGCCCAGTCCAATCCAATATTTAATTAATTCATTTAATTAAATTCGGTTCGTGAATTAATTAATCCAATTAATTAATTCGGGCATATAAATAACCAATCCAATTAATTAATTTATCCAACGATTGTTAAATTAATTAATTGACGAATTGCAATCTTCCAATTCTCTTTTGTGTGTGACCCATCAGGTTCCCGATCACGATGTCTAACGCCGTGAAATATATTATTTTGATCTAATCAAAATTGATAAATTAAAACACCCTTTTAATTTATCACCAATCACACTCATTGTCCCAAATTGACATCTAACAATATGTCAGGACAATACATGTAACGAAAAATGTCACGTGGTATGACAAAATCAAACTCGTTCGTTTATCGTGAAATCATAATCCCTTCGTCAATATGATCCGATCAATTACTAGATATGAAAGTGTGTCAATCTCGATTATCGATCATATCTTTCACTCCATTATTAAGTCAATATAAGTCGAAAACTTCTTTTTGACTTACGAGTATACCTTGGCCAAGGATTTCATCATCGACTTAATTGAATGAAACGCAGGTCATAATCTCCTACTATCTAAACATGATGAATCCTTTATTGATCAATCACAACCTTCAAACGATTCTTGATGTACCCAAACGATGTCATATTAGCGGCCCTTTGTAGAGCAACATCCAACAGCGCCAAAGTATAACTGTCCTCATATAAGGTATGGCGACCTCAAGTCAAAGAATTAATTCCACTACCGAACGTTAGAGATTGACCACTGACACTCAGATAGTTATCCATGTGGAATCTTTCGGTGGGTCTCCAATATTTTGTTCTATAACAAAACATCCACATGTTCATTTAAGTGTCACCACACTTTAGCTTGTGAGATCAGCTACTTACTTCATAAGTAAGAAATGCCACACGTGATGGTCTATCCGTAATAACGATATCCGCATCTCGTTATTACTTACGACCATGAATGATTTAAGATTCAATCAGATGTAATTAGTATTTCACAATCACAACTTCTTGTGATTAATAAATTACGAAAATTTGAATCTACAGACTCTATTATTTATTTAATTAATTATTAATTAAATAATGATCTGCCATTAAATTATATTAAATGTATATCAAAAGTATTTATGTCCAAAATTGATTGGACCTAGGGCATAATACTTACAGTTTCTGTTGGCTTCGAATTTCTCTCTGAGGGCATCGGCCTAAAACACACAAGAAATGCAAAGGCCTATGTTACTATCAATCTACAAATGCATATAATACATGTAATACATATATAAATATATACGTATCCATCGAATGAAATGTGTTAAGATCGCATTAACGTAACAAATCCTAACATCGAGGGTACAAAAAAATTACATCGGGATAGAAGAGATGGCGATGAAGGGGCCAATTAAGAGTGACCCTCCGTAGAGGATTCTCACCCTCTTCTTCTGTGCTGCTTGTCGAGCCAGGTATGATGCTAAAGCCACGCTCATTCTTCTCTAACTCTCTCTCTCTCTAGAAGTCTGTATCTAAAACACACCTTTGCTCCCAAGTTATGAAGCTCATGACATACGACGTCGATTTGAGTAAGATTTGCTACCGATTTCAAATGCCTTCTTTCTGGCCTCAGTGAAAAAATTTTAGAGAGATTTTTCTATTTGGCCTATTATTATTCTTTTTTGTTGAAAGGTCTATATTATCATTAATGAAAAGATTCTTTCTATATTGCAATATATATCTTAATTTTTTAAACATTCTATCTTATATTTTCCCTGTTTCGAATATTTGAATATAATTTCATTCTATGATTTAATAAATTGAAATAATCTGCAACATATTGTTCACATTTATTATATATTGTTCACATTTATTATTTAATATATTATATTTTTCAGAAGATGCATTCATATTTTATAATTGAGAATACATATTTTTTATTGCTTCTAACATTCTTTCTAATAAATTATCCAATTCTTTAATTGTATATCCTGGCATTTAGATGATCATCAAATCATGCAATTGATCCCTACGATTCTTTAAGATCTTAAAAAGATTCATTCTAATTTTAGCAAAAGTTTAATAGTTTTACCTTAGATTTGATGTGGACTTGTATTCTTAGAACCGAGTGACCTTCGAACTCTGAATCTGTAAATTGCTTCCTTCAACGGCCTTCTACCTTCATGGAATTGTTACTGTTTCAACTACTTGCTCTCACTGGATCAACTTCCAAAGAATGAAATCCTAGACTTCTGTTAAAAAAAACTTTCTTTTTGCTAAAATAAGAAGGAAACTTTTTTATCAGATCTATCAAGAATCTATAGGAATAAAGATTTAGAAACTCGTATTCATATAAAAAAAATATTAGAGTTTTATTTCTATCAGAATTTATACAAGACTTCTATTTGATACAAAGGGATTTCTAGAAAAACTGATTTTTCAAACTGGGAATGGGGTTTTTGAGTAACTATTGCTTACAATTCGAGATTTCAAGATAGGATGAGATGATCTTTTCTATATGGCAATGTCTCTATTTATACAAGTTTATGATACTCTATTACATCATTGAGTACATCAACAAGGCACACTTGCCTCTCTATTATTTTCCTCATTGGGCCTACATGTTTCAACTTTTTATCCAAAGAGCATCTTTTTCTATTATTTCTCTTATCTTCAATGTCTTCACATGCAACTGTACACCTTTGTCAAAGGTGCTATATAATTGTCCTCTTCTTTTCTTCACATGCAGTTGGGGCACTTCCTTAACTGGCAGGATTTTATAATGGTAGGACATCCTGAAAATTGATGTATATCAAATCTTGTAATATAATCTTTTAAAATTTCTGATTTTGCCTATCCTCCATTGGATACCAGCATCCAATTTTCATATTGGCACAAGCATGAGAATTTTTTATCAAACAAATTTTTGACAATGTTGTAAATGTCTTTAATTCCAAGTGCTCTTCTATGTCTGATCCATGGTTTTGTCACTGTTGGGACTTTTCTATTATTCTCTGTAACATAAATTTGAAAATTGATTGCAACATATCCAATTGAGATTATGCGTTCAACTGGATAGTAAACAACTCCATCATATTTTGAACTTATTGAATATAATTTGAAATATATTTTTCTTCCACTGGCAAATCTGGATACTTTTTTAATAAATATATCATCAAATTTCAAAATTTCAATAAAATCTTTTCTTGGATATATCAAATCCATGAATTCATAGTCTGCCATAATTTTTATAAATGAAGGGTCACCTCCTTCCATGGCTGTTATTCTGGGGTAAACATTATTTTTCGGAGAAATAAAATATGAATCACTCATTTTTATTTCATAAGAGATTTTGACTATTTCGGCATATTTTTCTTCTTTTGGATCTAAAGGGATTTTATCTTCTTGGTCTATGATGTTGATTATTTTGGTATCTCTTTTATCTCCATGTATTATAGTTTTATTGGTTGATGATACAGAAATGGAATCTCCTTTATTATCAGTTGGTATGTTGTCACGTCTGGGTCCACTGCTGCTTCCAACTGTCCCTATTTGATGTTGATTTGGAAAACTCATTTCTCAACTTTTTGGTATATCTGTCTCAGACAATATATCTTTTAGTTGTGCTGCAATAGCATCAACTTGATTTTTGAGTTCTATGGCATATTTATGATGCTCAGTAGTGATATTCAACAATATTTTTATATTTGCGTTGAACATCTCTGAGATCTGGGTTGCTCCAGAGTTTATATCTTCGGATTATTCTCTAAGAAAATTTGTCCTCTTTTGTATATGTACGATAGATTGATATAATTCCACGACCTTGTCTTTATCCATCAGCAAATTCTATATTTCTGTTGAGAAAATTTACAAGAAAATTATTAACTCCTTTAATATGGACTATATCAAAATTATAAAATGCTAAATAAGCTTACCATCTATGGAGTCTTCTATATTGGGGTTCTGATGGTAGTTTATTCCTGACTAATCCTGCAACTTGAGAATTATCAATTTCAACAATAAATTTTTTAGACAATAAAAATAATGAAAACTTTTTTATTCCTCTAATAATTGCTAGTAATTCTTTCTCATGAGTAGTATAATTTATTTCTACTTGGTTAAATGTTCCACTTGAGTATCTACAAATTTCATTTAGATCTGTTTTTAATATTGCTGCCCAATATTTATCTGAGGCATCAGTATTAACAATCAAATTATCTTTTTCATCTGGTAATCTTAATTTTGGTAAATTTCTGCATTCTTCTTTTAATGATTTAACTATTTTTGTATGTTCTTCATTCCATCCTTTAGTATTTGTTTTTTAAGTAAAACTTGGATTTTATGTCTTTTCTTAGAAAGATTTTCAATAAATCCTTCTGCATAATTTAAACATCTTAAGAATTTTTGTATTTGTTCTTTGGATTCTAATTTATCTGGAAAACTTTCTATCTTTTTGAATATATGAGTTTGTAATTTTATCCCTCTTTTATCTATTGATAATTCAAGAAAGTCCATCTCTTGTTTTTCTATTATAAATTTATTTTTAAATAGTACAATTCCTTCTTTTTACATTCGTTAATAAATTGGATTAAATGATTTCTATACTCTTCTTTACTATTAGAACATATTAATATATCATCTATATAAACTATTAGAAATTCATTAAATTTTTTAAATATATTATACATCTTTCTTTGATATATTTGTGGTGCATTTTTTAGGCCAAATGACATAACTAACCATTCATATTTTTTTGAGGTGTGCTAAATACAGTATATTGTATACTATCTTCTTCCATTTTTATTTGTCAAAATCCTGATTTACAATCAAATTTAGAATAATATTGTTTTGCTCTTATAAGATTTATTAATACTTCTTTATTTGGTAGAAAATAACCATCAAATTTAGTATATTTATTTAATTCTTTATAATTTATGACTATCCTAACTTTTTCTCTAACTTGTTCAAAATGTTTCATAACCATAAAGACCGGACTACTATGAGGTACATTACTAGGTCTAATAAGTTTTTGTTCTAACAATTTTTTTATTTGGTTCTTAAATTCTTGTGTATCTTTTATAGTATACATCATTAGTCTAACTCTTATTATAACATTTTCTGTTAATTCTATTGTGGCTTTTGGGTGATGTGGTTTCCAAAATAATAATGGATTTTCTCTATAAACCTTTTCTAGTTGTTCGATGATTTTTTCTATATTCATTTCTATTCCGATTTTTAAAACATTTTTATATATTATTCTTTTATTTCATTATAAATAATTGGTTTTTTCTCCCATTTATCACCACGTTGGGCTGACTGAACTCTACAAGATTTAAATTCTCCAGAAATTTTTAATAAGTGTCCACAAGGTGTTTGTAGCATTATCATATAATTATTTTGTTTATAATATTGAAATTGTTGTATGAAGTCATTTCCTAATAATATATCACATTCTAATTTATCATATTTATAAATTTTATTTATTGTTACTTGTTTATTTCCAAGAATTATATTAACTTTATCGGCACTATTAATTATTTGAGTATTTTCTCCTGTAACTCCAGTTATTTTTATATTACTATTATTATTCCATGATCTTATTAAAAAACTTTTAAATATTGTTATATCACTTCCTATATCTATTAAAGCACAAATTGTTATGTTTGTTTCTACAATAGTAATTTCTATATACACAGTTAATGAAAAACTTATCTGATTATTCATCTAATTCTTATTACATAATGTAGTTTGTCCATTATGAACAATATATAATCTTTCTCTTTTTATACTATAATCTTCTAATCCATTTAAAAAACTCATTCCTAAAAGTATATGGGGGATTTATATCCATACTTTTATCTATGTAACATGGTACTAAAAGATCTATTCCTCCTATTTTTATTGATACCTTAACTTCTAAATCTATAATATGTACTTATCAATCAAAATTTACATACTTATATGGCTCAGTTTTATGAGTCATTAAACCTTTATTTTTAATTGAAGTTATATGACATTCACTAGCTTTTGTATCTATTAATATATTTGGTCCATTTATACTTTCTCTTTCATTATAATATTCTCCTTCTATTTTCATATTTCCAGCATTCCGATACAGTTTTACTTTTTTTATTTTGTTAATTTCTTCTAACTGGTTTTTATTAGGTATTTAAAAACCTTTTGATCTTTTAATTAATTTTCCCTCTTTAAATATGATATTATTAGAACATTCTTCTTCATTTAATTCTATTATTTCAGGTTTATTTTTTGTTATACTAAATTCATATTCTTATATAATTAAACTTATTTGTTTATTTGCTTCTATTATTTTATTAATATCTTTACATTCTCTATGAACTTCAATATATAATTTATTGGAATAAATATTCCCATAATTAAAATTAATAAATGTATATAAAACTCTATATTCTATAGTCATAATTTGATCACCTGGTTGCATGATATCATCTCTATGAAGTTTAAAATGTAGTCCTAAAATTTTATTAAAATTTCTATCTTTTAATGATACACAATATTTTGGATAACATGTAAACATAATTTTTTGATATGCTAAATTTCCTTCTATTGTTTCTAAATGACTATCTTTTAAATTTATTATTCTTCCATCATGTAAAGTTATAATTTAGGCTGAATCTATTCCTTCTTTAAATAGTGATTTAATCATTATTTGTATTCCTGCTAAATAAACATATTGAGTTTTTTCACTTTGTTTTTTACTAATCTTTGTTAATAGTTCTTCAACTGTATTTTTTGTTAAAAGATTTAATTTATGTTGTCCATAAGTTGTCCTTACATCTATGATTTTTTCTATTTTGTGATATTCATTTATTGCTATTCTTTCTCTTTTCTAAATTCTATCAAAGACCTCACATTTTCCTATTTTTAAGTCTAGCGATAATTTTTGCAATTTTCTAAGCTTGTTATTATCAAAAATGACTTTTAATCCATATCTTTCTATTCATTCATATTCTTGTATACTTATGTTATTACTTTCTTCTTCTTCGATTTCTCTATTCAGATCCTGATTTATCCTTTATTTCACTTATATATACTTCTTGATTATATTATTTTTCAATATATGATATTTAACTTAATTCATCTTTTATTTCTAAATATTCTTTTTGCAATATTCTAATTTTCTTTTTATCATAATCAGGACTTATATGACACATTTCTCCACATTCCAACATTTACATTTACATTGATTTTTATTTTTCTTTTTATTATTCTGTTGATTATACGAGTTATTTTTTCTTTTATAATATCTTCTCATAGGTTTTATATATTTTTTTATTAAAATTTCTAAAATTTTTAAACTTTTTATTTTTATACTTTCTTTTATTAATTCTTCTTTCAGGATTACATCTCCATTGCATAGGAGTTTCCTTATTTTCACAACATGTTTTAGTTAATTTTTCTGATTTTTTCATTAATTGTCTTTGTTAACATATATATGCAAGTTTTTCAAATAAAAATTTTATTCTTGAACCTAAAGTTTTATGTATTTCAGTATTATCTCCAACATATTTTTCAAATTATATTTTAAAATATATTCCCCATAAACCTGGTAATTTATTATAATACATGTCCTGGTATACTTCTTGATTTTCATTACTATAAAATTGAACATAATAGTAATTTTTAAATTCACAAGTTTATTATTTAATTTTACACATATCACATATTGTTAAACTTATTAATTTTATTCTAGCATTATCTTTTTCTTTTATTAATTCCTTTTCAACATTTTTTATCCAATTTTCTCCTAAAAGTTCATCTGAAATATATTTTACTAATTTTTCTATACTTTGTCTATCTGACTTGACAATTTCTGTTTGCACATTTCTTTTTATTAATGTTTTTGTATCATTGCTTATTCCTTCTCACCAATTTCTAACATCTCTTTCAAATGATGCTATAAAGAAATCTATTCTTTTTTCAGTATTTTCCCATGTGTCATCTTTGTTATATAAAAAAAATAACATCATTGAATCTACCCAAGTTAATAAGGCTTTTTTAGTATCTATTTTACAATTTAAATCTAGTTTTGTTCTTCCATGATTAATTGGTTTATCATAATTATCATTTAATTCAAACACATCTTTATATTTATTTCCTTTAAGTAGTTATCTATCTCTTACTTTATCATATAATTATCTATATGATTTATTATATATAGGTACATAACTTTCATCTGTATCATGTAATTCCTGTTGGATTAGGTCCTCTTTCAGTATTCATTAAAATTTGGTATTCACTTATATCAATTAGGCTTAATTGATCAAAATTTCCTATTAGTAAATCTAATTCTTCACTCATCTTTTTTTCTTCTACTTTTAATTTTCCTAATAATTTTTCTCTAAATTCTTTTTCCCCTTATAATATTTTTGGTAATATATTCTTTAAATTCATCATCCATACTTCCTATTTCTATTACTATATTTTCTTTCTCTATATGTTTCTTTCTTATTCGAGTCATCTCTTTTTCTATAAGTTTTTTGTCTATTTTTTTTTATCTTTTTTTTATTTTCTTTTAATTATCTAATTTCAATTTTTAATATATTTATATCATTTCTTGTTTCTTTTACTTCATTTCTTAAATCTTGTACATCATTTATTAACATTTTTATTAATGATTTTAATTCTTCCATATATTCACTTATTGACATCTTAATTTTTTCTTATTTCTAACTCATAGGTTAATTTACATCTTTTATCTTCCTTTTTATCTATTTTTTTTAAATCTTCTCTCAACTGTATCTGGATCTACTAATTCTTCTTTTACTATAGTAAAATATTTGTTCTCAAGTCTTAATTTTTCGCATTTTAATTTAAATAATTGTCTATTATTTGATATTCTCATTTCTTCTGGTATTAACATTATTTTTCGTATTTCTTCTTGTATTTTATCCATTTTTATAAGTAGTTTATTTAATCTTAAATGTGTATTATTACTTGTACTCATACTTTTCTTTATAATATAAATTATTTTCTTCATCTTCATAAATATTAATATTTTTTTCGTATGTATATATATCTTTTATTTTTTTCTGTTATTAATTTATCTAATATTTGTTTCTTTATTTCTTTAGGAAGTTCTTTAATTATTATTAAAATCATTATTTTTAATCTATTATGAATAGGTTTTAAAATTATATAGCTACATTTTTCTTCCTCTAAACACCAATAATTATCTATTTTTCTTATTTTTATTTCCATGATCTCTATGGCTCTGATACCAATAAAAGGGGGTACTACTTAGAGCGAACAAAAATTAAAAAAAATCTAATAAATCAAATAAATTGGTAATCAATTACAATTTAAGCAATTTTTAATTTTTTAAGGACTAAAATGAAAGATTTCTATTTTTCATTAACTTGTTATGTAATATTATAAAGGAGGGTATTTTGGGTATCATAATTAGCCAAAGGCTATTTTGAAAAAAATGACATTTCTATTTAGGTCATTTCCATGTATTTCCCAGAAATTTTATGGGTCAGTGTGCCCTTGTTTTCATTTTAAGCCCTTCTTTGATCCCATTACTTAAGAATAATGTTATTTGTAATCGGCCACTATCAAATCGTTTTATATGGTATACATTCCATTATCATAATCATCTTATATAGCATACAATTTTTTTTATGACCGTGAATATTTGAGCTAGTTTACGCACACTTCGATTAATCCCTGAGAGCCTAAAGTTTAGGACCGTGTACTCACCTTAGTGCCATGAGGGGGTTCGAACTAGTGATCATTGGAGAGCAAATCTATGGCTTGATTACTGAGTTACAACCGTTAGTGAGTTAATATATTAATGTGATAATTTTTTTATAACCTTATGCAATAAATCACTAGCCGTTCCATGTATGCAACGTAGGGCGACTGTGGTAGTGAGCGACTACAAATAGTATTATTCTTTCCAAAATATATTTGAAAAATCATTATAAACATGAGGCTAAAATATATAACTACTACATTTTTTAGGGTAATTATATTACCATCACAAATTTTGCTTACTACACTAAATTAAAATATATTTCAATGAATACACCACAACATTTTTATAATTTTAGTTCTAATCCATTAAAAACTAAAAATGAAGGAAAAAAAAAATATTATAGCGTGCTCCTCATTCCCATACTGTGAAAAAGTGTCAATGGGGCTAAGGTTGTTAACGAATGAAAAAATTCCTTGCAACCTTATTTCACCATTAATGAAGTGGTGTTTAAACCTTTGGGTCCGTAAACTGGAACTTTAGGGGTGTTCTCTTTGTATTTCAATTTTGTATTTTGAGTTTTGTATTCATTTTGAGTTTTGTGTTTTGAGTGTTTGTTTTGAAATTGTTGAAAATACGTTCTTTTTGTTAGTTTCTCAAAACAAAAAAAAAATGAATTTTTTTTTTAAATTTTGAGAATCACCACAACATCACCTCAAAAAAAAAAAAATAATAATAATAATTTTTAAACTTTTTTTGAAATTTTGACTATCATCACACCACCACCTCAAAAAAAAAAAAAAAAAAAGGTGTTTCCCTTGTTTTCAATTTTTTCAAATTTTACACTGAAAACACCCAAAACGACAAAAAAGTCGTTTTGTGTTTTCTTCACAAATTTTTTTTTTGTTTTCGAAAATTCGTTTTC
Organism: Olea europaea var. sylvestris; assembly: GCF_002742605.1. Lineage (NCBI taxonomy): Eukaryota > Viridiplantae > Streptophyta > Magnoliopsida > Lamiales > Oleaceae > Olea > Olea europaea. Next base: position 9,578,092 of record NC_036241.1, on the reverse strand, counting down.
AAAAACGGGAAAGAGAACACGTTTTCACTGTTTTGAAAAATCGAAAACAGAAAACGGCTCGAAAACGGTAAAGAGAACAGGGTCTTAGCTTCTAAAGAAATTGTACTTATAGGCTTCCATTGTCGTTAGAGCGTTCATCAATCCACTGTTGGATCTCAACATACCCAAAGATTTTATAAACAGGAATTCCATGATACAATAGCAATGAAATTTCACCAAGTGAAGTCAAATTCTTGTATATTTGGCACGAAAATGTTTTATAAATTCATTTGTTGGGCAAAAAACTGTTGATCCACCTCCAGCACCTTGTGATAAAGTGTTAGCGGTGTTGGAACTTGTTAACAGATTGAAACATTCTTGGAAACCATGTTTTGCCAGACCTTTAGGTCTATCGATTGGAGTTTCAGCTTCTAGTGAAAGCAGTACATGTTTGGATCACAACAATGACATAAGAGATTTCAAGAAGGTGAAGGAACAAATAAACATATAAACATAATTGAGACATATACATCTTGAAGAACATAAATTATCAGTCATGGGGAAACACAAAAGTCATGAGGAGGGACAAGAAAAATAGATTTATGTTTGTGGTGAAAGAATTGATTGTTTTATATTTAATATATTAAAATCTTATTTATGTAATTTTAACTAAGGCTATTTAAGTAAATAAGAAAAATACTTAAAATTGTTGTGCACCTAACAAATTTCGTAGTGGTAATATAATTACCATGATTTTTATAAGTAAATTGTAATTAATACATGAAAAATAGAAATTGGAAAACAAAGGAATGAAAAACCGATAGCCTAAACCATCCAAATAAATCAAAATCGAAATCATAAGAGAAAATCTTGTATAAATCAAAGCCAAACAACATCAAGCGCTATTTTAGTTAGCTTTATTTCAAAGTTTGGTGATAAGTGCATTTTGTGAACTTATTTATACTATATTATTAAATTTTTGTGTCGTAAAATTATTAATTTTTACCTAACTTGGGTTAATTTTCTTTTGTTTTTAGTGACGTGCCAATTACAAAGGAAGAATGATGAAATTGGCAATTTTTGGGATCAAAGTCTACACAATTGATGAGTTTAAGGACTACATTGCATTAACTTGGAAGATTGGATGACTTGAAGAAGATAATAAATTAATTGGGCTTAGCATGTTGGACCAATTGATGGAAAAAAAGGAAGGGCAACTTACAAAAATACCCTTAAAATTAGGGATGTTTTGAAAAATCATATGAAATTTTTTTTTAGAAGTAAAAAATATTGTGTAAAATTAAAAAAGTGACATAATGTCACTTTTTTATAAAATTTATGTCACTTTTTTCACAATTCAAAAAAAGTGACACAAACTCAAAGAAAGTGACAAAATTCAAAAAAAGTGACAAACATTCAAAAATTGACAAAATTCGAAAAAAGCGACATAAATTAAAAAAAAGTGACAAACATCAAAATAACACAATCCATTTGGTGTCACTTTTTTAAGAAGATAAAAAAGTGACAAGACTCAAAAAATAACAAGATTAAAAAAAAAAAAAAAGTGCCACAAACACTAATATTCTAATTTCAAAGATAATTTTTTATTTCTCAAAATCAAACGAATCCTTAAAACAAATCATTCAACACGTTTTGGCATCTAATTTATCCATGTCAAGGTTCATGCATTTACACAAGTCACACAAACTTCACAACTGATACTCACACCCATGCACACTTGGGTATATCTAATACTGGGAAAGAAAGACCACGCCATTTTGCTGATTTAGTCCAACCACCGCTTCCTCCAAACACGTTAGTTGTTCCTCACTATTCTTTATCTTCATTGACCCCACTTTCTCTACTGAAAATGAAATTATAAGGAATTATATGCTTATCAAGACCTTGAATATATTGGGTCCTTTCTTCTTCAACTAACTCAAGCCAGCACAATTATTGCACAACCAACAAAAATCACCTAAAACCCCCAACAAAGAAACCACCACCACACCTTGATGCCACCACTGTTGAAAACCATAGTAGTCCCAAACCACTACTACCACCACCACAGGCAGCATCAACACCACCACACCCCGACGCCATCCCTATTGAAAACCGTAGCAGCCCCAAACCATCACAACCACGACCATAAGTAGCATCAACACCACCACCACAACATTCCCACTTCGCCACTACTGAAAACCACATTAGCATGAAAATCATCCGCCGTTTAAAGATCTTCTAAGAATTTGAAAGATTTGGTCATTGGAACCGTGGTAAAGGCATCGGTTGTAGTGATGAAATTGAAGAAATGAGATTTGGGTATACTATTCTTGCCATTAATGGGGAGAAATGAGGTTGAGAGTAGGCAAAATTTGATTACACTGTGGTGGCTATTATTTTTTTTTGCAGCAAGAATCCGATGAAAGATATATGGGTGACTTGGGGATTTTTATAATGTATTTAATACGTTCTCTATTGATTTTTATAACGTATTTAATACGTTCTCTATTGATTTAATTAATCAATTTAGTTAATTTTTTAGGGTATTGTGTCTAATTTCCTCAAAAAGGAATACTTACTAGGATTTTTAATTGGGCCAAACACATTTATACTTAGTGGTTTAATTGGATTGGAAACAAAAGTGGTGGTCTCCTTGAGAAACCAAAGAAGGCTGAAAATAAACCAGAATTGGGGCTGAATTTGCAAAAGAAAAGGGTTGCTTGCTGTGGTGGGTGTGTAGACACGCACATGGGGATACAAGTCGACAGTTGTTGAATTGGAGAAAAGAGGTAGTATTTGAAGGCAATCAGCGGCTGTCTACTGCTGAAATCAATTGTGTATATAAATAAGAATAAATACACAAAAATAGAGGCAGCAACTGAGGAAATAAAGGGCTGCTTGCTGCTGAAATTACAGAAAAATATACACAAGAAAACGATAGCACAAAGGAGAGAGACACAGATACAAAGACCAATTTTTTTTTTTTTTTTTTCCAATTAGTGGCAGCTTTGGAGAAATAATGTAAAGTCTACTTAAGCGATCTAAACATGCTTTAATCAACAAAATAACATTTAGATCAATGCGGAATAAATTGGATCGAAAAATCGTACCTCGCGCCATTGCCGTTGTTCACACACTTTCTCAAGCTTGTAGGTGATGTTTAACTTCGGGTTAAAACTCTTCTAAGCTCTCTTTCTCACTGTTTAGATGGTGTATGCAAACTGAACGTGAAAATGAGCTTAGGGACCTTCCGAATGAATTTCAATGTCTTTTATAAATGCTCTACCTATCACAGAGCAGTTTTCTTGCACGTCCTCAGATATGGGTGGTTATCAAACGTGATTTTTGAAAAATTGGGTTAACTACTGAAGTAGTGGGACATGGAATATGTTGACTACTCTTAAGTTGGTTATAATCCAACATTCTCCCACTTGGTCCATATATACCATCATTTATCATAATAAGAAACATAATACATGATTAACGATAGGTCCTGTAAAACGAGTATTATCTTTCATGTATCACAATGCATCATGTCTCTTAAACACCAGCCCATATAATATAATGAATAAATCCTATGTTTATTCAAGGTCCAGTTTTAATGATATTTCTCAAGGTAAATGAATATACAAATATGTGCACAAAACGAATGAGAAAACATCAACTGAATAAGAGTTTCATTAAAACATCAAATGTACGTACAATAAAACTTACATCACGGAACCAAGTCCCATTGTAGAACCCCAAATAATTTTAAACACCTTAGTGGACATGAATATTGGATGACTAAAGTATACTTCAAATTTTTAGTCTCATTTGAAACCCATTTATGGCATAAAAAAAACATTCAATTTAGAAAATGATATCTAAAGAAAAGTTGTAAATCTTTGAGTTAGCTTTCCAACGCACTTTGAATCACCTAAATCGGATATCGGGAGAAGAAGTTATGATAAAAATACTAAAGACTGTACAATATCAACCGAAGTACGCGGAATATGAAAAGTCAAATTCCTACACGATTTTCTAGCATCTTCTTAAACCTATAACTCCCACATAAATGGCACCCGTATTAATGAGTATTAGGCCCTTCACTTGCCTTTAAGTTGTGAGATTTTCACCTATAAATAGGCCCCAATGCATACACATTTTTCACACCAAAACAAAAGCTTCTAAGCATAAAAGAGAGAGTTTTCAAGTCTAAAAAAAAAAAGAGAAAGGAGAGGGAGGAAAATTAGTTTTTCCTAGAAGTTTTGGTGTTATCAAGAAGTGTTTTCCAAACATCAATTCTCAATGGAATGTTTTTTTTGAAACATCAAAAGAGTGTATTTTTCAACAAGGTTCAAAGCATCAATCAAGGTAGGTAGATGTGCAAAGTGTTAATTCGTGTTAAGTTATAAATTTCTAGCAAATGAAGATTTATGTTAATGTTTGTATGTCTAATTGTACCTCCGGTACGGCATACACCTCCATGTCTAATGGTACCTCCGGGTACGGCATGTACTTCCGGTCGAGACGTCTGTTAAGTCATGACTCTACGTGTTTGAGATTCTACCGAAAATGTTACTATGAAAATGTTTCTAAAGTTACAACTTTTAAATGTATAACTTGATCACAAATGCACCAATGATATCTATTGAGTTTTTTTTTAACTCACGGGTTTAACCCCTTCTCTACAGATTGATATGATTCTACCTTGGACCTGGATGATGGAAAAGATGGAGAGGTGTAACGAGCCCATGGAAAATCCGGTGAACAAGTTATTTAGATTTATTTTTGTGAACGTTTCAATGTTATTTCTTTAAAGTATCTGAATAACGCTGAATGCGAGAACAAGTTGTGTTTTCTTCAAATAAATTACGTTCCGTTATTTTTTTATTCAGTGTTTTAGTTAAAGTATTCGAAAGATTGTTGTTAAAATTATCATTGTAAAGATTAAGCTTCCGCTAAAACATATTCTCCTATGACTAAACCACCGGTTAGTTAAGTAAAGTAAGTAGCGTTCCGATCCACAAGAGGTCGGGGCGTTACAGCGTGGTATCAGAGCAAGGTTTAGCCGGTTCTTTAGACCAAGTATATTTAAAAAAAAACGGTTTAGCCGCTTCTGTAGACTAAGTATTTTTTTTTTAAATGAAAAAGTTTAAGATACTCCATGACATCTTGCATCCATCCATCAATCTCATCCTACGGTCTAGGTATGTTCAAAGTTAATGTTTTTATGAAAAAACTATGTTATGATGCTTTGCGATGCTATGGTACAACTTATGCTTATTTTCAAAGATATACTATGCCAGTTAGAAATGATTTGAAAGATGTGTTTTTTTTTTCAAAAGATACGCATTGGGCTAGAATTTATAGGTAGAATGTTATGTAACAGTAGCCATTTTTCCAAGCGTAAAACAAAAAGGAAAAGAAAAAAAGTGTATGATATGTGAAAATGCAACAGATATGGCTCGTAGAACGGCTAGGGCATATAGAGGAGCATTGAACCGTGGAATCGCCATTCAGTCCTATGAGAATTACGTGACTGATCTGCTTCGTCCACTTGACGAACATATACATGATGTCTATGAGAGATGCATGACAGCGGTGAACGCTGGAATGGAGATAACGCATATTGAGGCTATAAATAACCTCATACACTCCCTTCCACCTCAATGGGGAGATATGGGAGTCACGGTTAGGGATGTAATGCTAGAGAAACACCCAAATATATTTGAATTTGAAGTGTATTGCCAATCATTCCTAGACCTATGGAGGGAAAACTTAGAACCTCAATCGAAGATAGTAATTGAACTTGATGAAGAAGAAGAGCCTGAAGAATGGAATGATCCTGAGCTCGAGCCACAAGTTGAGATGGACATAGAATCCAGACCTAAGGCGGAAGACTCCTCTGGAGATGAGGCTCCACCAAAGAAGATCCGTAGAACTTATAGGGATTAGATTTAAATCCTTGTAACAACTTTCTTTATATCAAGAAATAAAATTTTATTTTCTTTGTTAGAATTCGAAGTATGAAACTAATAAAAACCATACGTTTTGTCTAAAGGAAAATGGCCCGCGCAAACCAAACCAATTTGATAAGAGATCTCCTCCAAGCAGTCCAAGACCTTGGTAGGCAAAACCTGAACCAGGCGCAACCCCTACCACTAGCTCCTAATGCTCCTCCAACCCATGCTTCAGTGGTCGAGCAATTTAGAAGACACAAGCTCCCTACCTTCAATGGAGCAGCTGATCCACTTGCAGCCGAGGAGTGGCTTCGCAAGTTGAAGAGAATATTCCGATTAATAGGGTGCACGGACGCCCAGAATGTCCAGTGTGCTGAGTTTATGTTCTCCGGTGATGCAAGCCACTGGTGGGACTCGATGTCAAGGACGAGGACCCGAGAGCAACAAGCGAAATTGACTTGGGAGCGATTTAAAGAGGAAGTAATGGACAAGTAATTCCCACAGTCTTTGAGGGATCACAAAGAAAGTGAATTTCTCCAATTCAAGCAAAGGACTATGTCCCGACTGAGTATGAAAGGAAGTTTGACCAACTTTCAAGGTATGCTCCACATTTGGTGGATACAGAGGACAAGAAAGTCAAGAAGTTTGAACAAGGGTTGAACCCAGATATAAGCATGATACTTATGTCCCATCGTTTCACCTCATACCGTGAAATGCTAGAGCTCATGCTATCTGGTACCAGAAGACTAGCGCCGAGCAATATAGTCAACTGTTCAATCAATCGGACAATGGCAGTATGGGAAAAAGGAAATGGAATGGCCAGGACAAGGGAAAGGGCAAGTGGCAGAACAAGAAAGTTAATGGCGGAGCCAATGCCAACAAGAGCATTGTGCCAGTTATAAAGCCATGTCCTAAGTGTGGAAAGACGCATCCTGGCGTGTGTTTGCAAGGGAAGAATGTCTATTTCAGATGTGGCAAGCCAGGGCATATTTTTAAGGATTGCCCCACATTTACCTCAAAGAAGGATGATAACAATGATCAGAATCAGAAAGGAAAAGCACGAGTTTTTGCAATGACTCAGAAAGATGCAGAGGAAAACTCGAACGTCATAGCAGGTACTTTATTGATAGCCAATACGCCTGCTTATGTATTGTTTGATTTAGGAGCCACACACTCCTTTGTATCGACAACTTTTATGGCTAAATCTAGTATTGCCTGTGATAAGTCAGAAGGTACATTAGAGGTTAGCATTCCTTTAAGCAACCCTTTGAGTACTGATAGAATAGTCAAATCAATAAGTATTGAAGTTGAGGGAAAACCAATGGAAGCGAACCTATACATGATAGAAATGAAGGATTTTGATGTAATATTAGACATGGATTGGTTGGGTTGTAATTACGCCACCATCCAATGTAAGGAAAGGGAGGTATCATTTCAGAAACCAGGAGAGGAACCATTTTCGTTCCTTGGAATGAAGACGAAATCCCTTATTCGACTAGTATCGGCTTTACAAGTTGAGAAGATGTTGAGAAAAGAAACATGTCAAGGATATTTAATAAACATCTTAGGAGGGAAACAGGAGACGATAAAAGTTGAAGACGTACCAATAATACGGAAATTCGTAGATGTGTTCCCAGAAGATCTATCTAGTATTCCACCAGATAGGCAAGTGGAATTCACCATAGACCTAATTCTTAAAGCGGCACCAGTGTCAAAAGCCCCATACCGAATGGCCCCGAAGGAACTACAAAAGTTAAAGAAGCAGTTGCAAGAATTCCTAGATATGGGCTTTATACAGCCAAGTGTATCTCCATGGGGTACGCCGGTGTTGTTTGTGAAAAAAAGGATGGAAGCATGGGGATTTGCATCGATTATAGGGAGTTAAATTGATTAACTATCAAGAATAAGTACTCACTCCCGAGAATTGAGGATCTGTTAGATCAACTGAAAGGAGCTAAGGTATTTTCCAAGATCGACTTACGATCGGGATACCATCAATTGAAAGTAAAGTCAAAGGATATACCTAAGACAGCTTTCAGAACTCGTTATGGACACTACGAGTTTACAGTGATGCTGTTTGGGCTAACCAATGCACCTGCAGTGTTCATGGACCTGATGAATCGTGTATTTCATCAGTACTTGGATAAATTTGTCATAGTCTTCATTGATGACATTCTAATATATTCCAAGAGTAAGGAGCAATATGAAGAGCACCTAAGAATAACATTAGAGGTATTACGCAAGAAGAAGTTATATGCCAAATTCAAGAAGTGTGAGTTCTGGCTTGAACGAGTTGGATTTCTTGGACATATAGTCACTGCCCAAGGGATTGAGGTAGATCCAACGAAAGTGGAAGCAGTAACCAACCAACTAATGCTGGCGAGGTACGGAGCTTTCTAGGATTAGCAGCATATTATCGGAGATTCATAGAAGGATTCTCCAATATAACTGGACCAATGACGTATCTTACAAGGAAGGGAGTAAAATTTCAATGGACGGATAAATGTGAACAAAGTTTCCAAGAACTTAAACAAAGGTTGATATCAGCACCCGTGTTAACAATACCTGAGGGTACGAAAGGGTTTGTTATGTACAGTGATGCATCCAAGCAAGGATTGGGATGTATGCTGATGCAGAATGGAAAAGTGATAGCCTATGCATCAAGACAATTGAAGAAACATGAGCAGAACTACCCGACACATGATTTAGAACTTGCGGCGGTAGTACACGCCTTAAAGATATGGCGACACTACTTGTATGGAGAGAAGTGTGATATCTACACAGATCACAAGAGTCTCAAATATTTATTCACACAGAAGGAATTGAATATGCGACAAAGGCGATGGTTGGAATTGGTGAATGATTACGATTGCACTATCCATCACCATCCAGGTAAGGCTAATGTTGTGACCGAAGCCTTAAGTAGAAAATCAATGAGACAGTTGGCGTCACTGCCCACTTTTCAAATGGAGTTAGTCAAGGACTTGGAAAAGTTGCAGATCGAAGTGGTTACCATACCAAGACAAGTCACTGCTCGTCTAGCAGCTTTGATAATTCGGCCTACTCTTAGAGATCGAATTATAGAGACACAAGGTAATGACCTATTCTTGTTGAAGATTAAGAATGAAATTGGTACTGATAAGAGAAAGGATTTTGGAATAGCTTCGGATCAGGCTCTGATGTTTAAGGGGAGAATTTGTGTGCCTAAGGATGAAGCCTTGAGAAATGAGATATTGAAAGAGGTCCATTCCACCCCGTACACCGCACATCCCGATGGTACGAAAATGTATTGAGACCTCCGAGATACATTTTGGCGGAGAAATATGAAAAGAAGTATAGGGTTGTACGTGGAAAAGTGCATGGTATGTCAACAGGTTAAGGCAGAATACCAAAGACCGACTGGATTGTTAAATCCACTGGACATACCCGAATGGAAATGGAAAAATATCACAATGGACTTTGTGGTTGGATTCCCGAAGTCAGCAAGAGGAAACAACGCCGTATGGGTAATAGTGGATCGATTAACAAAGTCAGCTCATGTTCTTCCAGTGCAAAATGACATTCAGTTTAGACCAATTGACACAGTTGTACATTAAGGAGGTTGTGAGATTACATGGCGTACCTGTGTCCATTGTGTCTGACAGAGACCCAAGGTTCACGTCCAAATTTTGAAAAAGTCTACAACGAGCTATAGGAACGAAGCTGAACTTTAGTACAGCATATCACCCTCAGTCCGATGGTCAATCTGAAAGGACCATCCAAACTTTAGAAGACATGCTGAGAGCATGTGTTTTGGATGTAGGGAGTAGTTAGGAGTCATACATACCCCTAGTAGAATTCGCATATAATAACGGCTTCCAAGCAACTATCGAGATGGTACCGTACGAAGCTCTCTATGGTAGAAAATGTACGTCCTCTGTTCATTGGGATAAAATTGGGGAGAAGAGAGTTTTGGGACCAGAAATAGTTGAAAGGACAGTTGAGGCAATCGATAAAATCCATGCAAGGATAAAGGCAGGACAGGATCGACAGAAGAGCTATGCGGATACAAGGAGGAAGGATTTAGAATTCAAAGTTGGAGAAAAAGTGTTTCTGCAAGTAGTACCGATGAAAGGTGTACTTAGGTTTGGCAAGAAAGGAAAGCTACGACCCCGCTATATCGGACCATTTGAGATACTTGATAGGGTCGGAAATGTAGCCTATCGGTTAGCTCTCCCACCTGGGTTATCGCAGTGCACAACGTGTTCCATGTATCAATGATCAAGAAATACGTGCATGATCCTAATCATGTAGTGAACTATCAATCCGTGGAAGTACAAAAAAAACTTATCCTATGAAGAGGTACCAATTAGGATATTGGATCGAAAGGTGCATTAACTAAGGAACAAAGAAATTCAATTGGTCAAAATGCAATGGAATAATCATGAAATAGAAGAGGTCACTTGGGAAGGGGAAGAGCAAGCCAAAAATAAGTATCCAACACTATTCGCCCAATCAGAAGATAAATTTCGAGGATGAAATTTTAATTAAGGTGTGGGGGATGTAGAATTCCAAATAATTTTAAACACCTTAGTGGCACTAAGACATGAATATTGGATGGCTAAAGTATACTTCAGATTTTTAGTCTCATTTGAGACCCATTTACGACATAGAAAACATTCGATTTGGAAAAGAAAAGTTGTAGCTCTTTGAGTTAGCTTTTCAACGCACTTTGAATTACCTCAATCGGATATCGGGAGAAGAAGTTATGATAGAAATACTAAAGGCTGTACAGTATCAACCGAAGTACGCGGAATATGAAAAGTCAAATTCCTACACGATTTTCTAGCACCTTCTTAAACCTATAACTCCCACATAAATGGCACCCGTATTAATGAGTATTAGGCCCTTCACTTACCCTTAAGTTGTGAGATTTTCACCTATAAATAGGCCCCAATGCATACACATTTTTCACACTAAGACAAAAGCTTCTAAGCATAAAAGAGAGAGTTTTCAAATCTAGAAAAAAAGAGAAAGGAGAGGGAGGAAAATTAGTTTTTCCTAGAAGTTTTGATGTTATCAAAAAGTGTTTTCCAAGCATCAATTCTCAACGGAGTTTTTTTTTTTGAAACATCAAAGGAGTGCATTTTTCAACAAGGTTCAAAGCATCAATTAAGGCAGGTAGATGTGCAAAGTGTTAATTCGTGTTAAGTTATAAGTTTTTAGCAAATGAATATTTATGTTAATGTTTGTATGTCTAATGGTACCTCCGGTACAGCATACACCTCCATATCTAATGGTACCTCCGGGTACGGCATGTACTTCCGATCGAGGCGTCGTGTTAAGTCATGACTCTACGTGTTTGAGATTCTACCGGAAACCCTACTATGAAAAGGTTTCTAAAGTTAAAGCTTTGAAATGTATAACTTGATCACGAATGCACTAATGATATCTATTGAGTTTTTTTTACTCACGGGTTTAACCCCTTCTCTACAAATTGATATGATTCTACCTTGGGTCGGATGATGGAAAAAATGGAAAGTGGTGCAACGAGCCCATGGAAAATTCGGTGAATAAGTTATTTAGATTTATTTTTGTGAACGTTTCAATGTTATTTCTTTAAATTATTTGAATAACGCTGAACGCGAGAACAAGTTGTGTTTTCTTCAAATAAATTACGTTCCGTTAATTTTTTATTCAGTGTTTTATTTAAAGTATTCGAAATGTTGTTGTTAAAATTATCATTGTAAAAATTAAGTTTCCGCTAAAACATATTCTCCTATGACTAAACCACCGGTTAGTTAAGTAAAGTAAGTAGCGTTCCGGTCCACAAGGGGTCGGAGTGTTACACCTATTCTCGCTATATGATCCTTAAAATTCTTTGGTGGCATGCCTTTAGTCAGAGGGTCAGCAATCATCAACTCAGTGCTAATGTGCTCAATGACCACTTTCTTCTCTTTAACATGTTCTCTAATGGCTGAGTATTTAATGTCGACGTGTTTACTTCGACTACCACTCTTGTTGTTCTTAGCCATAAACACAGCAGTTAAGTTGTCACAGTACAATCTCAGTGGCCTAGAAACTAAATTAATTATTCTAAGCCCAAACATGAAACTCTTCAACCATACACCATGTGAGGTAGCCTCGAAATAAGACACCAACTCGGCCTCCATAGTGGAAGTAGCAGTTAAGGTCTGCTTTGCACTTCTCCAAGATATAGCTCCGCGAGCAAGCATGAAAATGTAACCAGATGTTGATTTTCATGAATCAACACAGCCAGCAAAGTTTGCATCCGAGTGCCCAACCACTTCCAGATCAGTCCGCCTGTACATAAGTATGTAATCTTTGGTCCCTTGAAGGTACCTCATCACTTTCTTTGCAGCTCGCCAGTGGTCCATACCTGGATTACTCTGATACCTCCGTAGCATTCCAATAACAAATGCAATGTCAGGTCTGGTACAGACCTGAGCATACATTAGGCTTCCAATGGCCGAAGCATATAGAATGTTTTTCATCCGTTCTTGCTCGAGCTCATTTTTGGGACATTGAATTATGCTAAACCTGTCACCCTTCACAATAGGTGCTATACTAGGCGAACAGTCCTTCATCCGAAATCTCTTTAAAACTTTGTTAATATAGATCTCTTGAGACAAACCTAAAATGCCTCGAGATCTTTCTCTATGAATCTTAATGCCAATGACATAAGATGTCTCACCCATATCCTTCATATCAAAGTTCTTTGAGAGGAATTGCTTTACCTCATGTAGCTAACCCTTATCGTTTGTTGTAAGTAAAATATCATCCACATATAGAACAAGGAAACAAATATTGCTCCGACTGACCTTTTGGTATATACAATGATACGTGACGTTCTCTTCAAAACCAAATGAAGTGGTGAAGTCATGGAATTTCAAATACCATTGATGGGAAGCTTGTTTTAATCCATATATGGATTTATTAAGCTTACAAACCAGGTGCTCACCACCACTAGAGGAGAATCCTTCAGTTTGTTTCATGTAAATCTCTTCCTCTAGATCACCATTAAGGAATGCCGTTTTCACATCCATTTGGTGCAAGTCTAAATCAAAATGCGCAACCAATGCCATAATTATGCGAAGGGAATCTTTCTTAGATACAGGAAAAAATGTCTCTGTGTAATCGATTCCTTCCCTTTGAGTGAATCCTTTGATAACGAGTCTTGCTTTACGTCTCTCAATGTTGCCTAATGAGTCTTTCTTTGTTTTGAAAACTCATTTACATCCAATGACTTTTACACCATCAGGCAACTTGATAAGATCCCAGACTTTGTTAGATGCCATCGAATCCATCTCATCTCTCATGGCATTGTACCATAAACTTGATTCTTTACAATTCATGGCTTGCAAAAACGTTTCAAGATCATTTTCGACTCCAACATTGTAGTCAGACTCTTGTAGTATACAACATAGTCACTAGGAATCGTCGGTTTCCTTACTCTAGTAGATCTTCTTACAGCTACATCAATATTCTCCTGAGGAGTAGGATCATTTTGTTCAGCAGGCTGTTCAACAGCTTCAGGCATCTGTTGAACTTCAACATCTACTGGATCAGGCTCAATAGCTTGTGGAACTTCGTGGACTGATCCTTCATTATGCGTTTGTACTCGAGGTGTATTGTTAACAACAATAATCAGTCCATTGCTTGAAGTGGCACACTGAGCATCTGAATGATCTTTCTCAGGACAAATGCCTCGAGATTGATCGCTCCCACTAATCAAGTCATTCTCAAGAAATTTTGCATTTCTTGATTCCACAAACCTAGTGCTATGAGATGGACAATAAAATCTGTATCCCTTAGACCTTTCGGCATATCCAACGAAATACCCACTTATGGTCCTTGGGTCCAACTTCTTTTCTTGTGGATTATAGACTCTCACTTCAGACGGACTTCCCCAAATGCGTACATGTCGTAAACTTGGTTTCCAACCCTTGAATAACCCAAAAGGCGTCTTTGGGACAGCCTTGGTTGGAACTCGATTTAATATGTACGCAGCTGTCTTAAGAGCTTCACTCCGTAAGGAGTGAGGAATCTTAGAGCTAGCAAGCATGCTTCTCACCATGTCCACTAATGATCGATTTCTCCTTTCAGCTACTTCAGTTTGGTTCGGAGAACCAGGCAAACTGTATTGGGCAACAATCTCATTTTCTTGAAGAAACCTCGCAAATGGACCAGTCGCTTGTCCACTCTCAGTGCATCTACCATAGTGTTCTTTACCTCTATCGGATCTCACGATCTTAATTTGTTTACCGCATTGTTTCTCTACTTCAGCGTTAAATACCTTAAAAGAATCTAGTGCTTCATTTTTGCTGTTAAGCGAGTAGAGATACGTGTATCGCGAGTAATCATCTATAAAAGAGATGAAGTATTTATCACGGTATGGTTCCATGTCTAGACTACATATGTCTGTGTGTATGATTTCCAATAATTCAGAACTTCTCTTGGCACCCTTTTTCGACTTATTAGTCTGTTTTCCCTTAATGCAGTCTATAAAGTCTCAAAGTCTGTAAAATCTAGAGTACTAAGTACCCCATCATTCACCAACTTTTTAATTCTATCAATGGAGATGTGTCCCAATCTCCGATGCCACAACATAGAAGACTCTTCATTCGCAACACATCGTTTAGTACCAATATTTTCATGAACATGCATGACAGTATGGTTTTCATCGTTTTGCAAATTAATAAGAAAAAGACCATCAAATAAAGTACCACATCCAATAACATCAGATTTATAAAATAAATTAAATCTAGAGTCTGAAAAGTTAAAGGAATAACCATCTGATACAAGTCTGGAAATTGAAATCAAATTCCTAGAAAAACTGGGAATGAAAAAAGTCTTTTCTAAATTTAAAATGAAACCACTACTGAAAACCAATTTGCATGTGCCAATGGCCTCCACACGTGAGGGCGTCTTATTTCCTGAATAGATGCTACGCTCACTTCCGACTGGTTTCCACAAGTTTCGCAAGTCCTGCAATGAATTGGTCACATAGATTGTAGAACCAGAATTAATCCACCATGTATTACGATTAACATCAGTCATATTGGATTCATAACAAACAAGTGAGTGTTGAATACCTTTTTTGTCAAGCCACTTCATGAACTTGGAGCATTGCTTCTTAAGGTGTCCCTTCTTCTTGCAAAAGAAGTACACAATCTCCTTCTTAATGTCCTTTTGAGGATGAATTTTTCTCTTCCCCTTGTCCTTGGCTTGATCTTTCTTCTTCTTTCCTGGAGCTGTCAAATACACCTTTTCCTTCTCACCTTCGTCTATAATTAGTCTGTCCTCTTCTTGAACACACATGGTCAGCAACTCATTAATGGACCATTTATCTTTATGTATGTTATATGAGATCTTGAACGGGCCATATTGTTGAGGCAAAGTGCAAAGGATAAAGTGAACCAGGAATGATTCGGACATCTCAACTTCCAATGCCTTGAGTTGGGCTGCTATATCTCTCATGCGCATGATATAATCATGCACACCCTTAATATCAATGAGCTTCAAGGATGAAAACTGCATAATGAGGGTGCTGGCCATCGCTTTATCTGAAGTGGCAAATTGTTCATCAACGGCCTTAAGCAAATCTTGGACTTTGTCATACTGTCGACGGAGCCCCTAATTCCAGCAGATATTTTCGTCTTTATGAATATAACAGAGAGGCGATTAAATCGTTCCCACTTTTCATAAAGTTGAACTTCCTCTAGAGTGCTAGTAGCAGTTACTGTAGGGGGCTCATCTTTCCTTATGGCGTAATCAATGTCTATCCATCTCAAGTGAAGGAGAACTCTCTCCTTCCAGACCTTATAATTGTCCCCTTTCAGTTCAGGACATCATATTTCATATCAGAGAAATTAACAGGTTGACTTGCTGCAATAAATCAAACATTCATGCTCGTGTTACAAATTTTGAAGTTAAATAACATATGACATGTTTTACTAATGTAAAATCATGCAAAATATAAATCTAGTGACATAAAACTTGCATGTGGGCTAAAGTTCTAATTCAATTAGATTCATCTTAACTTCACGATAAAACTATCAAATTATGTTCCTTTTTCTAATCCCTATGGGTAAATTAGAAAATATAATTTGATATTTTATCCTAATTAATCACACATAAGACGATAAAAATTCCTGTGGGATAAGATTTACCATATCAAGTATGATTAATCACAATTAATGCTTATTCTCCAAATGTGATCCCAAATGAACCTTAATAATTTTAATTAATTAAAGATGTTGTGACTATTCCCTAATTAACTAAAACTGTATGGATCACCAAACATTAACTAAATTTTTAGACTCAAACTATTGCAAAACCATAAGCAATACAATCGGACATTAATGTACTAATATTATTCAACTTAAATATTGCAAGAATAAAACAATAAACTATTCACACAAATAACAAAAATAAATAATATAAGCACATAAATATCCACATTTTAATTAATTTTTAATGTGTAAAAATTATTTAACCTAATAATGTATGCATAATAAACCACAAAATTTGTACATACAAACAACATAAATAAATAATTTAAACACAACCCACTTCGGCAGCAGGTTGTAAGATACATTGAAATACTAAAAATGCATGACAAAAAAATAAACAATAATGTTAAATGCAAAATGTCAAAATGGTCCAAAATTTCGGCTGCCATGTTGACATTTAACTTAAACTACTGCAGAGGCAATTCATTTTCATTTGCAGTCAAAAGTGCACCCTGACAGGCCCTAATTCTTAAGTAACTTTAAGATGTACTATAGGCCATAACCCACTATAAAACAATTTTTTTTAGGGTCGTCTTCAACCTCCTGCCAGGTCGAAACGACCCGGTTCCAACCCAAATGAAAGACCCGGTCATATCTCATGATTTCGACCACCAAATTTTGAAAATTTTATATCAAAATTCTCAGAAATCAATTTCCTAATTATTCCTAATATCAGTTTCTATAAAAACGATTAAATCAAAAACCATGTTTTTTAACAGAAAGTGTACAGGTTGAGCACAAACAAGGCAGAGGCAAAACGAAGGCTCTGATACTAAATGTAAAGTCTACTTAAGCGATCTAAACATATTTTAATCAACAAAATATCATTTAGATCAATGCGAAATAAATTGGATCGAAAAACGTACCTCCCGCCATTGCCGTTGTTCACACACTTTCTCAAGCTTGTAGGTGTTGTTTAACTTCGGGTTAAGGTTTTTCTAAGCCCTCTTTCTCACTGTTTAGATGATGTATGTAGACTGAATATGAAAATGGGTTTAGGGACCTTCCGAATGAATTTCAATCCTTTTATAAATGCTCTACCCATCACAGAGTAGTTTTCTTGTACGTCCTCAGATATGGGTGGTTATCAAACGTGATTTTTTAAACATTGGGTTAACTGCTGAAGTAGTGGGACATGGGATATGTGGACCACTCTTAAGTTGGTAATAATCCAACAGAAATTACACATCCAATTCGAGGGCTGAATTGGCATAATTGGGTTGCAAAATTTGGAGAGATATACATACATACAAAAGGCGGCTGGGAAGCAAGAAAGAAAAGTTATTGAACATGCAAGCATAAACAAGTGACTGGCGGCTGAAAATTGAGCGGGAATTAATTAAGTTTCGTCGATTTTTGGTATATTTTTTTATCCTTTATTTATTTAATTTCAACAATATGCATTGCTAATTTTTCATATTGTTAGAATGTGATGAACTTTTGTTATGAAGTTGTTGGTTTAAATAATTCAATTGATGTTAATTTGTTTAATTGTTGGAATGTTTATTATGGTTTAGTTTGCCTTTCGATTACCTGGCCAATAATTGAATTGTTTGTAGATTTTATTATTATCGAGAAAGATAATAAGATCATTAACACATAATAATAAACATTGTAATGTTCGATATAGGATAGAGATATACCTCTATACTTCATGTGATTTTTTGAAAAATGGTCTAGCTTGTTTAGTGTATTTATCATGTTCGCATCTTTATCGAGAGATAGGAATGGCGCATGAGGGGAATAGATTTGATAACTACCGAGAAAAGTTTTCAATTAAAATTGGAACATTAAATGATTTCAAATTGTCATTTTAAATTGTTAAACTAAAAATTGATTAGCAAAGGGGAATATCTTAGCAATTTTTTCACAAATTTGATAAATATTTTACATTGCTTTCTAATTAGTCAATAGATTTAATAGTGTTTAGTTATAATTCGATTTTGCGATTCGATTAAGGGTATTAATAACTATAACTCGATCAAACACATAGTTATCGTGATTTTGACACTTAATTCACCACTATATTATTTGCTGATGATCCCGTCCACTTGCAAGAAATCAAACGATCAAGTTTTTTGTGCCGTTGTCGGGGACTATTGTTTTTGATAAATTTTAGTTAATTTTAACTTTAACTTGAATTTTACTTTTTTCTTCTTTAATTTAGTTTATTATATTAGAAAAATTTTACAGTGTTTCTTACTCTCTTTTTCAAGGACTTATATGTGAAGTTCGAGGAATAGGATCTTGCTCAATTTGACCCAGAGATTAAACAAACATTCAACTTTCGAAGAAGACAACAGTTGGAAACACGCCAAAAATAGAAAGAGGAAGACATGGCAAACAAAAATTCAAATCAACTAGCGTTGACTAATCTAGAAGTGGTACAACCGAATATAGCTGCAGCCAATAAAAACGTAGGCTCATGGGAGAACGCATGGTTCCACTAGTAGTGGAAAGTCAGTCCAGTATCATATATCCGACGTTTGATCAAGCAAACTTCCACCTGAGGACCGATGTCATCCACATATTCCAAAACGAACTATAATTTTTCGGGAGAGCTACTGAGAATCCCAATACTTATATATCAAGATTTTGAACATGCTTACAATAATTTAGTATCTCGGGGTTTCAAGAGAAGCAATCAGACTACGACTCTTCTCATACACATTGAAGGACTCAGCAAGAGAATGATTATACACTTGTCCACCGCAGAGTATCACAACAGGAAACCAGTTGAGTCAAAAAATCCTTAGCAGATATTTCCTGTCGAAAACGATTGCAAAGTTAAGGGATGAGATTACTACTTTCCAAAAATAAAACTCGAAATGCTATTCAGAGGCTTGGGAATGATACAAAGATTTACTTTGCCAATGTCCACAACATAGATTACAAAGATGGCTTTAGGTGCAATATTTCTACATGCTCTAAACCCGATTAGCAGGGCTAACGTAGATTTTACATGTAATAGTTTTATCACAAAAAGAACCGGGGATCAGGTCTACCAAATCACGGGAGATTTGGCATTCACCGGTGCACTTTGGCCTACTGAAAGAACAAGTGGCAAGAAAGCTGTTGGGGTATTCGAAAGTGGATCCATTGATAGCAATCACGGCATAATTGGCAGCTTTAGCTCAAAAAAATGGAACAAATGAGTGCACGGTGGGACCAAAATGCAGACTTTGTGGTGGGAACCACGAAAGTGTTGATTGTAATGTAGGGTCTCCTTTTGTTCGGACAGTGGAGGATGTGAACTACACCAGAATTTTCAAAGGTAACAACACAATCTAAATTTTAGCACCTAATATCCAAGCTGGAGAAACACTCGAGCTTTCAATGGAGTAGTAATCAGAGAGCTCAGATAGTTCCACAGACCGTACCACCCGAATTTCAGCAGAATGAAAAGGCATCTTTGTTAGAGGATCTTATGACTAAGTTAGCGGAGATCTCTACTCAACAGATGCAAAGAACAGATAAGACTTTACAAGTTCAAGAAACAGCCATCAAGAATTTAGAAAATTAGACGTGACAAATAGCAAAAGCACTCTCAGAAAGAGAACAAGAAACATTGCCAAGTGACATGGAAACAAATTCTAAACAGCAGATAATGACAGCAAAAGTTGTGAAGAGTGGGGAGATTGAGGCAATCGCCACACGCAATTGGGTTCAACTTCCAAAAATCACAATCGAGAGACGGGTAACAGAAAAAAAGGTACATTCCACAGATGATGAGCAAGTGGATAGATCTGAATAGCCCGATAAAATAGTTCCATATCAAGAGTCAGAAAATCCATAGGTTAAGACAACCACTTCTGTCAAACCTTATGTGCCTTCTGTCCCATTTCCGCACAGATTGCAAAAGAGGAAGCTTGAAGAACAATTTGCAAAATTCCTGGATATCTTCAGGAAATTTCATGTCAATATCTGATTGATTGAAGCTTTATCCCAAATACCAAACTATGCAAGATTTCTAAAGAAGATCCTATCAAAAAAGAGAAAGCTTATAGATTTTGAGACCATCAAGTTAAATGAGGAGTGTAGTGCCATCTTCCAGAACAAATTACCTCATAAACTACAAGATTCAAAGAGTCTCAGAATACCTTGCTCATTAGGAAAAGATTTAAATTTTAATTGCTTAAGTGATTCAGAAGCAAGTATAAATCTAATGCCTTTTTTCTGTATACAGAAACTTAGGTATGGAATAGCTGAAAGACAAATCCATTTTCCTTCAATTGCGCGGACACATCAATCAAATACCCACGAGAAATAGTTGAGAACGTGCTCATTAAAGTGGGCAAATTTATATTTCCGCTTGATTTCGTTGTCCTAGATATAGAGGAGCCATGGGATGCATCATTACTTATCTTGGGCAAATCTTTTTTATCAACAAGCCGAGCTATCATGAACTTTGAAAGTAGCGAACTGACACTGAGAGTGGATGATAAACAAGAGAAGTTCAAGATCTATACTACTATTGAGAATCCAGTACATGGAGAGATTAACTAAAACTAAGGAAGAGTGCAAGTATATTGCTGAGACAGAGCAATAAGGATCGAATGAGACAAAGCCTAAAATTTAGGAAGCCTTGGACAATAGGGGAATGGAGGGTTCAAGGTTTGAAGGGCAAAACAAGGATGCAAAGTCGATAATTGGAAGGAGTGCAAAAGCTCAAGACATCTGTTTAAACCACCCTGATCAATTCTCTTCCATACAATCTAGTTAAAGACTATAAACTAAGCGCTTATTGGGAGGCACTTCAACCATCTAACTCTTTTATTTATTTTACTTTTTGCACCGCATTTGCATATAGATATATTTTGATTATTAGTTTGCATTAGACTTATGCACGTTTCAATTTATAGGGTATCAACATCCTATCATGTTTCCTCTTAGACCCTTAAATTTGTTGTTGGTTATTTCGATTGTTTGGGCTAAGTAACACATGTTCTAGGTTATTTGATATTTAATTTGACTGCTATATGTAGGAACATGACATCGTAGAACATTTAAACCAACATAGACCTAAAGAAAATCATGATGAAAGAGATTTTCGAACCGTCATCCATAGTCCCCTCTATGCTTAACAGAAAAAATCGAAGAGTACCTTCGTCTTTTTCTTCCCCCACCCCCTTACAATCTTAATTATACTTTAAGACATTGAGGACAACATCGGGTTTAAGTTTTGGGGGTGGGGAAAACTTTGAGTTTTTGGTTTTTTTTTTAGTTAAAAATAAATTATTTTTGTGTGTTTAGTCAAAAAAATCGATAAATTTTTTTAGGTTGTGTACTTGTGTGGGTTAGATAGTTTGGTTAACAATGATGATTAAAATTGAGGTTTGGTGTTAATTTATGAACTGTGAATATGTTGCATACTAGATTGTTTAAAAATTAAACTTGCAAAACTTGATACTATACGCGCACTAGAATTGAGTTTGACATGGTGATGAAATAAGTTGTTTCATGCTTTTGATAGGCTGATTTAGTTGGACATAGATGCTTTATCCAAACCATACTAAACTAATTATTCTTAGACTAAATTTAGCATAGTTTGGGGTTGATCTTACTGTTGTAAGAAAATACATATATGAATGTGGATTTTTTGTGTGAAAATTGTGTGTTTTTTTTCGTATTTCTAGTTAAAAATAATTTATTTTTGTGTGTTTAGTTAAAAAAATCGATAGGTTGTGTACTTATGTGGGTTAGATAGTTTCGCTGACAATGGTGATTAAAATAGAGGTTTGGTGTTAATTTATGAATTGTGAATATGTTGCATACTTAGGGATGTCAATGGGCCGAGCCGGCCATGAAACCACAAGCCGAGCTCGGCTCGGGAGTAGACGTCATTTTTTTTTATTTATTTATTTTTTTTGAGAACAAATAGGTAATTTGAAAAATAACAAAGTAATTTTTTAAAACTAAAAGAGAGAAAAAATAAATAAGAAAACTTAATTTTTTTTATTTTTCTTTTTAAAATAGATAAAATATAAACCTTCCTCCTTTATTCGGTCTTGGGACCGGCTACTTAAATTTTCAGTAGGTGGAGTTAAAAATTATACACGAACAATTTTTTGTAGCGTGTACAATTTTTTAAAGAAAATTAAAAGTAACGATAAGAAAAGAAAAGTTTCATCAATATAATTAAATCAAATATCACTTACTTGACGACATGCAATTTCAGCATATTTATCTTGTAGTTGAAAATGAGCGTCCTGCCAATCCTTAACGCACATTAACGCTTCTAAAATATCTTCTTTCAGTCGGCTCCTGACCTCGCTCAAAACTCTTTTACCTGCACTAAAAGCAGACTCCGAAGCAACGGTGCTAACCGGATGTGTCAGCAGATCTTTTGCAATCGCAAATATAACTGGCCAACGTCGTTCATACTTTCCAGAATTCAATTACTTCGTCTAAACTTTTTTTAATTATTTTATCTGTTGGCATATTTTGGTTGAAATAATCAATTAATTCAGCAGGCAGTACATTATGGCTTGAGCCCGTAGATGTATGATGAGAATGAGATACAGATGGTGATGACATGGCAGTGGTAGTAGATGAACACGTTACAGATGAATCAAATCTATATGAATTAATGCCTTGAAATAAATTAAATATTTCCGCATCTTCTTCTTCAATTTCAGTGGAACGAGTAGGTGCAGATGGTACCCGACTAATATTGGTACCCATTCGGTTCGCATATAATTCATACATTTCACCTAATGTTTGCTCTAAATTTCTATATGTGATAGGTGTATCAAATGTTAAGGCATTTGAAATTTGATCAATTATATATTTAGTTTCCGATAAATTATATTGGGGTCCATCACGCATGCTAAAGGAAATAACATAGGCAAATCTTTCCAATATTTTCTAAATTTTAATTTTATAGCAGTTATAATTTCACTAAAATCAGGGTCATTTCTGTATTTATGAAATGTTCTTGCGATTATATAAAGACGTTCAAGCACCATACAGCTGGTGGGATAGTAAATGCCCGATAAAATCTTAGTGGTTTCATAAAAGGATGTCAAAAAATTTTTAACTTTCAAAGCTAAATACCAATCACGTTCAGTCAACATACCCTCATCATCACTTCTAACATGTCTATTGTTATAAAAGTCAGTTATTAAATGTTCAAAACCTTCACATGACTTTAATAACAAGTAAGTAGAGTTCCACATATGACCTACGTCGCTAACAAATGTTTTAGCATTTTACACTCCTATCTCGGCACAATAATCCTCAAATGCTTATTTTCTACTTGGAGAGATTGTGATATATATTAGTGCGTTCCTAATATTTTGAAGTTCATCCTTTATATATTTTAAACTATCTTGGACAATTAAATTCAAAATATGACATACACAACGAATATGAAACAAATACCCACCAAAATCAGGTTGTAGTACCCTTTGCAATTTTTCAGCAACTACTTTATTAAAACTAGCATTATCGAAAGTAAATGAACGAATTTTACAATTGCAATGATATTCTCTAACAATACTAATAATAGCATTAAATATATTATTAGCGCTATGAGGAAACTCAATAATTCTAAAAGCAATAATTTTTTTATGCATGCATTAAAATAGGTCTATATAATGTGCAGTTGCAGCTATATATGCTATTTTATTAATCCCTTCCCATATATCTGAAGCTAAAGATATGACACCCCCATATTTTTGCAAATCCATAATTAATTGTTGTTTTGTTGAAGTAAAATACTGTATTGTATCAGAACGAAGAGTGTTTCGACTTATCCCAACGTACCTTGGCTGCAGATATTCTTTCACATCGAGACGTAGTATTGGTTGTCAATTAATGCCAAAGGCAACTCAGCACCAGCAACAAGTTTCACCATTCCAGTTCGAGCTTTCTCCTCCGAATACACCCATGTGGATAGGGGTGCAATAGAACCACCGGCGTCTGGACTGCCAAATTGCAATTGTGTTTGACAGCCTGGAATAAGTCCGTGTTTGGCCGCACATACTTTGTAATGACGATTGAGATGGGTGGTACCAATCCCTCTTTGCCATGCCAATCTTTGTTGGCAATATTTACATACAGCTTTGAATTCTTGGACTCCATTGACGATTTTTTCCGTTGAAATCAACTTAAAGTGATCCCAACATTTTGCTTATTTTTTCCCCTTTCGCTTTCCTCTCGCATCAAGAATGTTTAATTCAGTCTCTTCTTCCTGACCGTGTTCCTCTTCGGGAACGTCAACATCATCCAAATTAATTGGATAATTTGGATTGCCACTTACATGATGATGAAAATCCAAATCTGGAATATTTTCAGGTAGGGGTACGTCATTTAGACCTTTAAATTGATTCTAAAATCGATTTTGCGGTATTATAGGCGATTCGTTTCCTCCCACACCGAACAAGTTTTCGACAAATGAGTGTGGATCCATTTGTTTAGTTGTAATAAGTAATAACTAGTAGAAGAATAATTGTATAAATGTAGTGAGAAATGAAAATTAGATGAAATTTCAATAAATATAGTGAGAACTGAGAAATGAGAATTGGATATTGTATAAATTGTATATAAAAATTGCAAGTTATCAACACAACACAAGAAACTTGAGAAAAAGATAATTGAGAATTGAGAGAATTGTAAAAAAATTTGTGGCTAAATGTCACTATTTATAGAAGAAAAGGAAAAGAAAATTAAATTTAAGGACAAAACGGTCACTGAAAAAATTTAGTGACCGTTAATGGTCAAAAAACATATATAAAAAAATATATTAATGAGGGACTGAAATGGTCACTGACAAAAAGTTAGTGACCGTTCAAAAAGTGATTAAAACGGTCACATTTCAAAAAATGTGACCGTTTCGGTCACATTTCAAAACAAGCTCACGAGCTTGGGCTCGCTGTGAGCAGGCCAGTTCGGTGGGCGAGCCGAGCCCGCGAGCTGCTCATTTTTTGTGCGAGCCCGAGCGGGCTTGGCTCGCCCATCGAACTGGCTCGCGCTCGGGCTCGTGTTTTTACGAGCCCAAGCAGCCCACGAGCTCCATTTTCGCGAGCCGAGCGAGCGAGCCGACAAGCCGCTCGGCCCATTTGCCACCCCTATGCATACTAGATTGTTTAAAAATTAAACATGCAAAACTTGATATTATATGCGCACTAGAATTGAATTTGACATGGTGATGAAATAAGTTGTTTCATGCTTTTGATAGGCTGATTTAGTTGGACTATATGTTTTACCCAAACCATACTAAACTAATTATTCTTAGACCAAATTTAGCATAGTTTGGGGTTGATCTTACTGTTGTAAGAAAATACAGATGTGAATATGGATTCCTTGTGTGAAAATTTTGTGTGGATTATCTTAGATTAACAAAATTGTTGGAAAAACCCAAAATTACATATTATGTAATGGTAGGCGAAGGCCTTAAATTGGAGATAGATTTGCTTGAATAGATGTGTAATAAGGGGACATTACACTAATTAAGGCATATATTTTGAAATTTAAAACTTTTCTTGGAAGCCTTTATGACTTCAGTAATTAAGCCTGCAAGGGTATCTTAAAACCCGATGCCCTAAAGTCATCTGACTTAGGATTCATCGGCCTAAAACTCATTACAGGGATCATTTAGAAAGCAATCAAAGATGACGTTACCCTTGAAAAAAAAGAGAGAAAAATGTTGTTATCTTTGAAACTTGTTTAACTTGGGTTATTAAGTCTGTAAGAGTATTTAAAAATCTGGTGCCATAAAATCATTTGACTTGGGAGTCATCAACTTAAAGCCTGCTACATGGATCATCTAGAAAACTTAAAGGAGAGTGCAACAAAATTATTAAAAATAAAAATTAAAAAAATTGAAAATCGAAAAAGGCAAGTGCATGAAAAAAGCAAAATCATTAAATGCCTTGTTAAGTTCCAACACTTGTTGGATAAAAGATAATTAGTCTAGTTGAGTCCTAGAGGTTGAAACAATCAAATAATTGAAGAATTATTGTTCCTTGATGTATTGACTTACAACTAGTGACGTCCACCTAAATTGAAAAGGGTGAGGATAGTAATGAAAAATTAAATCTTGGATCACACGTTGGGAAAAGAGTGAAAAAGAATAAATTTGGGGTGTGTAAATTTTACTAGAGATGGAATGATATATTTGACCATAAAATGTCGAGAATTGGAACAACTTGTGAAGCCATTATGTCTATTAATTCTTCACACACACATGTCGATTTTGCATTGAGAAAGTAGATATCGGTTTGGTATTATGCCTTTGAAGCGATTTGTAGATTTAATACGGTGATATTTACACTTGAGGTGAAAAGCTAGACTGTCAAACCAATTATTTTTGCATGCTTGTATATTTGTTGTTATTTAGGTTATGATTTTGTTTGAGGATGAATAAATGTTTAAGTTTGGGGTGTTTGATAAGTGCACAAAGCTATGCCATTTTACTAAATGTTTATATCGTCAAATTATTAATTTCTATTTAATTTGGGTTAGTTTTCGTTTATTTCAGTGTTTAACTCATTTTGAAGTATTTGGAAGGATAAATTGGCCATTGGATGGAAACTTTGTGATCAAATTTTAAATTTTGAAAATTGAACGACTTGAATTGAACTAAAGAAAGATGTTGGTTGCACAATTAATTGGATTTGATGGCGGGAATACACATTCTAAAATATTGTTGGACATTTGTGCAAATTAAATCATATGGCAAGAAGATGTGGAATTTGTTATCAAAGTGGATTTTGACACTTAAAATTTAATTGGGCTAGGACTTCATTATATTGGATATTTAAATCCAAATTGGACTTGTTTTGGTCGGGTTAGTCGCAAACAATTAAAAGAGATCAGACGATTATGTAAGGGACAAACCTCTTGAGATAAAGTCCCAAAAAGGGGTGTTCTTTTATTGGCGATGACTTTACAATTGGAAATTAAAAACAAAATACCTCCAAGGGGCGCAAGCATACGAGTTACTGAAAAAAGTGTTTAAATCTAAACTAAGGAAATTAAAATTACATGTTCTCTGTTTGAGAGTTTTTTATTCGGTCCTTTGCTCTATGTCTTTTCTCCCTTTTATACTTCATGGACGATCTCTTTGTGATCAACCGCCTAAAAACTGCTTGATCGTTCTACAACTGCCCACTTTCCTCGTAATGGCCAACTTGTCATGAAAACTGCCTTTTTTAACTGCAGCAATTACTCTTCGTCGTTCAACCGCTTTCGATTGAATTCCTTGAATCGTGGAATGTGATAGGGCTGCTTTAATAACTGCTTTGATAACTGCACTTCTTGATAACCACAATGCTTTATATTTGTTAAGACTTTGGGCGACTTGAAGGTTTGGGCGAGAATAGAGTAACAGCTCTGGGCGACTGCATGGCACTCCATTCGCTCAGATTCTGGACGACTTGCAAACTTGGGTGATGGCGTTACCGCATTCTTGGGCCTCCCTATTTGGGCCTTCATCTTGAATTGTTTGATTGGGCTTCGTTCTTTGGGCTACCTGATTTGGAGATCCTCCAATTGGGCTTCATTCCTTGGGCCGTTCGATTTGGGCTGAATTTTTATGTGTCAACAATTACCCCCTAATATGGCAGAATTAATAATAATTATTAAATTTTGCCATATTCACTTTGTGTTTCCAGCAACATTCGAAATTTTCAAGAATTTCAATCATTGGTTTCTTCTATAACTTGAAAAGGGGCGTCGTTTTGCAAACTCTTATAACCCCCAAACACGCCATTTCACTGCACCATTAAATCACGCCTCAAATTTTTCGCGTCTCTCCCACGATTTACTGTTCATCTTTTGCTTCCCTACTACGTAACCCTGAAAAACTTCGTTCCTTCTCAAATGGCTACTTCACAATCTCAACCTGGATATTCCTTTAGTTTTGATGACTTTCAGAAACTTCTGAGTCGTCCATACATAACTCCGAGTTTTCTCGCGCCCGCCGATATCGAACGCAATGAGTTCTACTTAGGTACTTTTTTCAACAATGCAGAGACAGTTGAACAGGCGGCCGTGGGTCAGCTGTTTCCTTGCACTCAAGGCCCTCCATTTCTAAACTTTAAGTCTCTGGGGCCACTTCGCGAAAGAAGTATTCGTACTTGGCCTAAATCTGATGTAGCTTTCCGTAGGTGGCATACTCGTCTTGTGGGCCATGGTCCTATTAAAGCACTTTTTGATAATGCTAGGATTTCTGATTTGTTAGAAATCTCTATTCGCCCCCTACTTTTGATTCAGCACTTTTTTCGATTGCTTTGAGTTTTTGGTCTTCTGAGTATAATACTTTTATTTTCCCTCTTGGCCCCATGTCTATTACTTTAAGGGATGTTGCGGCCCTAGTGAATCTACCACCTTTGGGCGATACCATTTTTCCTGGCATCTTGGTTTCTGGTGGCGCCCCAAAGTTTGGTAGAAACTACACCGAGTCTTATTCAAGCCTGCAAACCCTTCACAATCATTCAAGCGCTGAGCCTTCCCATACTGAGCGAGTGGCTTTTCTTCTACTTTGGCTTTGTAAATATGTTTTGTGTCTGCCAAGCATAAAGCCCTCCCTGAGTTATTTACCCATAGCGCATGAATTGGTGCGTGGCAGGCCTTTACATTTATGTTCTTTCTTTTTGGCTGCCCTTTATATAGGCATGTCCTCTCTTCAAACTCAATTGAAGAATGGTGCATCTCCCACTGGTAGTGGACCTCTTTGGTTCACTCAACTGTGGTTGAGATCCTATTTTCCATTGCTTGGTGCTCCATCAATTTCTCGCTCCTCTGCTAGTTGTTATTGGCTAGCCATGGAGCCCTTGGCTCCTGTAAATATGTCCAGAAGGGACATTTTTTCATTCTTTTATTTTTTGGATTCAATCTCTTCCTTTTTTTCCTTTTCCTCCTTTTTTGACTCCAGACTATGTACATCCCCCCTCCACTATAGACAGTGCGAGTACCTCCCTGCTCATTTGGATCCAGTTTTTAACCGGGAGGGAGCTATTTCATGATATTTTAACTGGGACCAATGCCAAGGCAGGGGTAGATATTTATGCTCCCTAATTTTTTGCTCGCCAGCTTGGTTTCGGCCAAACTTGGCCTGTTCCTCCTTACTATTCAAGGAACTTAATTGACCGTTTTCATATTATTAATAAGGTAGAGGTAGAGGCTATAAATGCTCGCAATCTTCTTTTAACCAGCTATTTTTCATTAGCCCCCTTCAATTCTAGCCACGCCATCCATCCTCTTTTTGAACAGCTCTGACCGTCAGTGAAGCGCAGATTATTTGCGGCTGATGTCAATCGTGCCTTTCATTCACTAGACCAGCCGAGCATTTCTTCCCATCCTCCTGTTTTAGTTACTCCTTTGTCCATCCGGAGTCCTTCTCCTCCTCGTCGTGCTAAACAGTCTGCTCGTCTATCTTCTTCTCTCCCTGCCAAGCCTACTACAGCCAAGAGTGCCCCAAGCCGCAAATGGCCAGCCTCAGCATCTCTCATTCTGGAGGATGATGTTGATGATGATGATGATACCCCTCTTATCGTCAGGAGGAAGGTAATTAAATTGGTTTACTCACAAGCATACTTTTCCATACTTGAAACTTTTCTGTGTGCTGATGATTTTTTGGGCTTCTCAGAAAAGTTCAGCCTCTCCTTCAAAGGCTTTGGCATCGACAGCTCTTGTTCCATCATCCTTCGCTGAGGCTGCTTCATCCAAACCGGTTGATGAGGGGACTATGCTTAAAGAGACATCTTCGGTCCCGGAATCCTCATCACAATCCATGGGTGAGCCACCTTCTTCCCAGGGCGTCAACCCCCCAATCATCGAAGCAGAAGGTAATTCAGTTTTTTGATGCCTTACCTTTGCTTGTGCTATTGGTTTCTGATTTGTTGCTCTTGAGTTTTGCAGATACTCCTATGAGTCTGCCCGTTGTGGCAACATCTTCTCGCTCAGACAAGGGGAAGTCCTCACGAATGGAGGAGTCAGTGGTGGCAGACTTGGTTAAGGACATGCCATCTTCCACGATTGTTGATGAGGTAATCTTTGCTTCACTTTTATTTCTATCTTGTTTGTTGTAGTGAGAATCTTTAATATTGGCAATTTTCTTTGCAGGATGCTGACAAGATTGTGCGTTCTATCCAAAACTTGTTTGCTTCCTGGGGGCAAGTCAAGACGTCTCGCCCTGTTCCATCTGATCGTCCTGCTACTTCTTCAGAAGAAGATTTGAAGTTCCTCAAGCAGTCGATATTTGAGTACGTGTCTTTCATGGATATGGACATTGGTAGGGCTAGTGATGCCAGACACAAGGATAAACTTGAGCATTTGAATGCGAAGCTGGAGCAAGCACTGACGCTTCCGTTGCTCAATCTTTCTGCCGATTTTAAAGCGACGTTGAAGGTCATCCACTCCGAGGTCCTTTCTTTGCTGGCCAAGAATGCTGAACTAAAGGCCAAAAGTACTCAATATCTTCGAGCCGTATCTGAGAAAGAGTCTTTGCGTATGGAGATCAACAAGGCTGAGGACGAGTTGAAAGAAATCTCTTCCAAAGTCATGGTTAAAGACTCTTTGATGGTTAATTTGGCTGCTCAGATGAAGGAACTTCAAGCTAAAATGGACGACTGCAAGGCGAGAATGGCTGCTAAAAAGCGCAACGCCTCCCAAGGAATTGAGCGAACTAAGTCCTTGGTTAAGCAGTACAAGAAGTTGGAAGTTGATGATGATGTCGTGGCCGAATTGAACATCACTTCCTCTCAGCAGAATGAGGATTGGGAATAACATAGGGAACGAATTCGTTCAGTGTGGGGTGGACTGTAATTAAGACATATGATGCCTTTTCCTTTTGTAATTTGATTTTCCTTTTGTAACTTTGTTCATCATTAATGAACATATATATTAACTTCTTGTGCATTTATTTGACGTTTGCTTTTTAGTTGTCAATTCTTCAAGCATTTAACTGCTTTGTGCTAAAAATCTTGCCCATTTTCTTTTGATATTTCCACCACTTTTCCCAAGACTTTGGGCTATTTAATTCCATTTACTAGGCATAATGTGGCTGCTTATATTCTGTCTCTTCATCTCCACCCTCCTATAAATGCTTCGCATTTTCCATCTTCCATCTTCATCTTCATTTTCTTCTTCGAAACCAATTTGCTGCCATTGTTTGGCACTCTGACAATCAATCCGATCCGAAAATGGACTGTTTAGTCCGCCCATTTTACTATTTGCCTTGATGTCACCTTTGGTGTGGGAGGTATAGGAAATATTTTTTGGCCAGCAGCAAAGTTTTTACCATCGAAGTTCTTCCCATCGTCTCTTTGTCCTTTACAAGGAGTCGATGATAGAAGGCAATTTTTGGGATGCTTGCAAGCCACCTTACTTGCTGAGAGTGCTTCTTAGCCTCTTTGTCCGCCATTGCAGCGATGCATTTAGGAAGGTGGTGAGGCCAGTCCACCCTCTTACTCGGCGATCCCACCATTGCAACGATGCATTTAGGAAGGCGGTTTGAGGTTAGTCCACCCTCTTACTCAGCGATCAATCGGGAGATTAGCTTACTTTTAATTGTAGTTTGTAGAGCATCCATTATTTGTATTTTTGCATCTTTGTAATGAACGTTTGATAATAAAGGACTTTATCTGAATGTATTTCGCTCTGACCTTGTTATCCTTAACTCTTCAACATATTTTGATTATGTTTTTATCTGTTCACATTCCCATAAAGAAGGAATATATTTTTTTAAATATTTGCCGTTAATGAATCTCACGTGCTTGGTGTCATCTAAATCTTCGAAGTGATACGCTCCATTGGGCAACACACTGTTTATTTTATATGGTCCTTCCCAATTGGGCGACCACTTCCCGTACTTTGGATCCTTGCTATCCAAAGGGAGAATCGTCTTCCACACTAGTTCACCCAGGCTGAACGACTTGGCTATGACATTTTTATTATAAAACTTAGCCATTCTTTGTTTTTGAACTTGCAATCTATCTAAGACGTCCAAATTTAATTCGTCTAACCCCAATAAATTTTGAACTAGTGATTCAGCATACTCATCATCATTCAACTTATGTTGCAAGCACACTCTAATCGATTGCACGTTGATTTCCATAGGCAAAACGGCCTCTTGTCCATAAACAAGTTGAAAAGGAGTAACTTTGGTACTTGACCGAGGTGATGTTCTATAAGCCCATAAGGCCTTGTTCAGACATTCGTGCCAATTTCTGACATTTTCATCTATCATCTTTCTGACGATGTTCTTTAGAATCTTATTAGAAGATTCCGCTTGTCCGTTGGATTGAGCGTAGTAGGTGTAGAGTTTACTAATTTAACCCCAAACTCGCTCAAAAATTTGTTCACTTGATCCACATTCAAAGATGTTCCGTGATCTACCATTAACGTTTGTGAAATTCCAAACCTATAAATGATGTGATCACGGATAAACTCTATAACATTCTTCTGGGTAATCTCTTTCAAAGGTACCGCCTCTACCCATTTGGTGAAATAGTCGGTTGCAACTATAACAAAAGTATGTTGCTTGGACGATAGGGGATAAATCTTCCCTATCAGGTCTATCGCCCAACCCTTGAACGGCCAAGGTTTAACAATAGGTGTCATCTCTCGTGCTGGCGCCCTTTGTATTGGACCATGCTTTTGCCATGCTAAACAACTCTTTGCATACTGAACGCATAATTCTCTCATCTTTGGTCAAAAATATCCACTCCTAATAATTAACCATCTCATCCTTTGGCCAGCTTGATGAGCTCCACATATCCCTTCGTGCACTTCAGCCATGATCGTCTTGGCTTTTTGCAAACTTACACACTTTAGAAATATACCATCAGAGCGTTTCTTAAACAACCCTTCATCTATTAGTGTATAATTCAGCAAACACAGCTTCATTTTCCTACTAATCCCTTCATTAGGTTCTTTAAGGGACCTTTTAATC
Source organism: Olea europaea var. sylvestris (assembly GCF_002742605.1). NCBI lineage: Eukaryota > Viridiplantae > Streptophyta > Magnoliopsida > Lamiales > Oleaceae > Olea > Olea europaea. The sequence goes on along the minus strand of NC_036241.1, from coordinate 9,544,970 downwards.
TCTGTTCTCCAATCCGTTGCATCTCCATCTTGTACGCAGTGAAGTTCAATCTTTCTCGCCCTTCTTTGAGTCACGGGCAATATGATTCCATACTCACAAGCAGACTTCCAATTCAAAACCTTTGAGTATCCTGAGGCCATTTGGGCTAACTCATTTGCCATGTCATTATATATCCTATTAACGCATTGAAATTCTACTTGGTCGAATTCTTCCAACAATTCTTGGGCGATCTAATATTGACTTATAATGGAATCACTTTGGCATTTAAAATCACCAATCAATTGGTGAATTACCAATTGAGAATAACCCCTAACGATCACATTTCTTACTCCCATATCTATCATTAGTTCTAGGCCTACAATTAAGGCTTCATATTCGGCCTGATTGTTGGTGCACATTCTGTTTAAAGTGAATACGAACTTGTAGCAAATCCCTAAAGGATTAATCAATGCTACTCCTACTCCTGCACCTTTAGAGGTTTTTGACCCATTGAAATACAACACCCAAGGTTTTAACTCGAACGAATTGATTTCTAGTTCGATTTCTTCAGGCATGTTAAGGCATGGATGATCGGCTAGAAAGTTAGCCAAAGCCTGATTTTTGACTGCCTTTTGAGGTATATATTGTATTTCGAATTCTAATAAAGCTAGTGTCCAAAAGCCTACCATTTGGTGTAAAATAGGACGCGAGAATATATACTTAACTAAATTTATTTTAGAAATTAAATAAACGGTTACGGGCCGTAAATAAGCCCTTAATTTTGTACATGTGAAATACAATGCAAGACATAATTTTTCGATAGTAGAGTAATTACATTCACATTTCGTTAACCGTCTACTTAAGTAGTAAATTGCCCTTTCTTCACCAAATTGGTCTTTCTGTGCAACCATTCCAGCTATTGATTCTTTTTCAGCAGATACATACACTTTCATTGACCGTCCTTGGATTGGTGACACCAACACTGGTTGACTTGATAGATATGTCTTCAGGCTTTCAAAAGCCTTTTGATGTTCTTCTTTCCAGACGAATTCATCCTGATTTTTCAGCTTTAAGAGCGGCGAGCACAGTTAGAAATAAAGCGTCTTAAAAAGTTTACTTGGCCTAGAAACCTTTGCAATTTTTTTGTTGTTGCTAGGTGGTTTGGCCTCTAAAATGGCCTTTGCTTTATTTTATCAAGTTCAATCCCTCTCTTGTGTACTAAGAAACCAAGAAAATTCACTGCATTAACACCAAATGCACATTTCAAGGGATTCAACTTTAGCTTATATTGCTTCATTCACTCAAACGAACATCTTAACTGTTCGAAATGGTCCTCTTCTTTAATGGACTTGACTACTATGTCATCTACATACACTTCAACAAACTTGCCTATCATATCATGAAAAATTAAATTCATTGCCCTTTGATAAGTTGCCCCTGCATTTTTTAGGCCGAAAGACACAACTACCCATTCAAAACATCCTAGAGACTAAGGGCATCTAAAGGCAGTTTTGTTTATGTCTTCTTCAGCTATATAAATTTGAGTGTATCCTGAATACCCATCCATGAAAGAATACATGACATGTTCGGCAGTCGAGTCTACTAAAGAATCCACCGTGGGCATTGGATACTCATATTTGGGTGTGGCTATATTTAAATTCTTAAAGTCTATACACACCCTTAGTTTACCATTCTTTTTTAGTACTGGCACGATATTGGACAACCATTCGACATATCTGGCTGCTCTAATAAAACCTGCTTTCAATAATCGCTCTATCTCTTTCTTAATCTCAGGGAGAACATTAGGAGCAAAACGCCTAGGACGCTGCTTATGAGGTTTAAAATTAGGCTTAATTGGTAACCTATGTTCCACCAAGTCTCTATCTAAACCAGGCATTTGTTCATATTCTCAAGCAAAACAATCTTTATACTTCTTTAACAAAGCGATTAATTTATCACTAACCTCTTGATCGAGCATCTAGCTAATGAATGTTGGACGGTCTTCTCCTTCATTGCCAATATTTACTTTGATCAGAGGATCTTGTGCTTGAGCGTATCCAGGTTTGATGATCCGCATCACTTCGTCGTCCAGTTCCCTTGTAAGTATTTCCTCTTCTAAACAGTCCACCTTATTGACTTCTCGGCCAATGCTTTGTTCTAACTCGAATACTGCCAATTTGTCCTTCAGCGCTTTTAGGGCTGTCTCTTCTTTCGCCTTGTCATTGCATTCCTTATTGAAAGCCATTAGTCTGGCTTTGAAGGCCTAAACGTCGGCCATTTGCTTTTGTAACTTAGAATCCATTTAAGACTCCTTGATTATTCTTTTGCCAATTACTGGCTCTTCTAGGGCCACTATATTTGGCCTCATCTGTCTGAACATTTCAGTGAGCGCGTCTACTGAAAATGGCTCTTTGCTTTGCGCGACAACTTGAGTTTCTTCCCCATCTTGTACTACCCTGACAGGTCCATAGTTTCCTTCGTACATGAACTTTTCCACCGAGTTTGCTTCTGCGACAAAAGGCCTATGATCGGGGTGTACCACCTCTGCTTCGCCCTTGTTATTCCAAAAGATCAGGCATTGATGGAGCGATGAGGGTATACAGCGACTTCAGTGTATCCTATCTCTTCCTAGTAGCACATTGTAACTAGTAGGACCATCTATTACAAAGAAGACAGTGGTCCTGGTAGTCGTCCCTATAGTTATGTCCAATGGCATAATTCCCTTAGCTGAAGTTGCTCCTTCATTGAAGCTCGTGAGGATGACTTCTGTAGGAATCATGTCACCCTCTGTCTTTGCGAACTTCCTCATCATCCTAGATGGAATAGTGGTTATAGCTACTCCATTGTCGACAAGCACTTTTGCCACTGGGATGCCGTTAACTAAAGCTTTAACATACAATGGCCTCAAGTGTTTAGTCAATTTCATGGCTGGTCGTTTAAAAATAACCTTTTCGGCTGCCTCTATTTCTACTTCCTACTTGTTTTCTATCGAATTATCCCCCTGTGATAAGTCGACGTGTAGTATATCGCGCTGATCCTCTGTCTCCTGAACTTCCTTCTTACTTTTTTCTAATGCTTCCTCATCAGTTACCCAACCTGTGGGAGGGGGCATTATTCTTGGAGGTTATCCATATTTTTCAGAGCGATGTACTCTCTTCTTTCTTTTGGGTGTCCCGTACAATACGTAGAAATCGAAAGGACGCCCAGATGGCTCTCCCAATAAATCTACTTCGCGAACTCCCTCTCGATGTAGTTGCTTCAACAGAGTATTGCGCGATACTCCTCTCTTTCTTCCTTCTGCTTCTAGGTCGATTTCTTCTTCAATGTCTGTCATCCCGTCGTCCTCTTCATCGTTGTAGGCCTCTCTAGAAGTCTGGCATTCTTCACATTCCAGCACGCAAACTTCTCATTCGTTGTCCTCCCTCTCTTCTTATTTTTCTTTATTCTTGAATTCATTGGCCAGTAAGTAATTATTGGCCACGACAGGAGGCAACGTACCGAATTGGATAGTAAGGGGTTGATCTGGATCTTCTCCATCCCTTCTGTCTCGCTCAAACTTTGATCTCCCAGAAGAAGTTTCTGGCAGTTCTTTCATTGACTCATCTGTACCGGTCTCTTTACTATCTTTGAGGACATTTTGATTGGCTATTTTGAGTAATTTAGACGCTTTAGGGTGTGGCACTCCTTGTTGCTACCTCATCATCCGTCCATAGTTTCGTTGAAAACGCCTTTGTTGGGTTCTAGTCATTTCATCGAAGGGTATTGCCCTTCCTGCATTATACTGGAATGAATGCCATACATTTGGCCGGCGAGGCTGCGGCCTGAATGTTCTTCCATTATCTGCTGGCTTGAACTGTCTTTCCAAAGGCGGTCCTCTATAGAATGATGTACCTCGCCCTCTACCAGGCTGAGTGTTTGGAAAGAAGGTAGGGCGATGGGGATGCTGCCATATCCCTGGTTTCTCCGTATTTCCATTCACTTCTCTTTTACATCTTGCACACAGGACGTCTTCGTCCTTTTTTGGTTCTTTCCCCTTGATTCGTTCAAAAACACTAGGATGTAGCCTAGGATCCTCTTCTCCATCATCTACGACCAACTTGAATTTTGGCAACTTGTTTTTGAATCCAGATGTCACCATGTTCACTCCAAGTGGCTGTGGAAAAGGATTTTCATCCACTGCCATCTTCTTCTTATCGTCGAACGTAATTCGTCCTGATTCAATGGCATCCTGCAATACATGGCGAAAAATCAAGCAATTGTTAGTCAAATGTGACCATGCATTATGCCACTTACAATATTTTTTACCCTTAATTTGTTCAGGGTTTGGCAATTTGTGCTTATCGCTCAACTTTATCTGCTTATCCCTATATAATTTATCAAATATAAGGCCAACTTTGGTTACATCGAACGAGAACGTTCTAGCCTTTATGTTTCCATCTTTTATGGGCTCATCTTTACCCGATGGTCTAGGCTTGGCCATTATGGGACAAGTATACGTATCTCCTTTGACCAATTCGGCCAAACACATTTCGGCCTGGTCGTATGACTCGTCACTGATGGTATGAACATCAAAATTTGGGTCTTTGTAATAAGTCCCTTTACTAGAATTTTTCATCTGTTCTTCCTCTCTT
>NC_036241.1:9539283-9539484 GCF_002742605.1 Olea europaea var. sylvestris | reverse complement strand
ATTTGTGCTTATCGCTCAACTTTATCTGCTTATCCCTATATAATTTATCAAATATAAGGCCAACTTTGGTTACATCGAACGAGAACGTTCTAGCCTTTATGTTTCCATCTTTTATGGGCTCATCTTTACCCGATGGTCTAGGCTTGGCCATTATGGGACAAGTATACGTATCTCCTTTGACCAATTCGGCCAAACACATTT
>NC_036241.1:9529019-9539222 GCF_002742605.1 Olea europaea var. sylvestris | reverse complement strand
TCAAAATTTGGGTCTTTGTAATAAGTCCCTTTACTAGAATTTTTCATCTGTTCTTCCTCTCTTATCAGTCGTTCATACCTAATCACATTCGCACTCAACTGGAAAAGGTCAGGAAATTCCTTGTCCTGAAATTTCTTTTTTAAATCAAAGCTCAAACAGCCCTGAGCGATTTTGACAAATTCTTTTTCGGGCAGAGGTACAAAATACTTGCTTCTTGCTGTCTTGAACCTTTGGAGAAAACTTTCTGCCCATTCGTTTGGCATTTGACGTAGATTCGCCAAATCAGTCAAAGTGACTTCAGACTCAGTTTTATAAAATTGAGCGTGAAATAACTGTTCCAATTGTTGCCATGTTTGAATAGAGTTCACTGGCAAGTTGATGAACCAGGAGAAAGCTACTCCTGTTAATGAACTAGGGAAAAGTCTCATTTTATGGTAATCAGTTACATCACCACTTTGCAATGAGAATCGCCCTATGTGTTCTAGAGTAGACACCTCTCCTAAACCGGTAAACGGTGAGAATTCAGGCACTTTGTACCCTCTAGGCCATGGATATGCTTGGTCTATCCAATCAGGATATGGCTTTGTGTACGTCGGCCTAATGACGGGACGCACCCCAAAAGCTATCTGATCCTGTACGATTTCCATAATCTGATTCCTCAACATGACGTTGGGGTCATATGAAATTCCTACAGGCTGGTTAACCGGTTGATTTGCATGAGGCCTGATATTTGGTCCTTGATTGGCAACAAAGTTACCATGATTAGGGCCATTACCATTAGCCTGAACATCTATTCCCTCATTAACACGTGGGGTATTTTGTCCATTGTTTAGGACATTATCTCTTATATTTGGATTATCCCCAAGTTAGGCGTACCACTACCATTGTTCTGATTTGGCACTACAGTACCCCCTTGGTTTGAAGTAGAGGGACCAGAAAGTGGTTCTACCCCTTGATTCGGATTTAGGACTGAGGGATTATGTCCCACAATTGTCATAGTTTGAAAGTGATTTGCAAGAGGTACAACCGGTTGACATATTTGGCCTACTAACTTATTCATTGTTTTGTTCAAAGTGTTTAGTTGTTTGGCCATGTTGTCATAGTGTGCATTCCCATTTTGGATAAATCTTTCCATATTATGAATATTTCGAAGATTTACTTGTTCAACGACGTCTTGCGTGAGTTCTCCAAGTAATGCACGCATGGTTCGAGGACTCAACTCCGTCATTGGCTCGTAACGACTGTTACTACTCTGATTCTGTCCATCTGTTCGTGGAGAGGCATGCTGCTCCTCATATTGCTCGATCACAGACTGGATTCCTCCCTGACTTGCTGCTTCCTTATCGGATCTCTGAGGCATAATGTTTCACCTTTTGTATTTTCAACACCAAACACCACTGTCACACCGGGCGTGCCAAATTGTTTCGCGCGGGTTAGTCGCTAACAACTAAAAGGGATCAGACGATTGTGTAAGAGACAAGCCTCTTGAGACAAAGTCCCAAAAATGGGTGTTCTTTTATTGGCGATGACTTTACAATTGGAAATTAAAAACAAAATACCTCCAAGGGGCGCAAGCACACGAATTACTGAAAAAAATGTTTAAGTCTAAACTAAGGAAATTAAAATTACATATTCTCTATTTGAGAGTTTTTTATTCGGTCCTTTGCTCTATGTCTTTTCTCCCTTTTATACTTCATGGACGATCTCTTTGTGATCAACCGCCTAAAAACTGCTTGATCGTTCTACAACTGCCCACTTTCCTCGTAATGGCCAACTTGTCATGAAAACTGCCTTTTTAACTGCTGTCATTACTCTTCGTCGTTCAACCGCTTTCGATTGAATTCCTTGAATCGTGGAACGTGATAGGGCTGCTTTAATAACTGCTTTGATAACTGCACTTCTTGATAACCACAACGCTTTATATTTGTTAAGACTTTGGGCGACTTGAAAGTTTGGGCGCGAATAGAGTAACAGCTCTGGGCGACTGCATGGCACTCCATTCGCTCAAATTCTGGACGACTTGCAAACTTGAGCGATGGCGTTACCGCATTCTTGGGCCTCCCTATTTGGGCATTCATCTTGAATTGTTTGATTGGATTTCGTTCTTTGGGCTATCTGATTTGAGAATTCTCCAATTGAGCTTCATTCCTTGAGCCGTTCGATTTGAACTGAATTTTTATGTGTCAACAGGACTATAAATAAGTGCTGTTGAATTGATACACACACATTGAGAAGAAACAAATTAGTGGTTGCTGGAGAAGAAAAAAGAGGCAATTGGCGGCTGCTAGGCAGAGGAAAAATTAGGATTTGAGGCAGCCTTCTTCATTAAAAAGAAAAAAGACACAGCACAATTTATATATGTTTACATGCAAAAGGCGGCTGAAGTGGAATAAATAAATTGAGAGCAATTGCGGTTGATTTTTGGAGTTTGGAGTAAAAAATTTCAGCTGCTTATTGTTGAAATTACAGGAACAAAAGTTGGCAACTGGCTGGAGAAAATAACAAAAAAAAGGCAGCCTTGGGGACTGATTTTATGCATTCATTCAATAGGAATTGGACTCCAATTTGGAGTCAAACATTGCGGCTCCAAGGGGCTGTCATTATATATACATACACACAGAAACGGGAGCATCCTTAGAAAAAGCTTTGCAGCAGGATTAATTACACGCAGACATGGACAAGCTATTGCAAGAAAAAGACAGCAGATTCACGGTGAAAAAATTAATCACATTTCGTCAAATTTTGGTTACATTTTTAACTTTTGCGTGCTTAATTCTGATAATATGTGTGGCTAATTTTTTATTGTTAGGATGAACCTTATTATGAATTTTAGTTTTAATGATTAGATTGACGTTAGATTTGTTTGAATTTTTGGATGCATATTATATTTTAGTTTATTATTCAATTAACTGGTCATTAATTGAATTATTTGTGGATTTTATTCACTTCGAGAGAGATAATAAGATCATTAGCACATAGCGATAAATATTGTGAGGTTCAATAGAGGATAAAGATATATCTCTATGTTTCATATAGTTTTTATAAGATATTCTAGCTTATTTAATGCATTTATCATATTCGCATATTTCATCGGAAGATACGAAGGTCACATGAGGGGAATATATTTGATAATTATCGAGAGAGGTTTTTAATTAAAATAGAAACATTGACTAACAAACATGATTTCAAATTGTCAATTTAAATTGTTGAACTAGAAATGAATTAGTAAGGGAGATTCTACATCTTAGCAATACGTCTCGTAAAATTGATAAACTTTTTACATTGATTTCAAGTTAGTTAATAGATTTAATAGTGTTTACCTACAACTTGATTTTGCAATTCGATTAAGAATATTGTTAGCTTTAATTCGATCAAACACATAATCCTTATGAATTCGACACTCTACACACCACTTCATTACTTGTTCATGATCCCATTCATTTGCGGATAATCAAATGACCATTTGGTTCTTCAATATGCAAATAATCCACACAAATCTACATGTTTGAAATTTCTTACTTTTGATTGAAAACAAATTGTATAATTCATGATTATTCAATTAAAAAAAAATTAAAAGCTAATTTTTTTAATGCAACAGCTTAAATCAAGTTCACGAACGTGATTTCCACCTTGATTTAAATGCTGCTGATTTTTTATTTTTATTTTGTTCTAGTACATTTGAAATTTCATCTTTAGATTAATATTTGAGTTAGTATATATTAAATTTTAGAATTGTATAAATTATTATATATGAAATTAACTTTGGATCAATTCAAGTGATGCGGGCAAAATGTTTGTGAAATGTAAGTACAAATATGAGAATGAGAAAAATGACATTCCGAGTACTTTATTTCCTAAATAGGTCACAATCATCTCATTTGAATTCTTTTGGATCATTTGAGGAGATATGTATATGTGTTTATGAAAATTTAAATATGAATACGAATTCAAATATTGCTTTAAATTAAAAGTGAGATAATGTAATACTTTATTTGACATTCTCATATAAATTAATATGGTGGAATATTAAAGTAATATAATCTATCATTTTTTTATAAAAAAAAAAGGAAAAATCTCACACTATTTCATTTGTATTCTTTTTGCAGATATGGATAAGATTAACGTTTTCATTTATTATGAGGTAAATAGATCAAGATAACAAATGTAAAAGTGACAAAATAATTGAAAATATTCTCCAAATTAGAATGCACACACAACAATCTTCATTAAAACGTAATTGTCACTCTTTTTTTTAAAGTGATATACAATCCCACCAATAAAATAATTGGTGTATTTTTGTATTTACACATAAACAAAATTTGGTAACAATTTTATGAATTTCAAAGTGTATGTTACTTTTTTTGAAGTAGTTAAGGTATATTACATCTAAAAAGTAGTATGTTATGTATGTTATGTTTTTCATAAAAAAGTGATATATCATGTCCCTTTAAATTAATATTCCTTTGGTATAAAATCTCTATTTAGTAAAAAGAAAAAAGAAAGATTATTGAAAGAAGGTAATAGAAATTCGAAAAAGTGACAAAATAAATTTGTGGACTTTTTCGGACTTTCAGAGTTTTGAGCATAATTAATATGAAAATTTTTAATTGAGAAAATTACCCAAAATCATGCTTTTAAAATTTAATTATCACAAATTGTGTAATTAAGGGTTTTATGCAAAAAATCGGTATTAATTAAAATTTTCTCTCTTACTGAAATAATTTTTCTCTACCATCTCTCTCCCATCATTTCATTTTTACTGTTTATGGACTTTTGTTTCTTCCACTGCATCCTCAGCTTCTTTCCGTCTTTTCCTCCTGATTAGTTACGAATCCAAAATTGGATGTCAGCTAGGGTAGCCATTGACCATTAATCGTTGAATCGTCGATAGTCAATGATCTAATAACTACTAGCGAAGTTATTTATTAATATTTAATCAAATAATATTAAAAATTCTTCAATTTATTATTTACCATACAAATACTCCAATTTATCGATATAATTTCATATATCAAATATTCTCAAATTCCCAACTTTCATAAATCATAAACATCATCATTCAATACAAAATCCCCAATATTATCAAATTCACAAAATCTCCAATTCTCAAATTCACAAAAATCAAAATCCGTACAATTAACACTATAGGCTCACAATCATTTCCATAACTCGTAAAAATAATTCATAAAATATAAATCACAAATGATAATAATAAAAATGAACTAAACTTTAAAAGAACAAAAAAAAAAAAAAGGGGAGAGAGGGAGAAAGCAGACTCACTGATGCCTAACTCTCAACACTGAAGCAGTGGCAAAGCAGGAGGCCATTGGCGGAGAGGTTAGTTATCGTCGATGGGTGGAAGCAGGGCAAGGACTGGGGCTGCTGGTGCTGGGTATAAGACTTCAAGGGAGAGCATGAGGGATTGAAATTTTGTAGTAGACTGCACAAATTGACAATTGCTACTAGTTTTTCTTTGCAATTGAAAGAAGATTAGGCATAATGGTTGGGCCTCTTTATTTTTATTTTTATATTTTTTTAATGGGCCCAATAGCAAAAAAAGGCTCACAATCACAATTAAAAACCAAAAAGCCCAATAACTCATCTTCATTCTTCACCCTCCATTTTTTGAATATTTTCTGCAAACAACCATTCCCGATCGGTGATGGCGACTCCCATGAAGCCAGCACGTGCGGTCGTGCCTCTTCGCTTGGTGCTGGTTCCACCACTGCTCCCCATGCTAACAATAACGTCTGATAAATATAATTCCTTCTATTTTTTTAGTGTGATGTTTAGGATTGCATTGCTGCCATGCATCTTGAATGCCACTGTAAGCTTTGGCAATATCAAATGTTCAGAGCCAAAAGTTTGAACCACACTAATTTGGGTCCTTGATCTTTTTCATGCACTTACCCTACAATCATTGTCTCACTCTATAATGATTCTTCTTCTCAACTGCAAAATTCTCTTGTACGAATGCCAACAAGTTTGATTGAGTTAAAACAGAGAAGCCAATCCAGTAGAATTTTTTCACCTTTGACAATGGAGGCTCCTCACAATCAATGATTGTGACAACAGTGACTTGAGGTCTATAATTGGAGGATTAAATTGATTTTCTTCCCAATCAATGAAACTCAAGATTTGAAAAACTTACTAAATTTCGGTAGTTTTGAGGTGGTAGTGGTGGTGGTGAATATGAATTGAGGTCAAATGGTAGTGAATTGGAGGACTCTAACTCAGGTCAGGGCGTTTTTGTTCAATTTATCAACCTAAATATCGGTCGAGATTTAGGCCTATTTGGCTTTCTGTTTTAGGTTGCAATGGTGATGGGTTGTGGTGTTGGTCTGCGATGTGTGAGAATTTGTTTGTGGTGATCATTTATGATCAAAGCTGTATTAATTGTGATCAAGTCCATCTTTATTGTAATTATTGATGACTAGATCTATCTTAATGTGATTGTATGTGACCAAATTAATAATAACTTGATCACATATTATCACAATTAAGACTGAACTGGTCACAAACAATCACAATGAAAACAAACATGGTTAAGGATTACACATGTTCGATAAAAAAAAAATAATAGCTTACATAGACATGATTACAAACAATAACAGTTTACACAGATTTTGTCACAAAGAGTCATTGTGATAATTAGTAAATAAGAAATTGATCCGAGCTGGAATTCACATATATCCCATCTTTGTTGTAGCATAGAAGTCATCAGTGTCATTTGAATCAGGTAAAGAAAAAATTATCAATGTCAAGTTGATGGCGATAGAATCAGGGTCGGGCACTTGTTGCTTTAAAAGAGATGAAGAAGTATTTTGTGGATTACGTGTGATAATCTGGCCGCTGTGAGGGTTTTGGGAGAGATAGGATGGAGATTGGCAACGAAAGTGGAGAACAGAGTAATTAGAGAAGGTGATTATGGATGGAGAAATGGAGAAATTGGGTGGCCATGGTAACAACGAATTTGGGATTAGATGATAAATGGATAGACAAATGATAGATACATAGCCCTTATTTGATCCCCATTTTGGAGAAAATAATACATTTTTTATAACGGGGAAATCCGTAGCCGCTACTTTTCATGTGCTTACTAGGAAAATTCCCGGGCTAACGTAATAGCCTGCAAGCCACACCGGTTAGGTAAACCTCACTAGGCAAAAAAAATAATTTATTTTTTTAATAGTAGATTGATGGAGAATGTGTGATTAAAAATTAAAAAACAATTTTGAATTTGAGTGTAACATGTACTAGGAAATTTCAGTTGGAGAAAATAATCCCGAACCATACATTTCAAGATTAATTTTAAAAAACATGGGGATTAAATTTTATTTTATAAATCAAGCGATAATTAGATTTTAATAATTATAATTAATAAAAATTTAATTAAAACTAAGTTATGTACCTGCCACCCATCCTATTCATTATAAACGTCTAAAAATATTTTCTCACCCAACTCATTCTCTCTCGTCTCCTCTTACCCACATACCGGTTATTGATCCAAATACCATGAACTGCTAAAAATGGAGGCTATCATTCGTCGACGAAATAGAAATTTCTGTGTGGTAGTCCAGCATCGCTACATTTTCCAAAGAGTTGTTCCCAATAGGAGCTATTTGCCCCAACGACGACGAGAGGTTATGGAGGTGGTGCTGCGTAGTGAGAGGCTATGGGTGTGGGGTTGCACAGCATAGATGATTGTTGCGCAGTCACTGTGCGAGTGACAGCACAAGCACAACGCGATGGTGATCTCGTTGAGTGCGACGACATGAAGCTATGTGGTGGTGCTGGGCAGTGCAGGTGAGTGTCACATAGTTGACATGCGTGGGCAATGTAGGCGACGACACTCTCACCTTTAACAGCATTGTACCGACATAGCTACGGGATGGTGCAATAATAGCGATTTGCTGCTACTGCAAATAGCAAAATCTATCTCTATTGGTGGTTTTTTATTTGATCTGGGTGGTTTGTGCTGTGGGTGGATTGTTGGTGAGTGATTTTTTTATTAGATTTGTTGTTTAGCTGGAGTTTTGGGATGATTGTTGATATTTTCAAATGGTGGCGTTGATTTTTCGTTCTATGGATGGTTTTCTAATCTGTGGTACGTTGGCGGTTTTGTTGGTGATGGTGTAGGTGATGATGGTTCTGTTGCTAGTGGTTCATGTAGTCATGGTGAGGTTGTGCGCATTTGGTTCTTGAAGTTGTTGGGAGTGGTGGCGGCGGCGACGGCGACGAAAGTCAGGTGTGACTAAGTCTATCTTCATTGTGATTTTCTGTGACTAGATATATATTAACCGTGACAAATTAGACTGGTACGGACACCGACAGTCACACTAAAGATAAAGTTGGTTACAAATTAGTCACTGATAACACAGGTCAGTAAATTAGTAAAGTAGGAGGTGAAAGTGGTGGATTGTGGTACTGGTTTGTAGTATGTGAAGATTTGTTTGTGGTGACTCTTTGTGGTCAAGTATGTATTTATTTTGAAAGTTGTGACCAATTTTGTGCTGATTGTGACCGATTGTGACTTGATCACATATGGTCACTGTTAATATTGACTTAGTCACAGACTATTACTTTGAATACAAATTTGATCACATTAGTTACATTGAATACAAATTTGGTTACAATTAGTCATGTATAATACATGTCAGCAACATAGTTATATACAATGATTGGGAATTTTCTAAATAGGTTGGTAGGGTGCGGAAATGGGGTAAGATATGATGGTTCAATGAAGTGGGATGTAATTTCCAGTTTTTATTTTTGGAATTTTTTTGAGAGGTGGAGGTGGGGAGTGGGGTAGGAGGTTTCATGGGGTGGGGTATGATTTCCAAAAAGAGTTTTTAAGTTTTGAAAATTTTTTAGGGGGTGGGGATAATTAGTTTCAATTAATTATATATTCTATATATTATTAATTAGAATTAACACTTGAATTTTGAAATAATTTGACAAGTTTGTTAGTTTTAAAATGTGATTTTTATGCGTAGGAGTTATGTATTGTTTCCTTTCAGTTTATAGTTGTCGATTATAATGGTTGTACCAGGGGTGCCAAGGGGGTGCATGATTCTATAGTTGCTGATGTCCAGAACAGTAAACTTGGGCCTGGTAATGGATTACCCAAGCAAAATTCACAGAAATAACACTACTTTTGCTTCCATATTTGCATTAAACAGAACATTTTATTGAGAATTTATGTCCAACTAAGGGAGAGGAGGATACTGTTTTATCTTTTGCATCACCTTTTATTAGTAATTTTGAATATTAACACCATTTTTCACGAGTCCCATTAATAAATAGCCAAATATGATCCTCTAAATAAAATGCTTAAGCTTGCACGGAATGGGAATAGAAACAGTAGATAGAAAACTTTATAAGAGAATTTGAAATGGAACAAAAAATATAAATGGCTAAACAAACAACTCTTTTCCCCTTTATATCAACAATGAGAGTTACAGCTCGGTATACAACCCCCTTATATGGGGCAAGGCCTACGCATTAAATTGGGCGTGGGCATTTTCTCTCATGTGAGGGAAGTGTACAAGGGGTGAAATCCTTATTGAAAAGGAAATGCAGCTAGTAATTGAGGAGTTAAAACCAACAATTTAATTCATTTCAATTGGATCGTGGAACTTTAAATTAGTTTCGATTTAATCATTAACTTCAATTTTGTTTCAATTTGTTTACTGAACTTCAATTTTAATTTAAAGTTCACCAACCACTCCTAGTCCTCCAAATATTAATGAAGATTGCTTAATCGATAACTATAATGCATCAGTTTTTCGTATAATCATTGTGTAGTATGATGACTTTCAGCAGCATCACAAATGTTTTAACATTAAAAAAATAAAAATTTTCATATAGAAACATTATCATAAATTTCATTTTACTATTTTTCATTTCCATAGTGTTAGGCGATTATGTGAAAGATCAATTGTGATATGCTTTTCAATTAGTAATTTCAATCAATGGACAACAGGTGATGAAATGAGATCGAGAGGTAGAATTTGAAGCTAAATTGAAGCTCAATGACCCTATCGAGATAAATTAAGATTTAACAACTCAATCGAGATTTTTTTGAAAGTCTAGTGATTGGGAATAAAATTTACCCCACTAAATGCAATAGGGCAAAAATTGAAGCCCCTTTAGAAAAACATTGTTGGGTGTATCATATATGGGACAGGGCGAACGAAATTG
>NC_036241.1:9520806-9526279 GCF_002742605.1 Olea europaea var. sylvestris | reverse complement strand
ATTGCAGTGCAAGTCCCCAATCTATGGAACTTGTATGAAAATTGGTCCTGAACGTTTAATTTTTTTCATTAAATCCTTGTTCTTTCAAGTTTAATGCACATCAATCCAGAGTAGGCGGTTTTAGTCCAAATTTTTTTTTTAAAAAAAAGATTGTTATACTCTTCTTTATAATTAGAATGAGATAAACAGGGAAAGGGAAGGAAATGAAAATAAAAAAGCAAAGTAAAGTTAAAAAACCAAATTCCCTACAAATCCCCACCTACAATTGATGGAAATTGCAGTGCAAGTCCCCAATCTATGGAACTTGTATGAAAATTGGTCCTGAACGTTTAATTTTTTTCATTAAATCCTTGTTCTGTCAAGTTTAAAGCACATCAATCCAGAGTAGGCGGTTTTAGTCCAACTTTTTTTTTTTAAAAAAAGATTGTTATACTCTTCTTTATAATTAGAATGAGATAAACAGGGAAAGGGAAGGAAATGAAAATAAAAAAGCAAAGTAAAGTTAAAAAACCAAATTCCCTACAAATCCCCACCTATCCCTGCCCCGCAGGGGTGAGAATGGCCAAAAACCAGAGTGGGTGGGTGGTGTTGTAAAAACCAGACTGGACTGGCCAGTTCAGCCCTCATTAGTAAGAATGGTATGTACGAAAGCCAGTGGAAAAATCAGTCAACTGGCTGGTCCAACTGGAAACTGGTGAACCGGCCGTGGCTTTACTGGTTTCTCAGTTTGTCTTTTCTGAAGAAAAAAGATGTCAAATAGACTGGAGATGGAGGACGATGAGCAAGCAGTGACTGCTACTTTTTACTGTGAAGAGAGAAATGGAAGGGGTGAAGAGATTAAGGGGAACAGACAAGTATTGAGAAGATAGTAAAGCAGCCATTAAAGTTCTAAGCCTTCAGATTGGGATTGGGTTTGAATGAGAGGAGAGATGTATGTGGCACGGACACTCAACTAGGGTAGCGTGTTGGTGTCGGATGTCGACACTCCTCGGACATTCTACCATGAACATTTTTTCATTTTTATTAATATTATATATTTTTAACTCAAAGTTATTAATAAATAACAAATAGGTACTCACCTTTAAAAGATTTCAACAAGAAAAAATAATAACTAAGTATAAATCTAAATTTATACTATAAAAATTAAGAATTTTAAAGAATTTAATCAACGCGTCGACAATGTGTGTTGTCAGTACTTTTTTCGAAAATCGCGTATTGACATGTCCGACACAACGTACTTGTCGTGTCAGTGCATCATAGGATGCAAGCATATCCACAACACAACACATTAGCCTCCGATAAACACACTAACTACAAAATAACTAAGGTGCTTAATATGATAAGCTGGTATGACAACTACCATGGTTGAAAATTACCTATCAAATCCTCTAACCTAAACCTTTTACCTTTTCTGGATGACCGGCCAGTTTAATAAACTTTGAGGGGATGGGGTTGCCAAAATCTACAGGGAGACAGGTGCTGGGGTAGGGGATAATTTGTTTATTTTTATTTTTTGATTTCTTTTCTTTTCTTTCTATTCCCATTTTTATTTATTTTTAATAAAATTAACGAGTTTACCCTTTCTATCTCTCACAACAATACTCCACATACCTTGCATGTGACATTTAAATGGTGAAGCGGATGATTTCTGTCTGTTGGGGACCAAGGTGGACCTATTTGCACAAATTTAAAAGGTTGAGGGATCTCCGCTGCAATTTCCCCTTAAATCGTTGGCACCTGACCTTTTCCTGTAGACGACGATCGTGGTTAACACTGTTTAGTCAAGCAACATTACAGGATAAATTTGGTAACGAAATAAAGAAGGGTAAGGCATAAGCATGCCTTATTGTTGTTCATATATCTAAGGAGTTCATCTATTTGATGATGCGATTCAAATATTGTTATCTCCCTAAATAGATCCCCAGAAACATGAGATTGAAATTTTAGGCTTTTTGTCTTAAAACTGATATGCCTCGGCAGTGCACTCCATCTTGAGCTGGATATTGCATCCCCAGCTTGGTTGGAGTGTTTTTGATATGGTAGGCTTCATCTATCACAAGATGCTCTTTCCCGGGCTCATGGATTTTGTTCTTGATTGCTTTGACATTTGATGACATAAAAGATTTGGTTATCTTGTTTTGCCATCAATTTAGTTGGTAATGAATTGATTGATGTTTTAGATCTATATCTCGAATACCTTGAATGAGAACTATCCAGAAAAAGTTAAAAATCAAACTAAATTATTTGTTTTACTTTGACAAATGTTTGAAAATGTTAAGGGTTTATTTGTTATTTTCTTTATTTTCTTTCAAGGTATCTATTTAATCCACCTTCTGCTATATTTGAAATATTCTCCTATGGCATGCAATTGTGTTAAACTTTCACTGGCTGATCTATCTATCTATCTGTCTCCTCTCCTTTTCTGTATCAGCAGTAGTTGGTAATGAATTGATTGATGTTTTAGATCTATATCTCGAATACCTTGAATGAGAACTATCCAGAAAAAGTTAAAAATCAAACTAAATTATTTGTTTTACTTTGACAAATGTTTGAAAATGTTAAGGGTTTATTTGTTATTTTCTTTATTTTCTTTCAAGGTATCTATTTAATCCACCTTCTGCTATATTTGAAATATTCTCCTATGGCATGCAATTGTGTTAAACTTTCACTGGCTGATCTATCTATCTATCTATCTGTCTCCTCTCCTTTTCTGTATCAGCATGAGTTTGACATATATTATTTTAGGCATTTTACATTGCTTAAACTTCGATTATCGATAGTGCTTGATTTATTTGTATTGTCTGTATGTGGTTCAGATTTTATTTATTTATTTTTTCCTTCCTTGCTGGATATGTAGTTTCACAGATGGCATTAAACAACTAGGAAAATGAACCCACCATTCTGCTTTACATGTAATAAAAATACAAATTTTCAGATAAATGTTTCTTTTTAAAATTTTATATTCCTAGTTCGTGCAACCTTCATAAATGAATAAAGAAATGATTACTTTTTGTGGTGTGGTGTGGTGTGGTGTGGTGTAGTGTGGTGTGGAGGTGGATCAATACTCAATAGTTTATAAGGGCAATTGCATTTGCAGACGTAGAGAACATAGATAGGAAATTCTTATTTTATTTATTTATTTTTTCCTTCCTTGCTGGATATGTAGTTTCACAGATGGCATTAAACAACTAGGAAAATGAACCCACCATTATGCTTTACATTTAATAAAAATACAAATTTTCAGATAAATGTTTCTTTTTAAAATTTTATATTCCTAGTTCGTGCAACCTTCATAAATGAATAAAGAAATGATTACTTTTTGTGGTGTGGTGTGGTGTAGTGTGGTGTGGAGGTGGATCAATACTCAATAGTTTATAAGGGCAATTGCATTTGCAGACGTAGAGAACATAGATAGGAAATTCTTCTCATATAGCCTTTATTATGTATATCGAGATCCTAAAACATCTAAATTGTAAAGTTTGTCAGCCTTATTGCTTCTGGCACGTGCATTTGATTTTCACCTCAGTGCAGATATAGGCCACTTCTCTCATGCATTCTGTAGCTGCATCTTTCTACAGGAGATGGCAGCTTGGATTGAAGCTATTGCTTGTACTGGTCCTATCACTGTGTAGAATAGATGGTTTCAAATGGTTATGCTAAATATGTTTGTTTAGTATGCATACGCTGATTTTCATTTCTACACTTCTTGGTTGAGAATACAATTACAAGCTCATCTTGCATTAACTGTTGTTTCAAGCAATCGCCTTAATGATACTGTAGTTACTGAAATCAAGTTGCTTGATTTATACATCTACTAAGTGAAAGACTTGGTGCACTGAAATTTGGTTAGAATAACCGGCATAGAGTTCTTTAAACGAAAATTTCAACTTTCCAAATGATTTTTAGTTTTTATGCGCATATAAAACACATTAGGTTGGTGTCGAATGTTGATTGATATTTTGCTGATAGGACTCGAAATTTTTAACTTTTTTTACTTCAAATGTCCTAATCTCCTCTCTTTTCCTGGAAATCCTTGCAGTTATAGACACCTTGAGGGGAGAGGATTTAGGGCCGGATGGGATATGACGAGCAGCAAGTCTACAACATCTAACCATAGTGTTTTCCCAAGGGAGAAATATTTTGCTGCCTCCAGTGAATAAATTTGATAGAGTATAGTGAGATGTAGATAATCTCTTGTAAATTAGATCTTTGGAAAGCGAGAAGCATTGCATAAAAATGCACAGAAAATCAGTTATTATTTTTTGTTATTAATCTGTTGCTAGGTGTGTAATTATGCATATTCTGTGACCAAACTAGGAGTCCTGAATCTTGCTTGCTTTCTTTCATTTGGTTCGCTTCGCAGGAATGGCTACATGGCCAATCTTTTCTCATTCTCTTACTAAATTCTTCTGGTTGTCTTTCTTGGTTATTTTAGGCTAAAGTCGATTTAAATACGTGTTTGGGTAAGATTCATAGTGTTGATGTCATTGACAAGCTGCTTCTGTCTTAACTATCAATCACTCCCAGAGTAATATGTGGTAGCCGTTAGTGCCTTCCTTTCATCCAATCACGAGCCTGCAATGATTACCCAATGTAAGTTAATCATTGTTTGATGCCATAGCTATAGTCTATGGATGTCATGGTGGTTTGCATGACCATCAATGACCAATCAAAGGACCAAAATTTGGGAAGTGGCACACGTTTCTAGGCCAACATTGTAGCTAAAATGGCACAGAGTGGGCAGGTGGCATGGTCTTTCGGCCTATGAATGGGGACAAATGATCCCCTCCACATATCGAACTCAATGTATTCTCTTCAATACATTTCAAACTTCAATCAATAAAATTTATGTTTCAATTTTTCCAAATTCCAGCAATCAATTAACTAAATTTCATTTAAGTTGGTTTAAATTTGTTAAGTCATTTTTAGTCATCAACAAATAGCGAGTTAAATTTACTTTTCAAGAAAATTTTTAGGGAAAATTGTAGCAGTGGTTCAAAATCTTTTCAAATTTTGTGGATTTTATTCTAACCTTTATTTTGTGCTAGCGAAGATCTTTAATTTTTCATAAATATGCATTTGAGGTCCAAATTGACCGTTAGTTTACTAGAAAAGTCAAAATTTGACCAATTCGGACCAAATTAAGAAGGGTATAATGGTACTTTTTATTTTCTTAAATATTAACAATTAAAATAAAAACAAAAGGAAAGTAAACTAACAACCGACCCGAAACTCTTCCTCTCGGTCATCTCCTTCATCTCTTCGCTGGAAAACATCAAGACAACGTCACCACAACCAGTTACCTCTACCATCACTTTATTACATGTAGTCACATTGTAACTAATTATTTGCTGTTTGAAAATCAATTTTTCACCTTCTCAACCCTTTTCCCCTTTCATCTTCTTCTCTCAATCTCACTATCCAAGAAACCCATTTCATTTTTAGTAATCAACTTAAAAAATTCCCTTTTTTA
>NC_036241.1:9449711-9517947 GCF_002742605.1 Olea europaea var. sylvestris | reverse complement strand
TTCATCATTATATAATTTTCCCAAACTATCTTTGCTCAAGCATTAAAATAGAAATCTAGGGTTTACTAAAAATAACATTGCTAACCTTGATTGAATGGAAATTTAAAGAATCAAGAAACTAGAACTCCAACTCATATTCCTATCTCATAAATCTGAAAATTTTAACCATAGGTTAACACCCTAGAAATTCAACATAAATCATTCTTTTATCACTTGAAACAAATAAATAGATTAAATTCAAGCTTGAAGAGATCCAAACGTACCCTTTTTTTCTTCCCTTTCTTCTTTCTCCTTTTCTTCTTCTTTCCCTCCCCCCCCCCCCCCCCCCTCCATTTGGTGGAATGGGAAATCAATTTCCAGGTTTTTTTAAATTTTATTTTATTTTTATTTTTTGCCAATAGAAACAAATTTTATCCACAATTGTAACAAATTTTATCCCTCTAATTGAGAATTTTCAAGAAAAGCAAATCCAAACGAACACCAAAAGATAAAAAATTTCTACATTTTCCAGATGGAAAATTATAACAATTAAACATATTTAATTGATAATTCCCAATAAAACAAGTTCTAGGCAATTCAATTCTCTGAAATTCGTTTTCTTTCCACCCAAATTCTATTTTTGCAATCAAACGGACACTTAATTTGAAATGTGGATGGTTCTTCTCATTATATTGAATAATCATCTTTTGATTACCTTATAGAACACTAATTACCATGATATTTTGTGCACCGGTAATGGATGCATAATTGGAAAAATACGTCATTAATATCAAGTCATATCCCGAGCGTCGGGGAGAGATGGCAAGACTACTATCAGTATGTCTGAGAAGATTGCATTTGTGTTCTTTCTTGCACTGTGCTGGCATCTGCATCATGCTGTCTTATGCGCTTGAAGAATGTTCGATAAGATTCCAAGAAGGAATCTTTATTCACTTTTTGGAATACTTAGCGTAATTGTTATTCTTTCCTGTAAATTGTAGTTGCCACAATGATAGGCTAACATGGTGTGACAGGTCCATATGTGCAACAAGCTTGCAAGTAGGCATGTGCGAGTTGGGCTTGCTGAGCCCAGTGCAGTTCCACGTTGCGACATATGTGAAAATGCACCTGGTATGCAGGTTCATTTCTATTCCTTCCAAGTATTTGAAAGGTTGGAACTCGTTCTGAAATACATTTATTACTGGACCCTCTTATGTAGCTTTCTTTTATTGTGAGATCGATGGAAGTTCCCTTTGTCTCCAATGTGATATGATAGTCCATGTTGGTGGTAAAAGAACTCATGGAAGATATCTCCTGTTAAGGCAGAGGGTTGAGGTTTGTAGTTGTTTAGAGAACACTAACTCATTTTTGTGAAGTCATGCAAGGCCTCATACTTTGTTCTATGGTTTGCTTCCATAGTTTCCAGGGGATAAATCTATCCGCTTAGATGAGCCAGGATCACAACAAGGTGATCTGGGTGAAGCTAAGAGGGACTCTATTCAGCAGTCTAATTTTAAAGGGAAAGAAAATCAACAAAATCACATGGTATCTTCGATTTCAATTCTGGATAATAACAATAGCCGTGATGGGAAAATGGAGAATAAGCTGATTGATCTCAATGCCAGACCTCAACGGATGCATGGACAAGCTCCAAATAACCAGGTATTTTCTTTTTCTATAATCCTCATCTCTTGAAATCTATATTTATGATGTAGGGGCAGAGCTCTGAATAACCATGTACCTTGTTTTTACGATCTTTCTTTCTAAATAACCACATTTCCGATGTAGCGGATAAATAATTTGGAAAGTTTATTCCTGGTTTTGATTTCAAAGGAACAAGTGGATACTTTGATTGGCAATCATCATGAAGGTGCAAGTTTGGTTCCAGATGGATACTTCGAAAGTACTGAGAAGCGATGAAGGTATGGCATATGGATATTGATTGTTGATATTTCAGATTGTTAGTAAGCTGCTTTACGAAAGCTAAAAGAAGAAGAAGTGTAGAATGTAATACTTTTAGAGCTTTGTTCTCGTTGTTGAAAGATATAGCTTCTCTTCTCATTCCTACATATTACTCACGACCACACTATCTTGCTCGGTATGAGGGTGTTGTATATGCAAGGCCATATGCATGCAATTTTTTATTTAAGTTTGAACTCTGCTGATCCTTCCAAATTTTGGACTTTTGTTTGTGATCTACATGTCGATATCATTTTATCTTTTACATTCTCTTGTTGAGGATAGATTATTACTTCTCTTTTATCTCATATTTTAAATTGATGGAAATTGCAGTGCAAGTCCCCAATCTATGGAACTTGTATGAAAATTGGTCCTGAACGTTTAATTTTTTTCATTAAATCCTTGTTCTTTCAAGTTTAATGCACATCAATCCAGAGTAGGCGGTTTTAGTCCAAATTTTTTTTTTAAAAAAAAGATTGTTATACTCTTCTTTATAATTAGAATGAGATAAACAGGGAAAGGGAAGGAAATGAAAATAAAAAAGCAAAGTAAAGTTAAAAAACCAAATTCCCTACAAATCCCCACCTATCCCTGCCCCGCAGGGGTGAGAATGGCCAAAAACCAGAGTGGGTGGGTGGTGTTGTAAAAACCAGACTGGACTGGCCAGTTCAGCCCTCATTAGTAAGAATGGTATGTACGAAAGCCAGTGGAAAAATCAGTCAACTGGCTGGTCCAACTGGAAACTGGTGAACCGGCCGTGGCTTTACTGGTTTCTCAGTTTGTCTTTTCTGAAGAAAAAAGATGTCAAATAGACTGGAGATGGAGGACGATGAGCAAGCAGTGACTGCTACTTTTTACTGTGAAGAGAGAAATGGAAGGGGTGAAGAGATTAAGGGGAACAGACAAGTATTGAGAAGATAGTAAAGCAGCCATTAAAGTTCTAAGCCTTCAGATTGGGATTGGGTTTGAATGAGAGGAGAGATGTATGTGGCACGGACACTCAACTAGGGTAGCGTGTTGGTGTCGGATGTCGACACTCCTCGGACATTCTACCATGAACATTTTTTCATTTTTATTAATATTATATATTTTTAACTCAAAGTTATTAATAAATAACAAATAGGTACTCACCTTTAAAAGATTTCAACAAGAAAAAATAATAACTAAGTATAAATCTAAATTTATACTATAAAAATTAAGAATTTTAAAGAATTTAATCAACGCGTCAACAATGTGTGTTGTCAGTACTTTTTTCGAAAATCGCGTATTAACATGTCCGACACAACGTACTTGTCGTGTCGGTGCATCATAGGATGCAAGCATATCCACAACACAACACATTAGCCTCCGATAAACACACTAACTACAAAATAACTAAGGTGCTTAATATGATAAGCTGGTATGACAACTACCATGGTTGAAAATTACCTATCAAATCCTCTAACCTAAACCTTTTACCTTTTCTGGATGACCGGCCAGTTTAATAAACTTTGAGGGGATGGGGTTGCCAAAATCTACAGGGAGACAGGTGCTGGGGTAGGGGATAATTTGTTTATTTTTATTTTTTGATTTCTTTTCTTTTCTTTCTATTCCCATTTTTATTTATTTTTAATAAAATTAACGAGTTTACCCTTTCTATCTCTCACAACAATACTCCACATACCTTGCATGTGACATTTAAATGGTGAAGCGGATGATTTCTGTCTGTTGGGGACCAAGGTGGACCTATTTGCACAAATTTAAAAGGTTGAGGGATCTCCGCTGCAATTTCCCCTTAAATCGTTGGCACCTGACCTTTTCCTGTAGACGACGATCGTGGTTAACACTGTTTAGTCAGGCAACATTACAGGATAAATTTGGTAACGAAATAAAGAAGGGTAAGGCATAAGCATGCCTTATTGTTGTTCATATATCTAAGGAGTTCATCTATTTGATGATGCGATTCAAATATTGTTATCTCCCTAAATGGATCCCCAGAAACATGAGATTGAAATTTTAGGCTTTTTGTCTTAAAACTGATATGCCTTGGCAGTGCACTCCATCTTGAGCTGGATATTGCATCCCCAGCTTGGTTGGAGTGTTTTTGATATGGTAGGCTTCATCTATCACAAGATGCTCTTTCCCGGGCTCATGGATTTTGTTCTTGATTGCTTTGACATTTGATGACATAAAAGATTTGGTTATCTTGTTTTGCCATCAATTTAGTTGGTAATGAATTGATTGATGTTTTAGATCTATATCTCGAATACCTTGAATGAGAACTATCCAGAAAAAGTTAAAAATCAAACTAAATTATTTGTTTTACTTTGACAAATGTTTGAAAATGTTAAGGGTTTATTTGTTATTTTCTTTATTTTCTTTCAAGGTATCTATTTAATCCACCTTCTGCTATATTTGAAATATTCTCCTATGGCATGCAATTGTGTTAAACTTTCACTGGCTGATCTATCTATCTATCTGTCTCCTCTCCTTTTCTGTATCAGCAGGAGTTTGACATATATTATTTTAGGCATTTTACATTGCTTAAACTTCGATTATCGATAGTGCTTGATTTATTTGTATTGTCTGTATGTGGTTCAGATTTTATTTATTTATTTTTTCCTTCCTTGCTGGATATGTAGTTTCACAGATGGCATTAAACAACTAGGAAAATGAACCCACCATTCTGCTTTACATGTAATAAAAATACAAATTTTCAGATAAATGTTTCTTTTTAAAATTTTATATTCCTAGTTCGTGCAACCTTCATAAATGAATAAAGAAATGATTACTTTTTGTGGTGTGGTGTGGTGTAGTGTGGTGTGGAGGTGGATCAATACTCAATAGTTTATAAGGGCAATTGCATTTGCAGACGTAGAGAACATAGATAGGAAATTCTTCTCATATAGCCTTTATTATGTATATCGAGATCCTAAAACATCTAAATTGTAAAGTTTGTCAGCCTTATTGCTTCTGGCACGTGCATTTGATTTTCACCTCAGTGCAGATATAGGCCACTTCTCTCATGCATTCTGTAGCTGCATCTTTCTACAGGAGATGGCAGCTTGGATTGAAGCTATTGCTTGTACTGGTCCTATCACTGTGTAGAATAGATGGTTTCAAATGGTTATGCTAAATATGTTTGTTTAGTATGCATACGCTGATTTTCATTTCTACACTTCTTGGTTGAGAATACAATTACAAGCTCATCTTGCATTAACTGTTGTTTCAAGCAATCGCCTTAATGATACTGTAGTTACTGAAATCAAGTTGCTTGATTTATACATCTACTAAGTGAAAGACTTGGTGCACTGAAATTTGGTTAGAATAACCGGCATAGAGTTCTTTAAACGAAAATTTCAACTTTCCAAATGATTTTTAGTTTTTATGCGCATATAAAACACATTAGGTTGGTGTCGAATGTTGATTGATATTTTGCTGATAGGACTCGAAATTTTTAACTTTTTTTACTTCAAATGTCCTAATCTCCTCTCTTTTCCTGGAAATCCTTGCAGTTATAGACACCTTGAGGGGAGAGGATTTAGGGCCGGATGGGATATGACGAGCAGCAAGTCTACAACATCTAACCATAGTGTTTTCCCAAGGGAGAAATATTTTGCTGCCTCCAGTGAATAAATTTGATAGAGTATAGTGAGATGTAGATAATCTCTTGTAAATTAGATCTTTGGAAAGCGAGAAGCATTGCATAAAAATGCACAGAAAATCAGTTATTATTTTTTGTTATTAATCTGTTGCTAGGTGTGTAATTATGCATATTCTGTGACCAAACTAGGAGTCCTGAATCTTGCTTGCTTTCTTTCATTTGGTTTGCTTCGCAGGAATGGCTACATGGCCAATCTTTTCTCATTCTCTTACTAAATTCTTCTGGTTGTCGTTCTTGGTTATTTTAGGCTAAAGTCGATTTAAATACGTGTTTGGGTAAGATTCATAGTGTTGATGTCATTGACAAGCTGCTTCTGTCTTAACTATCAATCACTCCCAGAGTAATATGTGGTAGCCGTTAGTGCCTTCCTTTCATCCAATCACGAGCCTGCAATGATTACCCAATGTAAGTTAATCATTGTTTGATGCCATAGCTATAGTCTATGGATGTCATGGTGGTTTGCATGACCATCAATGACCAATCAAAGGACCAAAATTTGGGAAGTGGCACACGTTTCTAGGCCAACATTGTAGCTAAAATGGCACAGAGTGGGCAGGTGGCATGGTCTTTCGGCCTATGAATGGGGACAAATGATCCCCTCCACATATCGAACTCAATGTATTCTCTTCAATACATTTCAAACTTCAATCAATAAAATTTATGTTTCAATTTTTCCAAATTCCAGCAATCAATTAACTAAATTTCATTTGAGTTGGTTTAAATTTGTTAAGTCATTTTTAGTCATCAACAAATAGCGAGTTAAATTTACTTTTCAAGAAAATTTTTAGGGAAAATTGTAGTAGTGGTTCAAAATCTTTTCAAATTTTGTGGATTTTATTCTAACCTTCATTTTGTGCTAGCGAAGATTTTTAATTTTTCATAAATATGCATTTGAGGTCCAAATTGACCGTTAGTTTACTAGAAAAGTCAAAATTTGACCAATTAGGACCAAATTAAGAAGGGTATAATGGTACTTTTTATTTTCTTAAATATTAACAATTAAAATAAAAACAAAAGGAAAGTAAACTAACAACCTACCCGAAACTCTTCCTCTCGGTCATCTCCTTCATCTCTTCGCTGGAAAACATCAAGACAACGTCACCACAACCAGCTACCTCTACCATCACTTTATTACATGTAGTCACATTGTAACTAATTATTTGCTGTTTGAAAATCAATTTTTCACCTTCTCAACCCTTTTCCCCTTTCATCTTCTTCTCTCAATCTCACTATCCAAGAAACCCATTTCATTTTTAGTAATCAACTTAAAAAATTCCCTTTTTTAGATCCTATTTTCGCTTAAAGAATCCTTTTTCTGAACCCATTTTAATCCAAATTGAGCATCATGTTGGATCGATTCTTGAGCCTCTGCTGTAGGTGGCAAATCCAGATGCTTATGCGTAATGCGAAGCTGACGCTGTTTCGTGGGAAATCTGGGTGCTGGAAAATTTCGTTCGCCGGAGAAGGACCTGGATGAGATTCAAGAAACATTTTCATAGATTTGTAGGCGGCTTGAGCCATGCCGTTTGCTGGAAGAGGCAACGGCTGCTCAAAGATAGCAAAAATATAGTTTATCGACTGATGTTTCGGAAAATGGTAGTAATAAGGAAGATATTGAAGGATGAAGATGATAGAATCGAAGAATTTAAACTGTTTTTTGTTATGGGTTTGAAGAGTGGGATGAGGTGGTGTTGGTGGTGTTAAGATCCGGTGGTTTCTCCGGCATTATGTGTGTGGTGGCCATGGTGGGGCCGACAATGCCAACGGTTTGTGTTTTTTTATTTTTATATATATTTTTTATTTAGGCGTAGGGTACACTGAGTGGGTGGTTTGGTGTAGGGGGTTTGGGTAGATTTCTTTTATTTAATTTTTTATGTAAAAATATGTAAAGTTATCATTTTGTCCTTTTATAATTAATAAAAATTGGTGTCAAAGTCAATTCTTTGGTCAACTAACGGTCAAACCATCCATTTGGACCTCAGATGCATATTTATGAAAGGTTAGAGACCTTCGCTGGTACAAGATGAAGGTTATGGTAAAATCCGCAAAAATTGAAAAGGTTCGGAATCGCTGCTGCAATTATTAAATTTTTTTTTATTGGGGCTACTTTTTCGGTTAAAAAATTACTTATTTTGACTAATGCGGTGTTTTCTTTTGAAGTGATTAATTTATTTTTAGTGTTTATTTACAGAGGAATTATCTGTTTCTTAATTCACTTATTATTTACAAGTAAACTTACCAGTAAATTTTCTAGGTCTACACGAGTTTGGTATCATGCAGTTCATTTTATTTACTACATTGCAGGTTGGGAAGATTATGCATTTTTTATTACAGCCTAAGGATCATAGTATTGATAGCAACTTCGTAGTCAGATGGGAACAAAATTAGGAAATGACGCGGAAACTCTACATTTGCTCTAGTTTCAATAAGATAACTATACTTTAATTTGATTTCAATCAAATAATTACATATTAATTTGATTTCAATTAAGGTAACTTTGCTCAATTTACTAATGATAATTGATGACGTTACAATCATTAAATTATGATTATTACACGTAACTATTAGTTGCATACATGAATTACGTACACCTTATTGAAATAAATGACGGATGACCATCATTTATTGATTACTTTATTATCAATTTTCGTCAGTCTAAGAAATGGAATTACACGACTGAAATTCAATTAAAGTGTAGAACCAATCAAACAAAACTAAAGTATAATTACTTGAGTGAATATAGTGAAATTATGGTTATTGCGAACGAAATTTACCCATTAAAAGTTGTCGATTTGGTTGAACTTTGAAAATGAGTAATTTTGCATAACATGTTTAGTGTGTTATTATGATGAATTCGAGGATTAAACAAGATTAAAAACCAAAGATTGTGAGATGTTTCATGATTGTTCTACGATTCTATCCATTATTTACCAAGTATACTCCAATCGTCTTCTACTAAAATGTGAGTCCACGGGAAGGGGCCAGGTTGAGTTTGAAAGCTTTTGATGACTCCAGTTCATATTTTCCCTCCCACAATAGGTAATTCTAAATTTTAGAAATCGAATTGCTTAGAATTTATTTATTTATTATTTATTTTTTTATTGTTGACTTGCTCATAATTTTCGTATCGATCTATGATGGATCATATATAATATTTCTTGCGTCCCATAAAAGTCAATTTGCTTCCATTTTTACACATATTAGGAAAAATACAATTAATATAGTTGGAAATATAATTTTTACTTATATTTTTCCCTTATACCCATACATTAAATAATTGTTTAAAAATGAACAATTTATATTTGTTAATAATAAGATACATTAAATAAGGACATATTAGTAAATTAAGAAATCAACTATAATTTCAACAAAAAAGCTTATAATTTGGTGCAAATGAAAAAGAAAAGCAAGCATATATTTGTAGGACAGAATTTTCACGACATAATAATTAAGCATATAGTGTGTACTTCCTAAAATTGATTTTCATTTATTCAGATAACGATTCCTTATCAAAGAGGACTCTCATTTTTAGATGTTGTTGGCATCTATGATTTACTCTATTGTAAATCTTTACTATTTCGAAATCTAGTATGGTTATTACAAAAAACAACCAACTTGACTACATTGGGTGAGAGTGAACCACCTGATGAGGTGATGACTTCTCATTCGACGATCGCTCCGCGTAGAATGGTGCAATCGTCCCACCGAAATTTTTCTCCTATAATAGATTTCCAACCACACTTCCCATTGTAGGAAAGTCAAGAAAGTTGACCTAATGATAGTAAAGTAGGCAATTAAATACTCAGTGAATTGATTATGTAACTAAGACCATTACAGCCAGAGTTAAAGTGAGAATAAATCTTTTTGAGCTGGGCTAATATATAAAAAAAATAAAAAAAAATCATATTAATACTTTGTTTCTATTGAATAATTTTCCATTTCTACACACACACACACACACACACATATATATATATATATATATATATATATTTTGATTGGGCAGGCATTTATAGCCCAATGACTCACTCGAATTTGTCCTTCACAACGGTGATAAGATAGTACAATATCCTTTATGGTAAATTTGCGTGGAAGACCTAATGATTTGGGCACTATCTCGAATAGAAGCTCAATGAAATAGACAGAATAAAGAACCCAAAAGCTAAATCTTGGACCATTACAAAGGCATTGAAATTTGAAGTTTTGAACAGATGTTTTTTGACACCCGAGCCACAAGTAGAAAATTTTTATACCACCATGATATACACTAACTAGTTTCATTAGCACAAAGTTTATCAAGTGGATAAAAGTACATATAATGAAACAAAAATAGGTTCCATCTCCATCATGTTCCTCTCTTCATGATCACATTCTTTTTTCATACATAGACTTAAATGTATTGAGCTTAGTAGACATAGCCCTTGACAAACATTCCTTTCTTGGCTTCATCGGATTCGCCCTCACCAGTGTACTTCCCAAGCTGAGCAAGGGAGTTGGCCTTGGCCCGGACAAGCAGAACATCTTGTGCTGCCTTAATGTTCTCGGGGCGTCCTCCCCATGTCTTCAAGCACGTGTTCTGGAGCGCCCGAGCATAGGAGAATGATACGTGCCATGGGTTGGGAGCTTGGTTCATGGCATTCAAGTTCAAGGTTGCTTCCACTTCAGATTGCCCACCAGACAAGAACTGCTCAAATCAAACAATTGTCTTTCAGTATATGCACAAGGTCACAAGAACAGATAAATTACTTGGAGGGTAACTTAGTGTCAAATAAGTAATTCACTCATTTTCAACTTCAATCAACAAAAATCAACTCATTTCAACACTTATTTACTTATACGTAGACTTTTAAGCTTAGCCAAAAATGCTTAAGTTTCCATAATGAATCTTTGTCTAATTCGTCTAGTGCACGTAAGCCTATTTGTATAATAGCCCTGATAACATCTCTTTGTCCGATTCCATTGCAATTTCCTGATTCTATCTTGTTTCATAATTTCTTTAGTCATTGAAGGAAAACTATGGATATTAGATTTAAGTATGATACTTGCCATGATTCCAGGGACAGCCGGGGGGATTCTCCTATGAAGGAGCTTGAGAGTGTAATCAGCAACTTGCTCAGGGGTTGCCTTATCCTTGCATTCAGCTCCAGGAGTAACCATGCTCGGCTTGAGTAGAATGCCCTCAAACAGAACATTGTTCTCAGCCAAGTAGAAGAAAACCTCGGCCCAAACCTTTTGGGCAACCTCAAAAGTCCTGTCTATGCCATGTTCACCATCAAGCAAGATTTCTGGCTCGACAATTGGAACCAACCCGCTATCCTGATTTATAAATGAATATTAATTCTAGCATTTTTTGCACTAGACAGTATTTGAGAAAGAAAAATAAGCTAAAATCTTGTTTATACAAGTATCTAATCAAATTGAATACCTGAGCAATGGCAGCATATCGAGCCAGGCCCCAGGCAGCCTCTTTCACGGCCAAGGCAGATGGACCGTTTGGAATGCTCACAACAGTACGCCTACAAGATGAAGCATAGGTAGATATCAGTATAGGCATGCCAAATTTAGGACAAGAAAATTGTAACAATGTTGTTAAGAACAAGGAAATGGTTTCATAAAATCATTAGCCAGGCATACCATTTGGCGAAACGAGCACCCTGTTGGTAGTAAGCAGCAGTTCGGGAAGCAAGGCCATCAAGTCCTTGGCACCAGGACTCATCATTTGAACCAGCAAGGGGAACCAAACCCTGTTTCAATCCAAATTAGAGTATAATTATCATTAAATGTGAAGCCCCAAAGAATTTTTCTTGTCTCTAATAGTTTAAATCATTATACAAGATGAAGGAAAACCGTTAATGAGTTTCTTTCGTCTAAGCACAAATTTGTGCGTTACCTTGTCAACTTTGATGCCGGGGACAATGTTTTGCTCGACTAGGACATCAACCATCTTTTTGCCATCGGTGGTGGATTGGTAGAGAGTCTCTTCAAAGAGGATAGCACCGGAGATGTACTGGCCGAGGCCAGGGGCTGTCACAAGGAGGGTACGGTACGCTTGGCGATTGGCCTCAGTGTTCTCAAGCCCAATTGAAGCAAGACGCTTTCCACAGGTAGCATTTGATTCATCCATGGCCAGAATTCCACGGCCAGGTGATGCAACAGTTTTCTGCATTATTTATTCTCCATTGTTAAATCCATTTACAGAGAGTAGCAGTAGTAAAGAACTCGTCCTAAGGTGTAAAATGGGTCGCATTACGAGGATGCTTCCCAACCTGGCCTGGAGAGGAGCCCTTACGAGACCCGACCCAACCACTTTTACACCTCTAAACTCACCCCTCTTTAGATGCATAGTGTGACCAAAATCTGTGCAATATGCAGGATCTTTGTTATCAACTAGTACAAATTGACGCTTTTACAAACTTTGTTGAGGATAAAATCGTTCAGAACATATATTAGATCACATGTTACGGATTATTAGTGGGTGTTAATAATCTTAATCCTACACAAGTTAATAGCTGTGAGGGCCTGAGCATCCAGAGAAGGAGCCATGGCAGCCTTAACTTAACCAAGCCTGTTCGCTTTACATCTGTAAACTCATCCCTCTTTCTTTGAATTAGTATGCTTTGGTGTGTTCAAACTCATTTAGTTTGTGCTCAATGCATGATTATCGTTATCAACTAATACATAATCGAATCTCTTATAAACACGGCTCGAGATAATTCCATCAAGTTGTAGAGCTTAATTATTTTCACCGTGTGGAATTTGTGCACTGGTCGACGTGGAAGGGGGCAGGAAGCCCTCATCTCGATGTGCAGGGGTAGAGCCTCTGGACCAAATTTCATTAAAGATAGTTTAAGAATTTTAGACTTATAATTTCGATATTTCCTAATTTCTTTTATAAAAGGGAGTCATTATTATAATTTTATATCGTTATAAAAAAAGAGATGTTACAAAAACTAAGGTGTGCAATATTTTCTTATAAACTTCTTTTTATCATAATGAATTACCATAACGGCATAAAGGTATATAGTAGAACATTGAGGCGAATCTCTATAAATCTTGTGTATCTATATATTTTTTTTCAAGATTTTATTGCTCTTGATGGTATAGAATTAAGGTTTCTAAATCTCAACAAATTCAGCTTATTTCCTGCACGTATCGATTGAAATCTTTTTAAAAAGAGGAAAAAATATGGGCCGAAGAATGAATGCTTTTTGTTTATTACTTTATATTTGATGCTACTTACCATATTATTACTGCATGTTTATAACAAGTTGTGCACAAACTAACATCTACACTCATACAAACTGAACACAACGAGCTAACATTGAAAGCAATTAGACGAGTACCGCGGTCTTAACGAGCTCATCTGCATAGGACGATGCCCGGATTGTGAGTGAAGATGGTACATTCGGGTGGCACCGGACGACGGAGACGGAGGGCTGGCGAAGGGACTGCCCCTTAACAAACTCAGCCTTGTCAAGAACAGGAGATGACTTAAGGAGGGATGCTGAGGCCATTGCTATATTTTGCTGCTAAAGTTTGACGCACCAATGGCAATATACCAACAACCCTTTTAACACACAAATCTTATCTCTTTGTTTCTTTCTCTCTTTGCCTCAAATACCTTATTCTCACTACTGAATTTATTGTTGAGTGTATTGTGTTATACCAAAAGATGTCTGATTTGAGGCTGTCATGCACTGGCCAATGGGTGATTGTCACATGGCAGGATGTACAAGTGATTGAAATTGATGGGATGACTCCCACCTGGTAAAAAAATGAAAAATGAAAAATGAAAAATGGGATATTGATTTGAAGAAAGGGATGATATTTTTAGGCTAAAGAATCCAAAATAGTGTAATATGAGGCTGTCATAGTTTGTCAATTGTCTGTTTGTTTGATAGTTATTTCATAGTTAACGGCTGTGATTTAGTTACAGGATTTGGTGTGATTGTGTCAACCGAGCACAATTTGCTATGAACAAGTGGCCAAATCATGTCAGCTAACAATCCTTTGGGCCAACAAGAGAGGCATATTTCATCACGTCGTTTCTTTTATAATTGACACTCATTCGTCTGTAACTTACATTTGTTGCGGACATAGGAAGTTATTACAAGTCAAATATTGAATTTCTGGAATCATCTAGTTTGGATTACTCTTGATCAAGTACATCGTTCTTAAATACGAGTAGATGATAAATGTATTTTACACACTTATTCGGAGCATAAAATAGCGATATTTGATAGTTCATTTGATAAAATATATTCTAAATTTTTGTATTTTATATTATATAGGTAAAAGTCAATGGTTGAACGAGGAATTGAAAGAAAGAAGCGAAAATTGATAAAATAATAATAATAAAAAGGTTAATCCAAAGTATGGGAATTAAATTGCGACATTTCAATAGTTGATTTGGACCTTGAAATGAAGATCGAAGATGTTACAAGTTCAATTAGATGCAAATAGAAGTTAAATCACCGAAATTGTAAGAGAAAATGATTTAAAAGAATCAAGAATCAAATTTGGGGATCAAAACATAAAATGACTGCCCAGTTATAAATTCAGGTGACCGCCCGACTTACGAAATCAAAAACAGTGATTTCAAACTTGACTTGGGTGAATGCCCCATTTCCTACTTGGCAACAGCCCAGCCCAATATTTCGGTTCGTGACATGTTTCCATTTTCATTCCAAATTATGTATGGAAACCACTTTCTTGCATAGTTTTTATCTAATTTCACATCTATAAATACAAAACATGGGCAGCGAATAAAAAAACCGACTCCAACACCTCTCCAACATCTCTCATATACATCTCATTTTCCAATACTCATCAATTATTATCATCAAAGGAGAAAAATTCATAATTTTTGTGAGAGAATTGAATGAGACTTGCAAGAATTCAATCAAGTGAAGATTTAAACTTGATTTTTAGGCAAAGAAGAGAGGGTGCAAGTGAAGATTCATCAAAAAAATTGAAGAGATTCAATATTTTAAGATTCATCTTCATCTTCTCAATTTATTAAAGATTCGGGGTTATGTCTTTTCACTTAATTATGATTTCTTGTAATTTCAATATGTTATGCTAGTTTTATAACCATTGCTATGATATTTTTAGTTTTTAATTAATTATTCTTCTTTAAATTAATTTTATTTGTGGATGTTTATTATTGTTTTTATCATTCTTTTCAATTGCTTGATCACCAATTGAAATTGTTAGTGAGTTTTATTGTTATCGAGAGACAATAGAGTTTAAACACAATATAATAAATATTATAAGGTTCGATACAGGTTAGAGACATACATCTATACTTTATATGGTTTCAATAGATGTTTTAGCACTTGTTAATGTATTTATCATGTTTACATATTTCATCGAGAGATAGAATGGTTACATGAGGGGAACATATTTGATTGCTATCAAGAGAGACTTTTAAT
This sequence comes from Olea europaea var. sylvestris, assembly GCF_002742605.1. NCBI lineage: Eukaryota > Viridiplantae > Streptophyta > Magnoliopsida > Lamiales > Oleaceae > Olea > Olea europaea. The sequence continues at coordinate 9,502,932 of NC_036241.1, read as the reverse complement.
TAAATTAGGAACATTGACCAACATGAATGATTTCAAATTGTCAATTTAATTGTTACACTAAAAATGAAATAACAAGGAGAATTCGACATCTTAATAATACTTTCACATATTTGAAAAAAACCTATTAAATTGCTTTCTAGTTCAATTGATAATTTAGATATTAGTATATAAAACTCAAAATCTGTTTTAGCTATTCGATTAAGGTTGCTATTAATTTGAACTCGATCAAATACATAATTCTCGTGGGTTCGACACTCTATTCACTATTTATTACTTGTTTACGATCCCATCCAACTGCAGGTTTTCAAAGGATCAGTAGATTGTAAAATTTCTAAATTTGAATCCTGTTCTACTGAGTTAAAACTTGATTTGTGAATTTATAGGCACTTGAGCACGATTCTTTGCCAAGTCCAATTCAAGTATTAACTTTGTTTTTAAACTAATGAGATCCATGAAAAACATATATTAAAACGAAGTGTAGCAAAATTTTTTAAATTTTTATTCTCTTCTTAGTAAAATTTACCTTAATTTATCAATATGTGGGCTCATTGGTAATGTCAGCTGGATTTAAAATACACAAAGTATATAGGGTTATCTAAAAATCTACTTTTAAAGATTAATTTTCATAATTATTTTAAATTTCATATGTCAAGTGGTAATTAGATTTTAATAATTATAATTAATAAAAATTAATTATAGCTAACAAATGTTTAATACTGTTTCATTTCAAAACCCTATTCATTTTTCCCATCTTCTCTCTCTCTCTCTCTCTCTAGAATTCATGTACCCATAGATCATTTTTCGTAGGCATAAAAACTTTATATATATGTATATTTCTTCTCCATTCTCTCTATCACAAACCAGCACCATAGAAATTGTGGAGCTCACGATATCACCACCTCAACGACGACGTTCTGAATAAACTAGCACGTTGCAAAGTGGCGCTGTGAACGATGCGATGCCGTTATGTAGTGGTGCCTCTGTCTTTGTCTCCAGTAGCAATGTGAGTATGTTCCACAAAAAACTTCTTCACTTAGTTCACCATGTAAGAAGGTTGATTTTACATCTAATTGATAGATTGTCCACTATTTTAAAGCTGCAAGAGAATAATCAACCTGATCGAATCCAATCGAGCTACATGTGCAAAAACTTCAGTATAATCCACCCATGTTCTTGAGCATATCCCTTTGTTACCAATCAAGCCCTGTGTTTATCCACATCTCCATTTTCATTAAGCTTAGTTTTGTAAACCCATTTTACTTCAACCTTCTTTCCTTCAGCAGGTAGTTCAGTCAATTCCCATGTATCATTCTTCTCTATAGCTTCCAACTTTGCATCCATTGCTTTTCTCCATTTTAGACTCTTCACAGCCTCCTTAAATGAGATAGGATCATTGTCTACAAACATAGCTAGATTGCACTGTCTTCTTTCTCAGAAAGACCTTCTAAACTTTCAGAGTCACTCATCCACACAGTTGCCCTTCTAACTTTTCCTTCACTAGAATTAGGTGGATCCTCAACCGACTCATCCAAATCACCCTCCACATCTTCTGTTGTGTTATCATGATGATCAATTTTAGTGTTTCTTCCGACATGTTCTTCATTATTGTCATATGTGGTTGCTTCTTCATCAATTTCTCCCCAGTCAAGATCAGCTATAATATCTCCTTCATGACTCTTGTCCCATTCCCAACTACTTTCTTCTTCAAATATCACATCTTTGCTTATTATTATCTTTTGTGTAACTGGATCATACATCTGTATGCCTTCGACTCCTCACTAACTCCAAGTAGAATACATCTCGTGTTCTTATTATCAAGTTTAGTTCTTTTAGCATCAGGAATATGAACATGTGAAATGCAGCCAAACACCCTGAAATGGTCAATTGATGGTTTGGATCCACTCCAAGCTTCTTCTGGAGTTCAATTTTTCACTACAAGAGTTGGACTTCTATTCAGAACATAGACAGTCCAATTCACTGCTTCAAGCTAGAAAGTTTTAGGAATTTGCTTCTCGAAAAGTATGCTTCAAACCATATTCATAATGTTCAAGTTTTTTCTCTCCTCAACCTCGTTCTATTGAGGAGTATATATAGTTGTCATTAGTCTACGAATATCATTTTCTTTACAAAAATTGATGAATTCATTTGATGTGAATTCTCCTCCTCGATCAATGCAAAGACATCTTAAATGGGAACCAGTTTATTTCATGACACGACTTTTATAGTTCTTGAAAGTGGCAAAGGCTTCTAACTTTTCTACTAAGTTTTGCGGCTAAAATCATCAATAAAAGTAATTAGGTACCTTTTTTCGCTGTTTGAGGCAGGGTTAATTGGTCCACATATATCAGCATGGACCAATTTTAGGATCTGAAAAGCCCTCCATGTGCTCTTCTTTGGAAAGGAATTTCTTCGTTGTTTTCTTTTTAAGCAATCTTTGTACCTTTGAAGGAGCTATAAATTGGGGAAGTCCATTCACCATCATTTTTTGTTGCAGAATTTTTAAGCCAGTGAAGCTTAAATGTCCATATCTACAATGCCAAAGTTGAGCTTGATCTTCTGTAGACAAACATTCTGTTTGATGACATTACCGTCTCCATAATTAAACTTCTCTTAGGATGATAAATTAAGACTTCCCATGTTGTATGAAAATTATAAGTCCATTTTCTTGTAGTTGTCCAACACTGAGCAGATTATTCTTCAATCCAAGGACATAAAATACCTCAGTGATGGTCTACATAATTCCGTTAACCACCATCTGTATATTGTCTTTTCTTATTACAGCCATACTTGAGTTGTCTCCCAACTTCACAGAAGTGCTGAAATTGTCATCTAGCTTGTTGAAAAATTCATTCTTGCCACACATATGGTTGCTGCATCCTGAGTCAAGAAACCAAAATCCTTTTTGCTAGCTTTCTTGATATCCTCATATGCCATTATCAATATTTCTTCTCTGACATCAACATAATGTGCATTCTTTGTCTCCTTACTTGGACATTCATACTGAAAATGTCCAAGCCTGTGGCAATTATAGCACTCAATGGTAGACTTATTAAAGCTTTGTCTACCCCTATCTCGTCCTCTAATTCAACCACGACCTTGTCTTCCTCCTGATTGATCTTCACAAGTAACCTTCAGAGTCCATTCTTCCCTAGCATGGCTAGTCATATGTTGTTCATGTACAAGAAGACTGCTCTGTAGTTCATCAATGGATAAGTTGTCTAGATCATTAGACTCCTCAATAGAGTATACAACATAGTCAAATTTTGTAGACATGGATCTTAGAAATTTTCAATTACCACAACATCAGTCATCTTCTCTCCATGGTTCCTCATCTTGTTTGCTATAGTAAGAGTTCTAGCAAAGTATTCATTCACAGATTCTCCTACTTTCGCGGTGAGCACCTCAAATTCCTTTCGAAGAACTTGTAGTTGTATACACTGGACTCTTGCTGTCCCCTGATACTTCTGCTTCAAAGAATCCCAAAGGCTCTTTGTTGTATCCTTGTTCAAAATTGTTTCTAGAACTGATCTAGCAATGGCTTGGAATAAATAATTCTTAGCCTTCAAATATTTTAGTTTGGCATCTTCAATTACCTTCCTTTGTTCTTCAGTGGGTTGTGCTTCTCTAGCTATAGGAGTCCCATGGTCTATCAAGCTTCAATATTCCTTAGAACGAAGGAAATTCTCCATAAGCATACACTAGTGATCGTAGTGTCCATTGAGCTTTGGAATTGCTGGTCGGACAAAACTACTTTCAGTTGCCATTTCGTTGCTGCTACGCACTTAGAAGACAAAACTACTTCAGTGGGTTGTGCTTCTCCAGCTGTAGGAATCCCATGTTCTATCAAGCTCCAATATTCCTTAGAACGAAGGAAATTCTCCATGAGCATACACTAGTGATCATAGTGTCCATTGAGCTTTGGAATTGTTGGTTGGACAAAACTACTTTTAGTTGCCATTTCCTTGCTGCTACGCACTTAGAAGACTGCTGCTTCTTAGGTCTTGTTCAGCCCTAGTTAACTTGGCTCTGATGCCAAATGATAAAAGAACTCTATGCAGAAAACAAGAGATTTGGGTGAACAATATGTTTTATTGAATGAAAAAATTGGTTCATAAATAGCCTTATAAAATAACTGAAAGCAGAGAAATGCAGCCCACGTTTAAAAAACCTAAATATGTGTTCAATAACTAGGAAAAGATCAAAATAGCACTTCCCTTAACAATAAGGAAAGCAAAACAGAATAAAAAAACTCATTAATAAACAAAATACCAATAACTTTGACAGAGTGGTGCTCCAAGCGTCTGTGCCGTTGTGTAAAGACATCTTCATTGTTGCTGATTAAATTCCTCGCATTCCTGGCATATCGCCTTCCAATGATAAGGAACAACTTCCATTTCATCATCTTTTAAGCTTTCAAATTCAGGCTGTATCATTGCGTTAAGCAAAAGAAATGGAGGAAAGATTAGACCAATTTTTTGATTTTCCATCAGCTTAGGTGCATTTTCCCTCTTACTAGAATCTAGGATGCCAATAATAGACCCAACGCCAGATGTCACACTCAAGATAATTCCATTGGGCATTTGGTGAGTGACTTGCAGAAAATCCCAACTTCTTGTTATGTGCAAATTGGGAATTTGAACAAGAACTACAAGAACGACTACAAGCAAGCATGAATCTTGGATCGATGTTTACCATGCGCTCCTTTGCTAGAAGTCACATGGTTCATTAATTTGTTTCATTTCTAAAAGATTCATCGTTGGTGAAAATGAGGCATATTCAAAAGATTTGTCTGAATCAGTAATGGAGTTCTCTGATTAAGTAGTGGCTAGTTTGAATAGGGGCTAAGACAATTGTAGTCAACTTGCAATGGAAGAAATCAAACTGCCGTTTGCTGAAACAAATTCGACAAGTGTCATTATTCAAACTTTACTAGAATTTAAACTATCATAAACAAAAATGTGTTTTAGACTCGGTAGTTTAATTACCCCACGCATTGAGAAATGACTTCTTGTTCAAAGCTAGGACACACAAGCTAGATTAGATAATTTTTTTTCATTAGTAATTGATTTGGCCAGTTAGTTTTTTGTAACCAAGTTTCTGTGTTTTTTTTAGCAATTATAAAGGACTTCACAACCGTGATCGAGAAATAATTTGATATATTCTGGTTTTCACCAATTAATTAGATAAATTGTGATTGAGAATTAATTTGTGATCAATTAATTAGATAATTTGTGTTCTTGAAATAAGTTCGAACTCATAAAATTTATGATTTGTAACTGAGAAATAAGTTGTGATAAATTAATTTGATAAATTATGATCAAGAAATAACTTGCAACCTATTGAATATGTGTTTTGTTAGAGACCGATTTTGTATAAGCAGTTATGATTTGTGACCATATCTTTGTAAGATGCTATTGTTTGTGACCAAACTTGTGTAATCAGTGACTACTTGTGATTCTGTATTTATTTTGACTGTTTGTGATTATGTTTGTCTTAGTTGTGACTATATGTGATCAAGTTTGTGTTAACAATGACATGCATAATTAGACATCTGTTAACAGTGAAGGTTTTATTTATTTATTATTATTTTTTTTGGTTGATATTTATACAAATCTTGTTGATAAAATGGTGTATTCATTCTCACAAAATTAGCGGACCTCACATAAATTTAAAAAATGTCGACTTATGGTCCCCACCCCTATTGTGAGTAGTGAGTAAGGGAGTTTGTAAAAAAATTTTGTACATGTAGCATGATCCTTGTATTTATTGTGACCAATTGTATCTAAGTTCGTCTTTGTTGTGATTGACTGTGACCAAATTTATCTAACTTTGACTATTTGTGACCAAGTCTCTGTCAATAGTAACATGTATAACCAGACATCCACTAACTGTGAATGTTTGTGACAAAATATGTTTACATTTGAAATTTGTGACCATTTATATGTTAATTGAGACTTATTGTGATCAAATATGTCTTCATTGTGACTATATCTGATTAGGTCTATCTCGATTTTGATTGTTTTGTGTGCATTCCACCTAATATATGAATATTCGACTAAATCATAGATTTTATAAGTCACAATTTATTTCTCAATAAAAAATTATAAAATTAATAAGTCACATAGTATTTTTCGATCATAAATCACAAATTTTATAGATTACAATTTCTTTGTGGTCTTATTTAACGATTACAAGTTATTAGATTAATTGATTACAAGTTATTTTTCGATCACAAATTATCAAATTAATTAATCACCATTTAATAAATTGCGAGTCACGATTACAAACTTAGTCGTAACTTCACATTTTTTCAGGTAACATATCATTTATTAGTCTCAACTATCGATTTTATAGATCACATATTATTTATTGGTTTCAAACATTCAAATAACTGGTCACAAACACTCTTCATCTCCATTCCACCTGACCCTCAACCCCATCCTGAGCTAATGCCACACCACCAAACTGAAACTAAGCAAACCACCACAAACAAAATTATCACTACTATCATCGACGCTGCAACATGAAACAATTGTCACCACCATTTCCTTCGCCACAGTCACCCCCAATCCATTTCATAGTCAATGTTCCTTTTCATTTTCGTCTGCAATTCCACTTTTATTCCATAGTCAAGATATTTGAATCCAGATCTAGGATGAAAAAAATGTTCATTTTTATGATTTTTTTGTCCTAGTAAATCCTAGTAGGGTGTTTGATTTCCTTCTATGGCCATCGTTTTTTCCAGGCTGCTTTCTTATATAAGGAACTACCTTCTCTGTTTAATTTCTAGCTGTTTTTCATGAATTCTTCAACAATTTATTAAGGTTTTATTCATTGCAAATACAGTATATCCCATATAGTATCTCGAACAAACAACGGAAGGGTACATACATCCCGTATGTGCAATCACCTTCAACCACCCCAAAAACCATTTCACCACCAACATCTTCCATCGTTGTCGACCATAGCCATCGAGCTAACCATCTTAGACAAAGGATTTTCAGTTGGTTTTCTTAAGCTGAGATTGTTGACCCCAAAAAGTGCGCCAACAGACCGGTCTCACCCGCGCTTACGTGGGCGAATGTCCAACACGCTAAGACACGTGGACGGTCTAAAACGAGCGGTTCAAAGGGGCGTGGGAGTAGCCCAACGACGCGGGACGGTGACGTTCGGAATCCGACGGGTTGTTTGCAATCCGATTGTACAATAATTATCAACTGATGCTCGTATGTGTATATGTAAAAGTGTGTAAACTCGATTTGTGTATTGCAAGTAAATGAGAGAGAGTTGAGTAAATGTAGTCTTTAGTATTGATTCTTGCATTAGCCTTTGACATTACACAATGGAAGTATTTATAGTGATACATATGAAATGGGAGCCCTTGGATGAAGTGGCACGTGGCATCATCTCTTTAGTTCAAACGTATTTTCTTAGGTATGGGGCTTGACTTGCTAGCTTATGGCGCATTTATTGCTTGCGCAGGTCCTCCATACTAGTGACAAGACTTGACCTTTATACTTGTAACAAACGTTCCATCAGTCATTCGAATAAGATCTCTGAGCAGGCGATCTCTTGGGAGAAGTGACTGTGGAGGAAGCTCCTTGTGGTTAAGAAACTCGTGCGTCAACTTCGGGGCTTCGACCATTTGACAAATACTTCCACCTGAGGATGGGCCTTGGTAGTTGGACTTCGACGAACTCGCATACATCGGATCGAGGAGCCTCGGCGGATGGACCTCGGCTTGAAGCACTTCAAATATAACCCACCTCGACAATATGTGCCACCTTGGCTTGAACGCCACATAGATCAGGATGAGTGGGCCATTGGCCCAGGTGGGTAGGACAGGTGTGACAACACGCAACAATAGTCCCCCAAGTCCAAGTATAATCATTAATGTAATGCGTGGACTTTAATGGAGTAAAAGTTGAAAGAATTTTTTGAACCCCAAATAATAGTCCCCCAAGTCCAAGTGTAGATATTTATATCATGGTTGGAGTTTGAGAAGTGTTGCTGTGGGTAAGCGATGAAGTAGGCGAGGTGTTTGAACTCTGAAGATGAGCCGAGGTGGTTGAGTAGTCGAACCTGCGGGGCTTTGATGCTGAATGGTGAGGAGGAAGCTGAGGTCGTTGAGGAACCGAACCTGCGTGGCTTGATTGCTGAATGGTGAGGAGGAAGCCGAGATGGTTGAGGAACCGAACTTGCGAGGCTTGATTGCTGAATGGCGAAGAGGAAGCCGAGGTGGTTGAGGAACCGAACCTGCGAGGCTTGATTGCTGAATGGCGAAGAGTAAGTCGAGATGGTTGAGGAACAGAACCTACGAGGCTTGATTGCTGAAATGCGAAGAGGAAGCCGAGGTGGTTGAGGAACCGAACCTGCGAGGCTTACCGAGGTCCAATGGTAATGATTGTGAGTTGGCTGCTGTACCAATGATTTGATCTTTTGTGCTTGTTTTCGAGGAAAAGTGGCTGAACCGTTACGACTTCCAAGACGTTGCTGCCGTCGAATTAAAAATGCAATTATGAGGGCAGCTGGCGCTTCTAGAAGCAGACGCGTTGGAGAGGTGCATGGGAGTCACGCATAAATCTGAAGCGTAGGATTTAAAAACCGTTTGAATTCAACGCCTCGGATTGGATCTGAAATGGAGGGCTCGGATGGACTGAGATTTGATCTGACGGCTGGGGTTCATCTTGGACCTTTATAAAAGGCGAGAAAATCCCCATTTTCAGGATTTTTGAACACTTTGCACTCTGAAACTCTCTCAAATCTCCAAATTATCCGGCGTCGAGGTTGACTGTGATATTAAATTCCGGCCAGTCTCCATTTGTGTCGAATTCCCTTAGGTATTGTTTGCATAAAAACCCTTGTTACTGTCTTTATACTGAGAAAATAGAGTCCACTTCGGGTAGGGAGCTTGTTACTGTGGCGTCTTTAGACTACGGGGTCGGTCACGGGGGGATGTCCGAGGTGGATAGGTATGCCATGGCCGAGGAGCCTGTAGATTATACCCAGAAGTGGGGGGCTTCTAGAGTGCCCTCGAATATGACGGGGAAGAGGTTGGGGGAATTTAGGGAGAGGTACAGTGTACCCCATTACATAGAAATGTTAGTCCCCGAGCCGAACGAGTGGGCCTGCTATCCGAGGCCCGGCTGCGTGGCCGTGAGTGAATACCTGTTCAAGACAGGTATGCGTCTTCCTCTGCACCCCTTCTTTAGGGCGGTGCTTAGGAAATTCATGCTGTTGCCGACCCAGGTTCTGCCAATGGGTGGAGCCAGCTGGTCGGCTCGTACTTCCTGTGGAAGGAAGTGTCACTTGGAGAGGACATGCCTCTTCATGTGTTCATGACCCTGTTCCAGCCTCGGGTAATTGGGAAGGAGTCAAGGGGGTGGTACTACCTCACGCCTTGGGGGGCTCACGCACCCTTTGTGGTGGGACTTCCTTCCTCTATCAAGGGGTGAAAGGAGTCCTGATTCTGGGTGCGAGGTAAATGGCAGGCAGTGGAGGGTGACAAAGCCTTGTCATACACAGTGCCGACCCAGTACTACGAAACTCGTGAGTCTCCCGACCTCTGCTTGTCTTTTGAAGTCAGAATATGAATTCGTCTAACTGTTGGGGGTTCCTTTGCAGATAGTAGTACGAGGTTCGAGCTCAGCAGGGAGGAATTTGAGGTGATAGAGGACATTTACAAGAGGCCTCTGAAGCTTTGCCACTTCGATCACCTAATTGATAGGAGCAGATACTTTTTGGACTTCGAACTGATGGCATCCAGAGGTATGAGGCCCCAACACTTTATCCCTTGTTTTTATCCTTATTATTTTTTATACTGATACTGATCTGACCTATTGTGCAGATAAATTCAAGAAGAGGGAGTACCCAGCTTCAGACATGGCCTCTATCCTGAAGGCCACGTCTACTGTGAAGGCGAGGCCCCTGAAGCCTGGGTCCGACGGGGCAAAGGAAGTCCGAGGCAGGGTTGAGCGCCTGTCCAAGGATTGTACTCCCAGGGCTTCGGAGGAGACAACTACTCAGAGGCCAGAGAAGCCTAAGGAGCCTCGGGGCAAGGAGAAAGTCCCTGAGGAGACTAAGAAGAGGAAGCTGGTGCACATCTCCAGCTCAGCTGGCAAGTTTGGGACCTCAGTGTCCCATAGGGCCGAACAGACTGGCGAGCCGAAACTTCTTGCTGCTGCCTCCAAAGCCATCAAAATGCAGATGGTAAGAGAGGTAGAGGCTGAAGAGGCTAGAGCAGAGGCCGCAAGGTGAGCTGCAGAAGATGCTGAGGAAGAGGCAGCAAAGGAGAAGCCGGTTCGGGAGAAGGGGAAGTCTTCGAACTTCCTAGCTGGGAGGGAGGAGGAGCTGGCCCCAGCCTTGGTGGAGGCTCTCCCTAAAGAAATCAGAAGTGCTACCGAGAGCTTTTACAAGTTCTGGACAGAGAGGTGGCAGCTGCATGCCTCGTCTTGTGATGCCACCGACTTGACAAGGGCACTGGTGAGCCAAAGCGCCTGGACCTTTGGCCTCGCGCTCGAATGCAGGGAGGCCTTGAGCGAATTCCAAACAAGGACCCACGCCTCGGAGGGGAAGGCTGCCTCCCTTGCAGAGGAGGTGAAAGCTGCTAAGGTCGAGGTCGAAGAAGCCAAGGCCCAGAAAGTTGAAGAGGCGGCGAAGCTTGAGTTTGCGTTGGCCCAAATTGAGGCCTTAAAGAAGGAAGTGTATGAGTCACAGTGCGAGGTGGCCTCCTTGACGAAGAAGGTGGAGGTCTCCAATGAGCATCAAAAGGTGACTGCTGAGGCTCTTGAGAAGGCGAATCTCTCCTTGGCCGGTGCTCGAGATGCTTATCAATTTCTCGAAGGCCAGGCAAAGTGGTACATGAACGATGCCTTTGTTGCCAGAGAAGAGGCCCGAACTGCAAGGGAGGAGGCGGTCAAGGAATACATCGTCAATTTCCACACCACAGAAGAGTACAAGAGCTTTAGTTCGTACTGGAGGAACTTCGCCTATACCGAAGTGCTGGAGCGGGCAGAGGAGCTGTATTCCAATTTGGACCTGGCTCAACTTAGGTCCGAATTTGTGGATGAGGTACCTCAGACCCCAGCTGAGGAGGTCCAGAGTGATGGAGAAGTTGATGCCGAAGCCCCAAGCGCTGAGGTAGAGGAAACAACTACTGATGCCCAAGTTGCTGAAGCCCCCAGTGCTGAGGCGCCTCCGTCATCTAGCCAGGCATAGACTAGGTTTTACTTTTCAGTAATTCGGATGTAATGGCCAGAGGCCCCCCCTTTGTAACCTTCTTTGAAATATCAATATAATGTCTTTCTTCTTTCATTGTTGCTTTTTGTCTAAGTTTTTATACCTCGTTAAACAAATGAACTGGAACTTGATATAAGCATAAACTAAATAACTTTGTGAGTCTCGGACTGAAATAAATGAACATAACTTGAGTGACTGAGCTGTGCGAACCTCGGACTTAAGCAAATCAACATGACTTAAGGAGATGAACTGTGTGAGCCTCGGACTTAAATAAATGAACATAAGTGAGCCTCGGACTTTAGCGGTTGTGGCTAGGCATGTGCTAGCGCCTCGGAGTTCAAGCGAGGTGGCCAAGAGGTGGGTCCCGAGCCTCTCCTCCGAGGTGACGACGCATCCCAGGCATGTGGATGGTGCAGCCATGTTGAGGCTTCTCCCCTTGACGTTCAGCAAGGCCAAAGGGAGGCATGTGCTAGCGCCTCGGAGTTCAAGCGAGGTGGCCCAGGGGTGGGTCCCAAGCCTCTCCTCCGAGGTGACGACGCATCCCAGACATGGTGGATGGTGCAGCCATGTTGAGGCTTCTCCCCTTGGCGTTCAGCAAGGCCAAAGGGAGGCATGTGCTAGCGCCTCGGAGTTCAAGCGAGGTGGCCCAGGGGTGGGTCCCAAGCCTCTCCTCCGAGGTGACGACGCATCCCAGACATGGTGGATAGTGCAGCCATGTTGAGATTTCTCCCCTTGGCGTTCAGCAAGGCCAAAGGGAGGCATGTGCTAGCGCCTTGGAGTTCAAGCGAGGTGGTCCATAGGTGGGTCCCGTGCCTCTTCTCCGAGGTGACGACGCATCCCAGACATGGTGGATGGTGCAGCCATGTTGAGGCTTCTCCCCTTGGCGTTCAACAAGGCCAAAGGGAGACATGTGCTAGCGCCTCGAAGTTCAAGCGAGGTGGCCCAGGGGTGGGTCCCGAGCCTCTCCTCTGAGGTGACGACGCATCCCAGACATAGTGGATGGTGCAGCCATGTTGAGGCTTCTCCCCTTGGCGTTCAGCAAGACCAAAGGGAGGCATGTGCTAGCACCTCGGAGTTCAAGCGAGGTGGTCCATAGGTGGGTCCCGAGCCTCTCCTTTGAGGTGACGACGCATCCCAGACATGGATTTAATCAATGCATTTTATTGAGCCATAGAAATATTATAAAGGTTGGGAAAAGTCACCCAGCATGGTACAATTCATTGATAATAGATTCTGAGGTGCTCAATGTTCCATGGATGGGGTTGTGCCTTGCCGTCCATGTCTTCAATCCGGTAGGTTCCAGGTCGGATTTCTTCTCTGATCTTGTATGGACCTTCCCAATTCGGGCCTAGGGAACTGGAACCAGGTTCTTTTGAAGATAGGAAGACCCTCCTGAGCACAAGATCGTTGATTCGGAACGACTTCTTCTTGACTTTGGAGTTGAAGTACCTTGTCATCTTTCTTTGATAGGTGCCTAGCTTCAGCTGGGAGTCATCCCTTCTTTCCTCAATGAAATTGAGGTCGAGCCTCTGGGGCTCGTCGTTGGTCACTTCGCTGAAGTGCAGACGTCGTGGAGATAGAAGTCCGACCTCCACGGGGCTCATCGCCTCAGTCCCAAATGCCATGAGAAAAGGGGTCTCCCCAGTAGGGGTCCTGGTGGTGGTTCGGATTGCCCAAAGAACTTGGGGCAGCTCATCAACCCAAACTCCCTTGGATACATCAAGCTTCCTTTTCAGGACATGCTTGATTGTCTTGTTTACGGCTTCAACTTGGCCATTAGCTTGTGGGTGGTGAGGTGTAGAGAAGTGCTTCTTTATGCCAAGCTCTTCACACAGTTCTCTAATTTTCTTGTTATCGAATTGCCTGCCATTGTCTGAGACGATCGAGTAGGGAATTCCGAACCGGCAAATAATATTCTTCCATAGGAACTTGGAGGTGTTTGCTTTTGTGATTTTTGCCAGTGGTTCAGCTTCGACCCACTTTGTGAAATAATCAATGGCCACTATTGCAAAACTTGCACCTCCTCTACCCTTAGGTAAGGGGCCTATGAGGTCTACACCCCATTTTGAGAAAGGCCAGGGGCTGGACACTGCAGTCAAATCCTGTGATGGTCGTCTTTGTACGGGAGAGAATCGTTGGCATTTATCACATTTTCGCACGAATTCGAGGGCGTCCCGTTTCAGGGTAGGCCAGTAGTACCCTTGCCTCAGTATCTTTTGTGCCAGAGATAGGCCTCCTGAGTGGTTGCCGCACACTCCCTCGTGGACTTCTCTTAGTATGTAAGTAACCTCTTCTCCTCCGACGCATCGTAAGAGTGGAGAGCAGAAGCTTCTCTTGTAGAGAATGTCATCAACGAAGAGGAAGTGGGCTGACCTCCTTCTCAGCTTATAAGCGTCATTCTTGTTGGTGGGCAGCACCTGGTCTTTCAGATATGCTATGATTGGTTGCATCCAGGTGGGAGTTCCACCGACCCACATGACATTAGGGGCCTCGGTAGATGGTAGGAGGAGGTGCTCGATAGGCACTATAGTGAGTAGCTCTGAGTCTTTGCTACTAGCCAGCTTCGAGAGTGCATCCGCATGAGTATTTTCGATGCGGGGAGTCCGGGTTAACTCAAACTTCTCAAAGGATGGGATGAGGTTCATCTCCATTTTCAGATAGGAGGCCATCATTTTGTCTATGGCTGAGAAGTTACCATTGACTTGGCTAACAACCAGCTGGGAGTCACTACTGACGAGTAGCTTCTTTACTTGCATTTCCTTGGCCAGTCTGAGGCCTGCAAGGAGTGCTTCATACTCTGCAACATTGTTGGTGGCTTTGAATCCGAACCTCACGATCGAGGTGAGTTTGTGACCCTCGGGACTGATGAGGACAACCCCGGTACCTGAACCGACGTCCCCAGCTGAGCCATCGATGAAGAGGCTCCATGTGGGGGGTTTGACAGATTCCATGATTTCATCCACCTCGGGTAGGTTGGTGAATTCAGCAACAAAGTCAGCTAAGGTTTGCCCTTTGATGGCTGCCCTAACTTTGAACATAAGGTCAAATTCACTTAGTTCCACTGCCCATTTCAACAATCTTCCCGAGGCATCGGGCTTTTGGAGTACTTGCCTCAGGGAAAAATTTGTAAGTACATGGATGGTATGAGCTTGGAAGTAAGGTCTCAATTTCCTAGAGGCCGTGATTAAGGCCAAAGCAAGCTTCTCCATATCGGGGTATCGGTCTCCGACGATAGGAGCACTTTACTCGTATAGTAGATGGGAAGTTGGGTGGACCCTTCTTCTCGAATTAGAACCGAACTGATGGAGTCATTGGAGACGGCAAGATATAGTTGCAAGATGTTGCCGGGCTTCGGTTAGGAAAGGAGGGGGGCCTGCCCCAAATGCCTTTTCAGTCCTTGGAAGGACTCTTCACATTCCTCAGTCCATTGGAATTTCTTCCCAGCCTTGAGCACTTTGAAAAATGGGAGGCACTTGTCAGTTGCCTTGGAGACGAAGCGACTAAGTGCTGCCACTCGTCCAGTTAAGCTTTGCACCTCCTTTGGCTTTTGAGGGGACCTCATCTGGCATAGAGCCTCAATCTTCTCAGGGTTTGCTTCAATTCCTCGCTAGTTAACCATGTATCCCAAGAACTTGCCGGAAGCCACCCCAAAAGCACATTTCAAGGGGTTGAGCCTCATCCTGTACCTTCTCAGGATTTGAAAGGTGTTGTTGAGGTGCGCTATGTGGTTCTATGCTTCTAAGCTCTTCACCAGCATGTCATCCACGTAGACCTCCATTGTCTTGCCAATGAGGTCGGTAAATATTTTGTTCACGAGTCTTTGGTATGTTGCTCCGGCGTTTTTCAACCCGAAAGGCATCATTCTATAGCAATAGAGGCCTCGGTCCGTGATGAAAGAGGTGTGCTCTTCATCGGCCGGGTGCATGGGGATTTGGTTTTAGCGGGAGTATGCATCCATAAAGCTCAACAACTCGTGCTCAGTCGTGGAGTCCACCAATTGGTCAATCCTTGGGAGCGGAAAGCTGTCTTTCAGGCAAGCTCTATTAAGGTTGGTAAAGTCGATGCATACCTTCCATTTGCCATTGTGTTTCTTAACCAAGACTGGGTTGGAGACCCACCTCGGATAGGTGGCCTCCCTGATGAAGCCATTTAGGATGAGCTTCTGAACCTCTTCCTTTAGGGCCTCATACCTCTCAGGGTTGAGGGCTCTCCTTTTTTATCTATGCGGGGCAACATTAGGATCAATTTTCAAGTGGTGGCAGCTGATCTTGGGGTCTATGCCCACCATGTCCCCATGCCTCCAAGCAAAGACGTCAAGGTTCTTGCCTAGGAAGTCCTTAATCTTTTCTCTCAAAATGTTGGATAGGCCTCTGCCTACTTTCAACACCTTGGACGGATCTCGGGGGTCGGCTGAGAAGCTCTCAAGTTCCTCTACAGGGGATGCTTGAGGCTCATGTTCCATTATGCGGGGGTCGATCACATCAACGATCAGCACCTCCTGATTAAGCGGTGCGTCAATCATATCAACATCTTCTTGGTCAGTAGGAGCGTCACCTGGGACATCCGCCATGACCACATCAGCTATGATCACGTGGACGTCCCGGGGCTCTACCTTCTTAATGGAGCTTAGATAGCACTCTCTCGAACCTCTCTGGTCGCCTCTCACCGTTGCCACCCCCTTTTCTGTTGGGAATTTCATGCATAGGTGGTGGGTGGAGGTGACTGCTCCCAACTCCTTTAGGGCCGGTCTGCCCAAGACTCCGTGGTAAGCCGACCGACTATCAACTACGAGGAATTCCATGAAGTTCATCGTAGTTTGAGGAGATTCTCCCATCTCCACTACTAGTGTTATCTTTCTCCTTGGAGTGATGCTATCTCCGGTAAATCCGTACAACGGAGTGGTGGTGGGCGTCAACTGATGGTCCAATATCATTTTGTCAAAGGCGGACTCGAATAGGATGTTGACGGAGCTGCCGTTGTCGACTAGCATTCGTTTGAGCCCATTTCGGGCTATGACAGCCCTCACCACCAGCGCATCGCAGCGGGGGTAATGAACTCCTTCGACGTCTTCCTGGGTGAAGACAATGGGTGGTACTTGGTTTCTTCGAGAGCTACTGTCCACAACGTAACTCGTCAGAGGGGGGTGCTTAGCCCCTAGCATAATTTCTTTTGGCGTTTCGTGTTTCACCGCCAACATAAGGGCCTCCAAATATGGTATCTATCTCGTGGATTGGGGCCTCATCTTGAGCTTGCCTATTTCTTCGGTGTCTACGCCCTTCCCTGGGCCTCTCTGTGTCTTGCTCTCTTCGCCTCGGGGATACATCCCTTTGACGAGGAGCGGCTGCCTCATGCCCAAGTCGGTTGTCGTGCCTAGGCGGGGGCCTGTTCCCCTGGGACGAGTTATGTCTTTCTCTGGCGGGTTCCTGCCGGGAGCGGTGTGCATAGTCTCTGCAATCCGCGGTGTCGTGCTCGTAGGACCTGTGGTGCAAACAGTATCCAAGGAGGTTCGGATTGGACCTATTTCTAGGTGCAAAACCTCGGCCTCGGCCTCTTCCTCTACGGGGTCCCTGCTGGGCTTCCATCTAATGTGGGTCAGCAGTTGGGTTGACATCCTCATATGCCAAGGTAGGAACCGCGTTCAGAGTTGTGGTGGCCAGAGCTTGGCCGGAGTTCTCATTTTCGGCCTGGTTCATCTGGTAGTCCATGAGGTGGGAGGTCGGACCCCTACCTCGCCGTCTTTGAGAAGGTGGGAGGCCTTTGCTCTCCCTGTTCCTATGCTCAATTAATTCTTCATTGATTATCTCCCTTCTCATCATCTCTAGTAGGGCGTCATAGGTGGTGGGGTCTTGATTCTGCACATCCCTCCAGAATAGGGTGTTCATGTTCAAGCCTCCTCTTAATGCAGATAGTGCTTCTCTGTCGGTGACTTGTACGCAGTAGGTCATCTTGTCGGTGAAGCGGGATAGGAAGCTTTTCAGGGACTCGCCATGTGCCTGTCTCATGTCTTGGAGACGCTGGATGGGGGCTTCTCCTTCCTTGCTCACTGCGACCTCTTCAAGAAGGTAGTCTTGAACTCGGGCCAGCTTCGGATACTCCCAGGTGGTAGCCTACTATACCAGATTTCAGCCGCTCCACTGAGGGTTAAATGGAATGCTCTGCACTTCACGGCTGGGGTGGCGCCCCTCAGGCTCATGTGAGTTTTGTAAGCGTTGAGGTGCTTTTCTAGGTCACCTCTCCCATCATACTTTGGTATTTTTGGCATGACATAGTGGCTCGGGACCTGGGCATTTCTTAGTTCTCTTGAGAATGGCAGGTTCTCATCATCATCGTCCAAGTCACAGGACCTCCGCTGCTCATCAGAATCGTAGTCTTCGGCCTCGTACCTCGGTTGTTGGTGAGAGGGTCCGGGCCGGTTCCTAGCCTCTTCTTCCCTCCTTTGCGGCCTACTTCTAGACGGGACAGCGCGGGGGGCATTTTCATGCCTTCTCTCCTACTGCTGGGGCATCGGAGGTGGAGGTTGTGGCCTCATCCGAGGCTGCTGAGCTTGCTGTTGACTGGGTCTCGGTTCGGCAGGGCTGATTCTGTCAAAAACACTTCCTGCTCTCCTATGTCTTAGGCCTTGCTCATATGGAGGTAGAAAGTTATCATGGCTCATTTGGACCTCGGTGGGTCAGCCAGATGCATAGTTGGAGGAAATGTCGACTCCCACTTCCCTCTCGAATGGGCTTTCACCTCGGCCATAGTCTGGCGAGGCAGCCTTATGACTCTGGACCTCGTCCTCTTGCTGATAGTGCTCGTGGGGGGCATATGGAGGAATGGGGAAGCCTCCCTGGCCTTGCATTTGGGCCATGAGTTGGTTGGCTATATCCCTCATGTTGGCTGCCATGGTAGCCACATCTCTTGATGGTCGTGTTGTCGCACGCATCCAACCTCTCCTTTGGTGGTGGTGGAGCCTCGTCCGAGCTGCTGGGGCAGCAGGCTGGGGAGGCACATTCGTGCTTTCTATTACCCTCCTTGAGGGAGTATCTTCGTTAGAACTCGTTTTTCTTTTATCAAACTTAGATTTTTCTAAGTGATAGGGGTTCCTCCTGTTCTTTTTCAAGAACAAATCCTTTTTCAAAGGGGGGTTGCCCAAACGTTTTTCAGTAAGCTTCTACCACAAGGTTGCTCGTGGTTATGGTATGGTTTCCCACAGACGGCGCCAATCTGTTGACCCCAAAAAGTGCGCCAACAGATGCTGTCCCACCCGCGCTTACGTGGGCGAATGTCCAACATGCTAAGACACGTGGACGGTCTAAAACGAGCGGTTCAAAGGGGTGTGGGAGTAGCCCAACGACGCGGGACGGTGACGTTCGGAATCCGGCGGGTTGTTTGTAATCCGATTGTACAATAATTATCAACCGATGCTCGTATGTGTATATGTAAAAGTGTATAAACTCGATTTGTGTATTGCAAGTAAATGAGAGAGAGTTGAGTAAATGTAGTCTTTAGTATTGATTCTTGCATTAGCCTTTGACATTACACAATAAAAGTATTTATAGTGATACATATGAAATGGGAGCCCTTGGATGAAGTGGCACGTGGCCTCATCTCTTTAGTTCAAACATCTTTTCTTAAGTATGGGGCTTGACTTGCTAGCTTACGGCGCATTTATTGCTTGCGCAGGTCCTCCATACTAGTGACAAGACTTGACCTTTATGCTTGTGACAAACGTTCCATCAGTCATTCGAATAAGATCTCTGAGCAGGCGATCTCTTGGGAGAAATGACTGTGGAGGAAGCTCCTTGTGGTTAAGAGACTCATGCGTCAGGCTTCGACCATTTGACAAATACTTCCACCTGAGGATGGGCCTTGATAGTTGGACTTCGGCGGACTCGCATACATCGGATCGAGGAGCCTCGGCGGATGGACCTCGTCTTGAAGCACTTCGAATATAACCCACCTCGGCAATATGTGCCACCTCGGCTTGAACGCCACGTGGATCAGGATGAGTGGGCCATTGACTCAGGTGGGTAGGACAGGTGTGACAACACGCAACAGAGATATTACTGAATGCACTTTGGTTCACCCTTCTGTTTATGATCATTGAGAATCGTGAGTGCAGGTGCTTGCTCTGAGTGATGGGGAGCATCATTTGAACATGAGGTTGGGCTTGCTTCGTAAAGGATACTTCGAAGTGAAGATCGAAAAGAACTGTCGCAATGCTGCTGTGGCTCCGGTGGGTGGGGTGATAAGAAGCTTATAGGAGAAGAGCAATCTAGCCTTATATAACCTAGGAATCCCGATTAAGGTTTAGAGAAGAAACTCAGTATTTTGTCATACTTACTGATGCCAAAAGCAATGGATGCAAAGATGTGTAGTCGACTTAAGCTGTTAGTGTGTGCCCCAAAATGCAACACATTGAACAGTTCTATCAGAACCCAATAGAGAACAAATGTACAAGGTTTTCAAGAATTCAGTTACGCAGTAGCATGTTATAAGATTTGACAATGTGATGAGGGAGAAGCAACCACTATTCCCAAAAGCTATAGCTGATGGAGATAGTAGAAGCGCAATCTAGCCTTATATCACGTAAAATCAGTCTGGGAATCCAACCCCAAACAATATTCTTTTCGATCTTCACTTCGAAGTACCCTTTACGAAGCAGGCCCAACCTCATGTTCAAATGATGCTCCCCATCACTCAGAGCAAGCACCTGCACTCACTATTCTCAATGATCATAAACAGAAAGGTGAACCAAAGTGCATTCAGTAATATCTCAGCTTAAGAAAACAACATAATGAAGAGACTAACTCGCATCTTTCTAAACAGAGATCACTCATTTCGGACATAAGAAATTTCCATAAACTTGGAGGTATAACATACAGAAATATCTTTTTATCATAGAACACAAACATTCATATTAAGCAACATCTCCAGCAGGCGAAATAGAAAAGGAAATACGATCTGTCCAAGGTGGATGCCAGCACTCAAGATAGTAGCTAAATCCACTGTGGGATTGGGACATAAAGCAAAAAGTACCACATCAAACTTTTGAATGAAAATCTAACAACTGGTGATGAGAATATCATCTCAATTAATATTCTTAATTAACTAAAAATCCCAAGAAGGTTGCTCATAATATATTAGAGAAGAATAAGAGGGTGTTTGGTAGATATTTTTATGTAAAAATGCATTTTTGAATAGTAAATTGATGGAAAATGTGTGGTTGAAAAATAAGGAAAATTTTTTGATTTACGTGTAATATTATTTTAATAAAGAATGTGTGGTTGAAAAGAAGAGAGAGAAAAATGCATTTTCAAAAAAAATGGGTACCAAACAGGCTCTAAAAATGATTTCGTTTTCACTATATAACCCAACAATTTGTTGGGTATTTCGTTTTACATCAATAATCACTACTCATTACAGAGTATAAAGGTATAAAAAAAAAATGTCAGTATTCCGTTGCCGGGACTTGAACCCGGATCTCTCGGGTGAGAGCCGAGTATCCTAACCAACTAGACTACAACGGATTTGCCGATGGATGTCTGCAATTTTACCAATTTAAAGGTTATTCCAATCCACGTAGGCTGGGTAATCAAACCCAAATCCAACCCAATATGGTCAAATTGATCTAAAATCAAATCAACCCAACCCAATTACTAGTTTAAATCCAACTTAACCCAAATCGATTAAGCTTGGGTTGGGTTGATCGGTTTGGGCTTGGGCCCATTTCAAGTTGGATATGATTATTTTTTTGTTGAATTTGAACAATTTTTAAACTTTGAAACCACTTGAAGATCTCCGTTATTTTTAATCTATATGAGAAATTCTTTCCTAAAATTAATTTATAAATAAATTTGAAACTATAAAGCATTTTCTTTTTATAATTTTTTTTTGGGATTTATTTATTTTATTATCAGGTCTTTAATTTTTAGTTTATCGTTAAATTATTTTGTACATAGAATTCGTACCAATCAACCTATATAAAAAGGGGACATTTGTATATTCCAAAATTTTCTGTTGTCTCCACAATTGTGTTTATTTAGATTTTTTCGTTCTAGGAATTAATTTTTTTAATTCATTGGATTGGGTTGGGTTGGGTTAAATTGGGTTTTAATCCATAACCCGAGACCCAACCAACCCAATTCAACCTGAAATTTAATTTTTCAATTCAACCCAACTCAATTGAACTTAAAAACAAATCCAAATCGGTCGGTTTGGATTGGGTTGATCTTTTTGAGCGATTTAGATTGATTTTTGCCTAGCCCCACATGCCACATCACATAACCACATCCAATTTCCAAAAACCTCAATTGTATCAAGAACCATGCTACATGTATAACTATGATTGACAACTTTTGTCGACAATCGTGAATTAGCAAAATCTATATCATCCATTTTGAAAATTATTTTTTAAATCAACCAACAAGATCTTGACAACACATATATAAATTGTCAACAATCATTGTACAAATAGTTTTATTCATTGTATCAAATTTTTCATGATAGATTTTTGTTGATCCATATAGATTATGGAAATATCAGAATTTAAATTAAAATTAAGAGCTTGTTCAAAAATTATTTTTTGAATAATGTTTGGTAAAAAAAGAAAAGTCATGTGGTAACGTGAATTTTATTTATTTATTTCATATTGTTGAAAAATGAGTGTGAATCAAAAATCATTTTCAAATAATGGCCAAATGAGAACTTCTTTCCAATAAAACAATATTTTATCCATTTGATATTTTCCAAAATAACATCAAACTTTATGAAACAATAAAATAGGACTTTACTTGACAAACCATGCTTGGGAAGTATTTATATACAATTTAAATAGTAAATATATAGAAATTAGTGATGAATAAGTTATTAGTACTTATTGATATTTCTAAATATATGTAAAAATGTGATATGAGTGTTCATAATCAATTTATAAAATGAGGCAAACATAATTTAATTCTAGAATTTAAAGGATGATTGCTTTGATTTCCAAGCATAAAAAGAGTGAAATTTAATAGGTTCTGTCCACAAGCTTGAAATCTTTGGGACATTTTGTGTTTCTTGGCATGCTATATTCAACGCGAGTAATTAAAGACAATAAATTTTGATAATTATTATTATTATTATTATTATTATTATTATTATTATTATTATTATTATTATTATTATTATTATTATTATTATTATTATTATTATTATTTTTGTCCAATATTGTGTGTCAAATATGTTGTTAATCCATCTATTCAGCATGAAATTAGACTTTTAAGCGAAATGGACATGTAATTATGGGCATTAGTGAAGTCTCTCATAAATTAAGAAATAGACAAAAACATAAATGTGCCAAAAAAAAAATGTTGGACTAGTTGATGAGCATACGCCAAAGATTCATAGTGAGAAAATTACAAAAATCTGAAAAATATAAAGGAAGGAATTGATTATAATGAAACTTTTCGTCGATTATTAAGTATACTATTACTAGGATCATGTTTGTATTAGTTATATAATTTGAAGTCCCGAATTTCAACAATTTGAGGGAAAACTATATTTTTACAGGGTAAGCTTGAAGAAAGATTTCTATGCAAAACCGTTAGGTTTATATATAATTAAAACATGAGCATATATGTTTTCATATAAAAGGTCCTTATATGGTTTAAAACGGACGCTTTGACAGTAATATAAAAGATGTGATTCAATCGTTCTTATTATTGACTTTAAAAGAAATAAATTTGATCATTCCTTATATTATCAACATAGTAAAGATGAAAAGGGACTATGTTCTTGTTATGATATATTCTTGATTGGTTGTTCGACGATGTTAATAAATGAGATAAAAATTTCATTGAATTGTGAATTTGATGAAAAGGTTTTGGAAAGAATCCTAGGTATGGAAATAATGTGAGATAGGTCAATTTTGTTGTTGTTTTATATCGAACTCCTTATATAGCCCTTGTTTGAGCTCCATTTTGGAAGAAAAATGAACTTTTGAATAGTGTATTGATGGGAAATGTGAGGTTAAATAATAAGGAAAAGTTTTGAATTTTCGTGTAATATTATTTTATTGAAAAATGTGTAGTTGAAATGATGTCAAAATACTATAGAAAAATGCATTTTTTTCTAGATTATGGGGTTCTTTCTAAATAATAGGGCTCAAACAAGCTGATATTAAATTTTTTGAAAAAGATTGGCAGCATGAATGTAAAACCTATTGTATTGCCTTTAGTAAATCATTTTATTTTATCTCAAGAACAATCACATTCTAATAATGAATAATTAAAATACATGAGTAGGATCCTTTTCGAAAAACTATGAGATCTATTATGTATTTGATGGTGTATTCAAGGTCTGACCTAGTATTTGTTGGGAGTACACTTACCAGGTTTATGTCAGTTGGAAATTCAGAAAAATGTTGAATGGAAATTTACATTATATTTCATTGCTTCAGCATCAGTACATATATAATACAAGGGAGTGTACAAAAGAATATTCTAGATTTCTACAGCTGTAAGTTAGTTCCTTAAATTATGGAATATGTTAGGAATATATTGATAACAGAAATCAGAGTGGCAGTATTCTGGTGAAACGGAAGATGAGACAACAAGGATGAACAAGTGCTGATACTGTGATTTGTTGTCAACTGAGCTGGAGGCTGATGTATATATCAATTCTTGACACCCCCCTTCAAGCTGGACGGTACTGAAGTAACTCCTAGCTTGTCTTTCAAGAACAAAAATCTTGAGTGAGTGAGGCCTTTGGTCAATAAGTCTGCAATTTGATCAGAAGAAGGCACATATTTCACTTCTAGCTCCTTTCCAAGAACCTTGTCTCTGATAAAATGAATGTCCAATTCAATGTGCTTCGTTCTGGCATGGTATACTGGATTTGCTGCTAAGGCTCCTGCACCCATGTTGTCACACCATAAAACTGGAGTCGTCACTTGTGGTAGTTCAAGTTCTTTGAATAGCGATTGAATCCAAGCAATTTCTGAAGTTGCTGATGCAAGAGCTCTATACTCTGACTCTGTACTCGATCTGGAAACTACATGCTGTTTCTTTGATGACCAGGCTACCAGGTTGTCTCCTAAATAAATGCAATAGCCTGCTGTTGATCTCCTGTCATCTGGATAGGAGGCCCAATCTGCATCTGAGTATCCGGTCAGGTTTAATCTGTCACTTCTTTGTATCCATAGCCCTTGATTCATTGTTCCTTTAAGGTATCTCAACACCCTCTTTACTGCCTGCCAATGTGTAGAAGTTGGTGATTGCAGAAATTGGCTCAGTTTATTTACAGCAAAAGTAATGTCAGGCCTGGTGTGTGTGAGGTATTGCAATCCTCCTACTGCACTCCTGTAAATTGAGGGATTCTTCAACACTTCGCCATCAGCCTTTGACATGGTTTTGCCGGCAAGAATAGGAGTAGGACAAGGCTTCAGATTTTGCAACTCAAACTTCTTAAGCAGCTCAGCAATGTATCTTGTTTGTGTAAGGTGAAGTCCTGAATCATGCCACACTACTTCAACTCCAAGAAAGGTATGAAGTTGTCCCATATCTTTCAGAGCAAATTTTTTGTCAATTCATTTATGAATCCCTGTAATAGCTCAGCATCATATCCTGTCACAACAATATCGTCAACATAGATAAGTGCAAAAATTATTTGGCTTTCCTTCTTGAAGTAAAACAGTGATGTATCTGCTATTGATTGCTTGAACTTCCAGCTTAACAGTGTTGTTTTCAACTTGTCATACCAGGCTCTAGGTGCCTGCTTCAATCCATAGAGTGCTTTTTCAAGCTTGCATACATGACTGGGTTTTGACTTATCTATAAATCCCTCTGGTTGACTCATATATACCACCTCTTCAAGCTCGCCGTTTAAGAAGGCATTGTTGATGCCAACTTGCCTGATTGTCCATTCCTTCGAGACTGCCAAAGTGAGTATAGTTCTCAAGGTTGATACTTTGATGACTGGACTAAAGGTTTCATATAAATCGATTCCAGGAGCTTGATGAAAACCTTTGGCCACCAGCCTTGCTTTGAGCCTCTGAATAGATCCATCTATGTTTCGTTTTATTCTGAAAACCCACTTGTTCCCTACTATGTTGTAGGCCGGTGATGGAGGCACAAGTTTCCAGGTTTTGGTTTTTATTAGAGCATTGAATTCTTCCTCCATAGCTTTCTTCCAATCCTTATTCATCATAGCTTCATTCACACTTTTAGGTTCTAATGGTTCATGATTGTTTTCAATTGATTTTCCCAAATAAACCTTGGGTTTAAACACTCCAGCCTTCCCCCTGGTGATCATAGGATGCTCTATTTGATTGCTTGCTCTTTGTTGATTGCTCTGTTCAGGCTCATCACTAGCAGGTAGCTGATGACTTATGTAATCTGATTCAAGCCTTTCATTATTCTGAGGTAGTTCAACTTCTGTTTCAACACTTTGTTCATCAACATCTCTTAAAGACCTTTCATTGCTGTTATCCTCCTCACTATTATCCACACTTTCACTTGAGCCAGGAAGTGAGTAATGCACAGCATGGGTTGCTTCAAGATGAGTTGTATCAACAGGACTTGAAGTAGGATTTGAGTTGTTTAAGGGAAATTGGAAGTATGATACAATTGTTTCAAGTTCTTCAGACTTAGACTGGTTTTGAACAAAAAACAAGGACTCAAATGGAAACTCCAGTTCATTGAATACAACATGCCTTGAGATGTATATTTTTCCTGCTGAATTCAGACATTTGTAACCTTTATGAGATTCACTGTAACCAAGGAAAACACATTTTGTAGAGTGAAAGGTGAACTTATGTTTTTGGTAAGGTCTCAAACAAGGATAGCAAGCACACCCAAAGATCCTTAGTGCCTTATAATCAGCTTCCTTTTTATGTAAGGTTTGGAAAGGGGATTGCATTTTGGGGGTAGGTGTAGGCATCCTATTTATGAGATAAGTGGCAGTCTGAAATGATTCCCACCAATATTTCAAGGGCAATTTAGCTTGAGCTAAGAGGGTTAGGCCTATTTCAGTTATGTGCCTGTGTTTTCTCTCTATTCTCCCATTTTGAGCTGATGTGTAAGGACAGGGGTGTCTAAATTCGATCCCTTCTTGTGTTAAGAAGTTTGTGAATGTTCTATATTCTCCTCCCCAGTCAGCTTGTAGAGTTTTTATTTTGCTTGCAAACTTGTTTTCAACTAGTTTCTTGAATTAAATGAACACATTTAGTGCTTCAGATTTTTTTTTAGAGGATAAATCCATGTAAATCTGTTGAAATCATCTAAAAAGGTTATGTAGTATTTGAAGCCTGAAGTTGATTGAATGGGTGCTTGTCCCCACACATCTGTGTGTATTAGTTCTAAAGGTGATTTGGCATGTGAGGTGGATAAGGAAAAAGGTAGTAGATGAGCTTTGCCAAGTTGTCAGGCATCACAGAATGATTTGATTTCATTTTCTTTGAACTTTTGATTACAAGTTTTGAGCACTTGAGACACCACTTGACTGGATGGATGTCCAAGCCTCTTGTGCCATACATCAATTTGGGAATTTAAAGACTCTTAACTAGACTCTTGACTAGGACTGGTAGAGGATAGGATGCATCAGAGTTTATTAGAGAGAGCTAACTTCTTAGAGTGACACTTGGTGTTTTGGAGAGGAAAATCCATTTGATACAACCCTTCTTTAAGCTTCCCTTGCAGCATTACTTCCCCCGTTAGCTTGTCCTTAACAAAACAACAATTAGAATGAAATTCCATATAAACTTGATTGTCAGATGTTAACTGTGAAACACTGATAAGATTTTTCTTAATCTCAGGAACATGAAGTAGTTTGTTTAACACAAGTGATCTATCATTTAAACTTGGGATGTGAGTTATACCATAGTGTGAAATGTGCAACTTGTTTCCATTTCCAACCATGATTTTCTCCTTACCAGTGTATTCATTGACTGCAGAATGTTTTCCTTTTCAGCAGTGATGTGGTTACTAGATCCTGTATCAGCAAACCAGGCAGGATCATTCAAGGTGCTGGGAGATGCTATGAGTGCTGTTGGTGAAGGGCTGTAGTTAATCCTCTGGTTTGGATGTGTTCCAGTGTATCTTTCATCATATCAAAAATTGCAAATGTTAGCCTTATGTCCAATCTTACCACACACTTGGCATATAGGTCTGTCACCAACATTAAAATTTCCATCCTGTTTCTGCCTCTTCTTCCACTTCTGAAATTATTGAAACTTGAAGGTCTTCCACCAATACCTGGCCTGTAGTATCTGATGTGTTGATGATTGGGGCCTGATATTTGAGAAAATTTTGCTGATGTTTGATCAAGGTTGATCCCTGCCATCTCATTCTTGACTGTGTTGAGGTGTTCAAGTCTGCTTTCAAAAGTCATAAGTGTTGATTGTAGTTCTCCCCAAGAGATGTGATCTCTGCTATTAATTTGAACAACAATTGGTGTATATTCTTCATCTAAACCAGCCAAGACCTGAGTTACCGATCAGATTGAGGAATAGTTTTGCCAGCAATTTCAAGATTATCTGCAATCAGCTTCACTTTGTTCAAATATTGGTCAATGCTCATGGTTCCTTTCCTTGATTTCTGAAGCTCACTAGTAAGAAATGTTATCCTGGACCTGTTTTGAACTCCATAGCCCTCCTTTATGGCAGTCCACAATTCATTGGAGTTGGTGGCACCCATGATTCTCATGGCTATATCAGGAGTCATTGAAGAGTAGAGCCATCCCATTAGAAGTTGGTTTGTTGACATCCATTGATTATATTCTGGATTTTTGGTCATTTCAACACTGGCTCCAGCTTCACCAGTAACTTGAGTGCCAATAAATTCTTGAGGGCACACCTTTGTCCCCAGAATATAGCCTTCAAGGTTGTGTCCACGAATGATAGGCAGAATCATATTTTGCCATAGCAGGAAATTGTTTTTGTCAAGCTTGACTGACACTACTTGGGTCAGATTCACACCAAGGGGTGAGAGATGGTTGCTTCCCTGCATTGGAGCAACAGTATTGCTTGAGGTTAATACAGGAGTAGAGTTGGGTTCAGTGCTTTGTGGTGTATTACCAGTGTTGACCATGAATTGGCTCCGATACCAAGTTGGAAATTCAGAAAAATGTTGAATGGAAATTTACATTATATTTCATTGCTTCAACATCAGTAAATATATAATACAAGGGAGTGTACAAAAGAATATTCTAGATTTCTACAGCTGTAAGTTAGTTCCTTAAATTATGGAATATGTTAGGAATATATTGATAACAAAAATCAGAGTGGCAGTATTCTGGTGAAACGGAAGATGAGACAGCAAGGATGAACAAGTGCTGATACTGTGATTTGTTGTCAACTGAGCTGGAGGCTGATGTATATATCAATTCTTGACAATGTCTAATCTTGATCACTGGGAAGCATTGAAATAGGTACATAGTTATCTAAGGAAAATTTGTAATACGGGTCTTGCGTTTAGAAGCAATACACTATGTAAAATTGAAAGAATTTGTAAATGCAAATTATGCAAGGGATAAAGATAATAGGAAATCAACTCGATCCTATGTGTTCACTTCGTGTGATGCGCGTGTGAGTTTGAAATTGTAGTTATAGCATATAGTTGCACTATCCACAATCGAGACTGAGTATATAGTTGACAAAGAATCCATTAAAGAGTCTTTTTCGCTTAAGGTCTTCTAAATGAACTGTGTATTTTAGATGGTAATGTGAATGTATTCTTTGATAGTCAGTTGGCCATTTTCACGAACGCATTAAATATATAGACGCCAGGATGCATTTATTTGAGATGTTGTGTCACAGGATGAAGCAAAGCTTAAAAATATGTTTTTGTTATATATTTACTCAGATGTGAATGCTAAAGTCTTTCCTTTGGTTAAGTTTAAGAGTTGTTTGGATCTCTTGAGTATTGATAGAGGTTAGTAAGTTCCAATTTTATTGGATTGTTCGTAGAGTTGAGACTAACTTCGATTACTCTTATTCGTAGGTATGAGCAAAATGCTGAGAAAAGGGGACAAGGAGATTTAGTTCTTTTGTACAAAGTTTCTTTGACATTAAGATGGAGAGTTGTTGAATTTTATGCCGAACAACCTTCGGTGGGCGATGACGTAAATTAAGTCCAATTTTTCAAATAGGTTTTGGACCTTAATTGAAGAAAATAAAGTGAGAGAAAATTATATGAGACTAATTCATTGATCTGGCCCAAATGAGAATTGAAAGTGCTATTTTCTAGGTGTAACACTTTTAACGAAGAGTTGCTCAAATGGCATTAAGGTGATAAGTACCAAAATTACATTTTCTAAATCTTCATAGGTTTCAAATTTATAATTAGCATTTTCATTTTTCGGTTTTGATTTTCAGTGAGGTTGCAAGGAAAGGAAGTTGTCGGATGATTGATCAAATGGAGTTTAAGTAAATACTACATATGCCTTCTTTGGTATCTTGTCTGTTTGGTGTATTTTGATCTACACCAGATAGGGGCTTTGTTATATTTTCGTAGAGGGTAAGGGGTTTATATTATCTAATCAACAGACAAAACGAAATACCCGTTGTTTTGCTATTGCTAGGATACTCTTCATCTATTGATTTAGGAACTTGAAATGCAGTGTTTCCAATATTTTGCAATATATATAGATATGTGTGTGTGTGTGAGAGAGAGAGAGAGAGAGAGAGAGAGAGAGAGAGAGAGTATTTTGAGTCCCTTCCTATTTGCAGTTTTTGTCCCTTAACTTTAAACCATTTTAATCTTCATTCTCCATAGTCATCTATAATTAATCCAATGAAAGTTTTGAAAGTTTACAATTAAGTCTTGTTCACAAAAATAATATTTCGATCTAAACCCGCAAGTGTACGTTCGCGACAAGTAATAAAATGAAAAATTTGAGTTCGAAAGTCATTCCATAAAGATTGAGTAGTTTAATTCTATCTAAATTGACCTTAACCGAAACCTAATTATAGAACAAGATTTGATAACTTGGATTAACCCTAATTTTAACCTAATATGCAAATATGTATGACTCAAGTGAATTTGAATGCAGAACTAATGTTGAATGCTTCCATAAAGATTGAGTAGCTTAATTCTATCTAAATTGACCTTAACCGAAACCTAATTATAGAACAAGATTTGATAACTTGGATTAACCCTAATTTTAACCTAATATGCAAATATGTATGACTCAAGTGAATTTGAATGCAGAACTAATGTTGAATGCAAAATTAGTGATATCAATGAATATGAATCGCACTAGGATCGCGAATCTCCAAGCAATGTCCACTTTTAACTCTAGTTTCACAAATTGACAACACGTTGTTATTTTGAAGAACCACTGCTCCTAAATCTATTCAACAATCTCGCTCGAGTAAAGTTGAACATATTCTCATATCTTATCAGCCTATATCTCTATGATGAGTGCAAGTTTACAAGAATGCATGTAATATTATGAGCACTTAAAAATTCACACAAGGTAGAAGGGTATATCTTTATCCCTTATCGGATCCTACGACGATTTATACCCTACCGAACTCATTCACTTTTTCTCGAATGCATGAAATAAGTCATCACATTCATACAATTACGAGCACATAATTATTGAAGCAATTGATTGTATATAAATAATTCAAAATTCAAAAAATGTGTTTCAATGTCAAATTTGCAAAAATTGGAAATTAAAAATTACATCACGAAGTTCATTGATCTCCTAGCATATGAAAACTTAGTCTAACATGGAGAAAATAACAAAATATATAATAGTTGTAAGAAACGACATTACTGGTGTATGAATTGGCTTATAATCTCCTCCATCTTCGTGTTTCTCTTCTTGATTACGGTGTAAAATCGTCCCCAATAGGATTCCTTTTCTTCCCCAGGCGTTCTCGATCCGCCTTTTGGTTCAACCTTTGGTTATTTGCACTTTAGTCTCTAAACTTTCGTCTTCTTTCATTTTGGCCTTTTTTGGCATCTTTTCTCTTGAATTCCGTTACATCCATCGATATAGTCCTACAAGACAAGATTTAACAGAATTAAGTCATATTTCACTTTATTTATCAAGAAATAATCTTGTTTTGTGGCTCAAATAAGTGTGTAAAATCACACTTATAAAGTCTCCAAACTTTTCAAATAATGGTTTTAACTTTCAAAACTTGTGAATTTCTTCCGTTTGCTCTCTTAGTACTTCATAATGATCAATTCCAATCTGACTGATCATCAATTACTTTGAATCAACTCCATTTTAATCTTCAACATGCCATTCTCATGCTTATTGCATACAAATGCATCCAAGCCAGGGATTTACTTACAGTTAACATATTTTAACCTAAATTATGTAGAGATATGCTCAATTAATCAATATATAATCAAGTTTAGAGGCTCAAATAAGTGTATAAAATTCAATTGTCATAACGATTAAATAATTTATTTTTCTCTATTGTTTTTACTTATATTAGTGCCAACTCACAATGTTTAATATATAAAAAAAAATACACTGAAAATTAAGCAAAATTAGAAATGAAAGTATGTGGGTACCAGTACGGTAGTAACAATAAATTCATGAAAAGTGCAGGCCATATAAATATGGCAACAGCAATTACCCTTGTACAGAAATATTGATGCCAAAATTAATACAGATACAGTTGTGCAGCATCTGTTTGGCCTATCTATTTTTACATTTTACCATTATCCAATAGAAAACTGTCAAGTGTCATCTCCATGAATTCTGACATTACATTTTTCTGTACAAATAGCAACTCTCATATGGCAAACCAATAAATGTAATAGGTTATGTACAAATAGGTACTTTGCATCCATTAATGCCAACACTCCATAGTAGGTGATATGTGAACTCAATGTTCCTCCTTCTAATAAACATTTGTTCCTCTTGTTTCCTAATTTTAATTAGATTATGAATTTAATTCAAATCATTCAGTCGTAATTTGTTGGAAGTTTAAGTGAAAAAATAACTTGACGTTGACATAATCTAGACATAAATTATCAATTGTTGTTATCTCACGAGATTGAATAGAGTAACTTTTCTGTATAACCTACCCGCTCTCTTTTCAACTTAGTAATTCGAGGTAGTGCTTTAGAGAATGGGACATACGCTAGCACCCATGAAGCTCTAGCAGAAAGGGACGTCCGCTTATGTTTTACTGCCGGCTAAATTGCAGAATGAATTTCAAGATTTTATACCAATAAGGTTGACGATAAAGAGACTTTTGAGCATGTAACAAGTAACAATGGCTGACTCTGTTATTACAAGATGATATTCAATCAACCCTTGAAATGAATTGAGACTTGAGTTTGATTGCCCTCAAAATTTTATACTTGTAAGAATATACCATTACTATTTAGTGCAACTTATGGTTTGAAATGACAACGAAAAATATTTATTTAATCGATTTCTTTGGGTTCGTAAATTGCACTAAGAAGAAAAGGAAATCAAATCACCAACTGAAGAACACAGGTTCTTTAAATGGACAAATTATTATATCTGCTAATCTCACAGATATAATGGAAAATATAAAAATAACAAAATGATAGTTTTCCATATTTGCCCCACTAAAATCTGAAGCAAAATGAAGATTTTAGGGGTTAAATTGGACCTTCCACTATCACTTTCAACATAATGATACAATGAGCTATTGGAGTTATCCCCTCCTAGAATCAGCCTCTTCATTCTTTGCTTAGCATAAGATGAGATACATTCTTTTTCCCCTAACCAACATAAATTGTGATGTATTCTAATTTTAACTAGAAGTGCCCACAAAATATGCAAGTACTCCAACAAATGGTGCGTTGATGTAAGTCGTGGGCTCAGACTTTCGAAAATCAACTCGATCATCCTCATAAGCATTATCTTCTCCAGGTCCACCCACCACGGCCCCAACTAATACATTCAGATTAGGGTTTGATGAGTTAAAGTAAATCGAACCATCCTTGCACCCTATGAATTCGGGATGATCTTTGATGGAAGGAAGTGATGAGCCGCGATGATGTATCCTTTGTGGGTAGTAATTACTATACCCAACCATGTAGGACAATCCTTTAGGATTATCGCCAAGAATGTAATCAACTTGTCTCTTGGCTGTTTCGCGGAGCATTGTTGGACTAACGGTAATGCTACTGCAGTTTATAGTCTGAGAAAACCTCTCTATATAATTGGCATAAACAAGCAAGAGAAAAGATATGGTAGTGGCATGTTGTAGGTTGCTTCCACCAGGCCTATATATGAGACCACCCGGAGTGAACTCTACGTGGGAGGATGAAGACTTGGGTATCAGTGTACACATGAAGCTATCTGCTGATGCTTTGTATGACTGAAGAGAGTACATGCTCCATTCCAAGACTTCCTGCAACAATATTCAGATCACTTTTGGAAACGGCACAATGTTCGTTTAGAGCATGCTTTCTAAACAGTATTAAATATTTTCTTCTTACTTATACTAAAGAGAACGAGCAATGCATATTCCACTTCACCAATAATTGCGTTTGAATACCAATAATATGGTTTAAATACCTTAGAAATGAGAACATTAAGACCAGCATGCTTGTTGTCCCATCCGAACTCATTAATATTCTCATCAGCACCTAATGTTTTGCCATTGTTTTGTAGGTAATTGAGGTAAGAATCATCCTGAGAGGCTCTTCTCAGCCACGCCGCACCCCACAGTAATTCATCCTGTTATTTGAAATATAATCAATACATAAACAGATAAATAGAGCTAGATACGCGTGTTAATGATGCAATTTACATTAATAGAAAAACTTGTGAGAAGGAGAATGCTTACTTGATATCCATCAAAATTGCAATAAAACGGGCAGACACCTTCCCTGATATTCGAATTATCACTATAAGCCCCACGATAACTATCTGCAAAATTGAATACCCTCTTGGAAGTTTGCAGAAGTGTCTCAGCGTAACCTGGATCAGATGATCTAAATGCAATGGATGAGGCAGCCAAAGCAGCAGCAGTCTCACCAGCAACATCAGAGGCCGGATTTGGAGCATCCACCGTGTACACAGTTCGAGCAGTGTCCATATCTTCTGACCTTTCCCAGCAGTTATGGTCTATATTTGGATCACCAACCTGGAAAATGGAACTAAAATAATTTAATAAATCGATTCAGTGGATAATGACTCTCGCGGCCTCACATGCCAACCTATTTGCTATCCTAGAGTCATGGTTCAAAAAATCTATGAACTCACAAGCTTTTTTAGACAACATAAAGAAAATATAGTGATGATTTTCAAAACTGACTCCAATCCGTTCTTTACATATCATTGAAACTTGAAAGATTTCATTAGCCAGCATCCAGAATTATATATAAATTCCCAAAGAAACTATAACGGTTGTCATTGCTGAATACCTTCGTTTGAGCTCAACTACATCCCATAGTTTATCGAGCTCTGCTGCGTGTCAAGTCAACAATAGATTTAGTTCATGGCAGATAAATCATACACCAGAATTCACTAATAAGTAAATTTATCGAGTACATCACTCCGACAGACTAGCACTTCTAAAAATTCTTCCGCCACAGCAAAATATTTTACACTTTTTAGACAAACTCCAACCCATAAATTGGTTCAAGTTTACTGCATACTTAGCTAAATAGGATGAAGCAAGTGGCTTTCCTTTAAGTTGGGCTTCACACACACACTGTAATTTTATTAGAGGGACCCAAAATGTCCAGAACAGACAAACTTGACAAAATCATGGCCATTGGCCCCAGTTTCCAGACAAGGACAATCCTCAACCAAGTATCTTTCCTAGTTTCCTTCTAAGCTGCAGGGTTAGTTCAAATAATCTTGAACCACAAGAAGTTCCCCACATGATCACTCTTCATATGTATCAAATTAATTTTAACAGAAATTTGTAAAAAAATAAGGACAATGAACAATACAATATGATAGAGATAATGAAAAGCTGCTTGGCCAGGGCCACATATAGCAGTCTTCTATAGATAATAGACAACATTGTACAATTTAAGGCACTAATTAAAACACCAATATGGACAAAGTCTTACAATATCTACCAAAATTAGGTTAACAAAGCATGCCGTACAGTATCTGAACTCGAGTAATTGTTGGCTTTTCCAAAAGAAGTTCCTTCGCACCACATTCTACAACTAACCATTACATTACGCCTCTATTTGGCACTCGTTTCCTACAATTTATTTTCAACTTATTTCGTTGAGCCCACAACTTTATCAGCTTTTCATCCATATATTTCACTAGATTTTTATTTTATTTTATTTATTTATTTATTATTATTATTTTTATATTATCAAAATCTACTACAATTTTTAGCTAAACCAAACAGGGGATTAGTTTAGCAAACGGACTAGACAGAGTTCCTTACATTTTAAAACCCGCAAAATTTATAGTGGTTGGTACCTGAACAAAAATGCGATTTGGTTGAGAAACAGTTTTGAGAAGATAATCCGTCGCCCATTTAATCGAAAGCAAAGCATTTCTCAACTCCGACGCCGGCATGTTTTCCCCGAATTCAATCACACTCCAAGCCAGCATTGTGGTCGTAAATGCCATCGGAAACCCAAATTTGACATTATCTCCGGCGTCATAATAACCGCCGGTCAAGTTTGTATTAACCATCCACCCATCGCCGAGGCCGGAATTTCCCCGCCATGTAATTCGCTGGTCCTGTGGAAGGTACCCCGATCGCTGCCCTTCGAAGAAGAGTATGGATTTAGACAATGCGTCGGTGTAATCATGGTAGCTTGACTCAAGTAATTGAAATTCGAGGAGTAGAATTATGGAAAAAATATGAGTGAAATGGGATTCAATCATGCTTTGGTTATTTGAATAAATTTTTAGTGTTGTTATGGAGATTAATTATGGGGGAATTCCGTGCCATTATGGCTGCTTTTATTTGCAGAATAATGGCGGGCAAGCAGAGAGTGGAAGAGGAGTGAATGGGTGCCGACATCACTGATAGAGTGGTAATATCAGTTACATCTTTGAATGCAGATTAATGCGCGTGCATAATTTGTTGGGGAAATTAAAAAGGGGGAGTTTGTGAAATAACCCATATTTGGTTAAATTGTTGGTTAAATGAACTTCAATTTTAAAATATAGTAAACAAATAATGTCAACTATCCAAAACATTCTCACCATTGAAAAAGATCCTAACACCCCTATCAATTCAATTAAATTCCTCAATTCATTTTCAAAATCTAATTGTTACGACCCAAATTTAGGTCGCCACCAAATCCATTTATACGTTCGTTTAATAAATGTTCATTTATTCTTTTTATATAATTAACGGAACAACAATGTATTCTACAAATGTTAAACGTATATGCATGGTCTTTTAACAATACCGTACCATATATTAGTTCTAAAAAAAATTCCAAAACACAACTTAAGATTTAAAGGAACTTAAAAACTACTTAGTTTACTAGAAAGTAGACAACTACAATTTACCAAGCAGGGCGGAGTTAGGAATTTTGTCCAGTGCGGGCAAAATTTAGTTAAGGTCGAAATTTTTGGTTATGGCTTTAATGATAATATGAAAATGCTAAAAATGACAATGTGACAACAATAATAAGATGATCATCTTATTTCTTATTTTAGGATTTGTAGCAAGTTGTGTAACATCAAAATTCATTTTATTCGATATCTCCTCATCAACATTTTCTACGAAATATTTTCTTTTAAAGAATCTCTCCATTGACATTTCACACTAAAATAAACCACAAGTGAAAGTTAAATATCAATTCATAAGAAAATAACTACTAATTTTTATAAATTGATAGAACACCAGAAAATCATCACTAATTGTTTAACTAATTGGTAGAAATCAAGATTTCAATAATCCATCACAAATATTACCAATATTCAACATTCACATAATTATAATAACTAATATTAAACAGAAAAATCACATGATCAAGAAAGTTTTTACTGCAAATTTGAAGGCCGAAGGAAATGTGAGTTTTAGAAAAGAAATGAAATTTGAAAATATTTCAAACGATGGCAGATTAAAAGAAAATTTTTAATTTCTTGTCGAGGGAAAATAGTCATAAAATGTCATTGTGCACTAGGAATTGAGGTAAATTAGTGTACGAGCTGAACTATAAATAAATATAAAACCCAATATTTAAAAAAAAGGATAAAAATTGGAGTCCAGTGAGTAGCTCCGCCCCTATTACCAAGCATGTTCAAGAATTTAGTTAAACATAAATGTCTATTGCTACCAAATTAAAAGAAACAAGTTACGTGCTTAAGTTCTAGATTTTTGTCCCATGAAACGAGGCACTACACCATCAAGCCGTAGTGCTCCGACACGACCCATACTAACCTATAAGGTAGGAAAAAAGGAGTGAGTATGGAGAATACTCACTAAGATACGAATATTAGTACAATCCCGAATAATATTTATCATTCATATATCAAAATAAATCGTACCGTCATATCATATCTTTATAACCGGTAAAAGCTCATATTATATCATATCATTAGTATCGGATGACCATATATGTCATATCACATCATTTCATTAACAAAATATTTATCAATATGAAATAACAAAAATTAAAGGGAACAAACCACTTGTACGTCGTATCCTACCTTAACTTTCAAATGCGTTTCAACCAAATGAAAAGTGTTGAAAAAATATATTATAAATGCTTCTGCAGAGTCTGTCTTGCTTTGATACACCAGAACATAGAAGGAAAATGAGTAATAAAAATATAGGAGAACAAGTTATGAAATGTGAAATGAAGAAATCGTAAAGTGATGTGAGATAAATAAAGGAGCCGAGGGAATCTTTCATATTAGTTGGGTAAGTGGGGAAATAACATGGCAAATGGATGTGTAAAGGTTTCTTAGAGGTGGTTAAATTATGAGTGGAGGAAAGAGAATCTCAAAGTTTGAAACGTGTAAATAAATTAACAAATTTGTATTCCAATATCTCTCCCTCTTATATATATACTAGTCATCTGCCCGTGCAATGCACGGGCTTTGTTATTTTCAAGGTAATATTAGTGTATTAAATATGTTGAATTCTCATTAATTACATTTTGAACTAATAATTGTTTGAACCGATTTTCAACCATCTATCTCTAAATAAATGAATTTGTAATAAGAAAGGAAACTAACGTAGAGAAATTCAACTAGATCAAAATAGTAAGATATAAAACCATAGATAGATAGATGAAGCAAAAAATTAAAGATTGACATGTTCTATAGATGATATGTATATTACAATCCTTTCTTAGAATTCTTCTCATAGTTTTGTAGGTCAAGGATGCTCAGCATGGATCTTATTTTTAAATAGTTCATATCTTTAATTGGTGGTTGTGAGAACTTCTATCCTAACTGCATCAACCAATATTAGATTTCCGGAACATTAGAAAATAGAGATATTCAACAAGAAAAATATATTATTGCGATGATTTGGAAAGAAATCCACAATCCTTCTCAAGACCTTATTTCCATGCCGAAAATTGGTACAATATCATTGATAAAAGTCTTCAAACCAAAGCAAATTTTTTACAAGATTTAGTATGTTTCCATCCTAGATTATACTTAGCAAACTTAGGGCATAAATTCAACCTTGTCAATGGTTGGAAAAACAATTGGTCTCAATCATTTTGTAGAAATGGAAATGCAAGCATCATTAGCACCTTCCCATGCTGCTCCAATGTTATCCATTATATTGTGGAACTTAAAAATTGAAATAAAAAGAAATGAAAGAAATAAAAACAGCGATCAACACATATTGATAATCATATTATAAGATAAGAAAATTAAATATTTAAACAAAATTTTAAAGTTAATTACAAAGAAAATTTAGTGCCATATTAGCTGCATTTTGCCATTTTCATTAGTACGATCAAAATAAAATTTTCCACTTGTGAAAAATATTTGCATCAATGTTCAGTTTTATCGATAAGGAAAATAAATAAAACATCATATTGTTTTAACTCACCATATTGTTTCAACTGCTCAAGTCTTCCTGGATGTTCTTCTAACCCGAATAGAAGGTTGTAGAGGCTATAGATGCTCTTTCAACATCTGAAAATTGAAAACAAAAAAATAGCCAAAAGATCTTCACTCGGAGATTAAGGCTCTTATACTATAGTAGGGACCTAGAATAAAAGTAAAAATAAATATGACTCTCAATGCTGTAGTATTTTGATGTTATATACGAGGATAAAATAAATATATTTATGCCCCTGAGGATGATCAGGTATGTCGTTTTATGATAAAATGAATTTAAACTTGCTTAACACAATACACACACAAGATGCAAAAAGCCGAGAATTAGTATAAATTACGAAGTCTTGTTGTGTTCAATCTTTATTCTTTTTTAGTCGAATAGACTTGTGGATTAGAAGGTTATTGAGTGATTATTGAAGATTACTAGCTGCAAAGGTTTAGTGTTTTTATTAATAATTCAAGATTTTGAATTGAATTTTTTTATTTGTGAAAAATATTTGACCTCTACTTTGATTTCAAAATTTAGTTTCTGCATCTCTTCCTCCGGAAGCAACTTTTCTCAAAACTTCCTACAACGAATTCCGAAGATAATATATTAAAGTCCTACGATTGGATGTTTCCTTTACAAGATGAAGTCGAAGTTTAGCCAGAAATTTCCCACATGCAATAACAATCAGTACTAATAGGACATTCTTATCTAATTTCGAAATACAACATAAAAAAGTGTCCCATGATTCATGCAAAGCTATATATTCTAGAAATAGCAAAAACATGGAATAAACCAATGCATACAAGAATTAAAAGAAAAAAAATCTGAAAGTGAAACTAAAAGATACTTGACTGGATAGCTAAGACTATATCACCCTCGGCGATCAGATTATAAGCCATCCACAAATCACCTGCTTCTTCTGGGAGGCAAAACCCAAGCACCAGAACATAGAAGAAACAACAAATTACTACTATTTGAACCCAAAAGAAGTAATAAATTTGAAATTGATGTTTTCTTCCCTCTTGCCCTTTCAAGTGGAATTTCATTTTACACCGTCCGTGTACATCTTCTTAAGATTTGAGAGATCTCATGATTGAACTTAGTACAGAACACTTCTTTTTCTTCCAAAGAAAGAAAGTCAATTCAAAATATTGATCAGAATCAGCATCACAGATAAAGGTGCAAGATATTAAAACATTTAGAATCAAGCATCTACTACCTTGTACATTAAAAATCTTTACCATGTACAACCACAACTCTTTTATCTTTTGCATAGCACTGTAAACGGGAAAAAAAACTACATTGACATATAAAATGGAAGAGTTGAAGTAATTACCTCTACAAACTTTGGATCCAAAGTGGTGTTGATTTCCGAAGCTTATCTTTACCTCATTAACATTCTAATTAAACAAAACTAAAATGTAAACATAAAAATGTAAATGTAAATTCCAAATCGCCATTTCCATAAAATTCATGCAATAAACTCGAAACGTAACTAATTTAGCTTTAAAAAGCATGAACTTTCAAAACCCAATTGCAGTTACCCAATAAAAGTAGCTACCTTCAAGAACCTAAATAAAAACAGATATTAAATGTAACCAAAAAGGAAAAAAACAAGGATAAATGAAAGACAGACGCATTGACTGAGTAGTAAATGATTGAAGAACAGGGGTATGAAGGTACTGTTATACAATTCTAGTAGAAGAAATTGTTTACCTGTCTATGATTGGATTGCCTTCTCACCTCATACTGTAGTTGCCTTCTCTATCCCACCCATTCGAAGGTTTCAAGAACTCAAAATTTTGAGAAAGAGTAAGGGAATCTGGTAAGGTTTCGTTTGGTGTGGAGAGATAAAGCACACATGAAGTGAGAGAGAGCAATAGCCACTTTAAGGGGAATTTTAGTAAACCACCTTAGTAAATTATTATTCAAATGGTTGGTAAACATTTTGACCGATATTATTTTTTGGTCAACCAAATGGAAAGAACCTAGTGAAAAATGATGGGTGATTGTGTGCAGAAATGGAGAAGTAGAGAGGCATGACTGTAGCATGTGAAAATGGAGAAAAAAGTAAACAGAAAATGATTGAAGATAATACGATGTTGTTTTTGCTCTCATGATAAAAAAAAAAAAGCAAAGAAAATTTGCTACAGTGTGATATATATGTTAAATAATTGACAAAGTAATAAAACTCTCAATGTATTTTGATTCAATAATCAAGAGCTATGTGTCCGTGAAATGAGGAAAATTAAATGATTTAACAAATTAAAGAACAAAAAAAAGAAAAAGAAAAAAGAATTGCAAACAAAAATAAAAAAACTCGAAAAAGTTATAATAAAATTTTTTAATTAAATTGAAATAATTTAAATTTAAAATAAATTTAATTTAATTAAAATTTAAAAAAGTTATGTTTTATCATAAAATGAAAAAAAAATTTAAATCGAAACAAATTATTTATAATACGAAGAAAAAAATTAAAAAAATTAAATATATATGTATATAGTCAAACTCTTTTTTTTATCTATCCATTTTGTAGGATTTAGCTCAAAAGAATAGAAGTTAGAATTTTTTAAAGTATGGAAGCTGTAAATGGTAACGATATTTTTTTTTTTTTTGCAGTTGCAGATGTGAAGTTGAAGTTTTGTGTTAGCTTATTTATAAAAGAAAAATTAAGACATAGTGACTTAATAAATATTTAAATGTTGGGTACACAATGTTGGAAGGACGATGTTTAATTATTTATGTGTCCATCTGTCAGCTATAAAAAATAAAGTATAGATGGGATAAACTAAGAAAAAAAAAGACTGAATATTGAAACCTTTTTTTTTTATGCTTAAAACAAAAAAAATTATTTACATTGTAAAATCTCATTAACAGTCATACCTTATTATCTAAATAGCCATACCTTGCTGTATAATCACTAACATAAGATATGGAGATTAATTTGAAATTTCACTTATAGTACAAATATGACTGCAATGGAATATCTCTTTCTCCTAATTCTCATGCTATTAACTATCAGCCATATCCTATATATTTAAATTTTTAAAATTATATTAATAAAAAAATGATTGTAAAAAAAAAATATTCACTCCGTGCATGGAGA
Organism: Olea europaea var. sylvestris; assembly: GCF_002742605.1. Taxonomy (NCBI): domain Eukaryota; kingdom Viridiplantae; phylum Streptophyta; class Magnoliopsida; order Lamiales; family Oleaceae; genus Olea; species Olea europaea. Next base: position 9,460,663 of record NC_036241.1, on the reverse strand, counting down.
AAATTTTTTACGCCATACCACATAATTTTTCTTTAGCAAAATGATGTATTGAGAAAATTGTTGCGAAAAAATAATAAATAGTAATAAAATAATTGATTTTTTAATGAAAAAAGACGACTTATATGCATTTTTAACATGTACGTTTAATGTATGTTTAACTATTTTCGATATTCATTAGATGTGTCTATGATATAGTTCTCGAAATGAGTTTCGAGAGAATATAAAATATTTATCGATTCGACTATTGTATAATTGTCGATGAATTTTTAAATTTAGTTTGTTATCGAAAATTTCGAAATATAGTTTGAAAATGCCTATTTTGATGTCCCGTAACATTTGCTACGATTAGCCGTTTCACGTACCGTTTATGACGTGCAATACTATGTCACGAGTACTTCAAAATGATATTAAGAATGCAATATTTCGATTTCGTTTGATATCTCGTAATGAGCCTGAAAATGAACATAAAAGCATAAGTTAAAAAAAAATTCATCAAACCTCCGTGCACAGAGGTTTGGTGAAATATTATTATTATTATTATTATTATTATTATTATTTTAACTTATGTTTTTCTATTCATTTTCAGGCTCATTACGAGATATCAAATAAAGTCGAAATATTACATTCTTAATATCATTTTGAAGTACTCGCGGCATAGTATCGCATGTCGCTAACGGTGCGTGAAACTGTTAATCGTAACAAATGTTGCGGGACGTCAAAATAGACATTTTCAAATTATATTTCGAAATTTTCGATAACAAGCTAACTTTAAAAATTCATCAACGATTGTACAATAGTTGAATCGATAAATGTTTTATATTCTCTTGAAACTCATTTCGAGAACTATATCATAGACACATTAAATGAATATCGAAAATAGTTAAACGTACATTAAACGTATGTGTTAAAAAATGCGTATAAGTCGTCTTTTTTCTTAAAAATTTTAATTATTTTATTACTATTTATTATTTTTTCATAACAATTTTCTCAATACATCATTTTGCTAAAGAAAAATTATGTTGTAAGACGTAAATTTTTTCTCTATGCATGGAGTGAATATGTTTTTTTTTTTTTTTTTTTTTTTTTATTTTTTTTTTTATGTAATTTTTTTTTTTTTTTTTTTTTTTTTTTTACATTTTATTCACTGTAATTTTTTTATTAATATATAATTTTAAAAATTTAAATATCCTATGGTTGATAGTTAATAGCATGAGAATTAAGAGAAAGAGCATGGTGTATCAGATTCAAAGCAAGGGAAAAATATTGCAGTGGACAATGGCGTGTGACACAATTCCTACAGTATTTTTGAATATAATTTTTCCTGCTGCTTAACCAGTTCCCAAACCGATTAAGTGTGAAAACGAGTGTGACAAAAATGAACAGTAAACCCTCATTTATGGTAGTAAATATTTTGATATATTTAATTTTTTAAATTAAATATTAATAAAAAATCTACTACAAATAAAAAAAAAGTGCATAATTCTCCGTGTATAGAGGTTTGCTAAATTTTTTTTTTTTTTGAACTTATGTTTTTGTTTCTCTCTTTTATGGTAGTGTTTACTTAAAAGTAAAAAAATCACTTCAAATTATTTAAAATAAAAAAAACCTATAATTGTCAAAGCTACTTATAGGTAAAAAAAAAAAAAAAAATTATTAATCCCTCATTCTCTTATAATTGCAAAAGCTACTTATATAAAAAAAAAGGTGAACTTAAAATTTTTTTAAGTATAAATATTTAGATATATTTAGTTTTTAAAATTAAATATTAATAAAAAGATTAAACTATCTAAAATGTAAAAAGTTACTTATAAGTAAAAAAATCACTTCAAGTTAATTTAAAAGTAATAAAAAATTATAATTGTAAAAGTTACTTATAGGTAAAAAAATATTAACTTCACCATTTTTAAGTAAATATTTAGATATATTTAATTTTTTAAATTAAATATTAATTAAAAATGTACTACAAATAAAAGTAAAAAAACGAAGGTTTTTGCAATTTTTTTAACTTATGTTTTTGTGTTCATTTTCTGGCTCATTACGGGATATCAAACGAAGTCGAAATATTACATTCTTAATATCATTTTGAAGTACTTGCAGCATAATATTGCACGTCGTTAATGGTGCATGAAACGGCTAATCGTAGCAAATGTTATAGGGCGTCAAAATAAACATTTTCAAACTATATTTCGAAATTTTCGATAATAAGTTAACTTTAAAGATTCATTGACGATTGTACGATAGTCGAATCGATAAATATTTTACATTCTCTCGTAACTCATTTCAAAAACTATATCATAAACACATCGAATGATCTAAATGAATATCGAAAATAGTTAAACGAACATTAAACGTATGTGTTAAAAAATGCGTATAAGTCGTTTTTTTAAAAAAAAATCAATTATTTTATTACTATTTATTATTTTTTTCGCAACAATTTTCTCAATACATCATTTTGTTCAAGAAAAATTATGTGGTATGACGTAAATTTTTTTCTCCATGCACGGAGTGAATATGTTTTTTTTTATTTACAATAATTTTGTTTATTAATATAATTTTAAAAATTTAAATATATAAAATATGGTTGATAGTTAATAGCGTGAGAATTAGGAGAAAGAGCATGGTGTGTCAGATTCAAAGCAAGGGAGAAATATTGCAGTGGACAATAGCGTGTGACAAAATTCCTATAGTATTTTTTAATAGAATTTTTCCTGTTGCCAAACCAGTTCCCAAACTGGTTAAGTGTGAAAATGAGTGTGACAAAAATGAACAGTAAACCATCATTCTCTCTTTTATGGTAGTGTAGATTATGAGTGGAGGAGAGAGAATCTCAAAGTTTGAAACGTGTGAATATATTAACAAATTTGTATTCTAATATCTCTCTCTTATATACCGATTTAGTACCATGTCTTTCGACCTCGATAAGTTGGACTTTGCTTAATAAAATTAACTTCTTCTCGAGCCTAATATTCATGATTAATTATGATCTATTGAATGAGCCCAATATTCATATACTTATTATTACTTGGTCAATATTTAAATATCTGATCCAAATAAAATTGAAATTTGCTATGTATCACTTTAGTCCCCATCTTTTCAAAATATTAAAATATAACATATAAAATTTTTCAATTCTATTCTATGAAAATTTGGGACTTTACAATCTCCCATCCTTAAAATATTTTTGTTCTCGAAAATTTACCTTGACTAATCGAAGAGTTCTGGATACTTAGTTTTAAGCTTCTCTTCCTTCTCCCAAGTTGATGCGTCAAAGTCTATGATTCCGCCAATGGACCTTGACTAGGGGAACTTCCCTATTTCTGACTTGATGCATTTTTCTATCTAAAACCATCGTCGGGATCTGTTCATATGATAAGTCTTTTTGTACCTCTAATGCTTGATAACTCACCACATGATTGAGATCATGAACATATTTTAAACATGGAACATGTTATGCATTGCTGCAAGTTCATGTGGTAAGGCAAGTTGGTAAGCACAACACTAATCCTTTCAAGAATTTTAAAAGGTCCAATAAATCGCGGTCTCAACTTTCCCATCTTACCAAATCTTAGTACACCCTTTGTGATGCTACTTTCAGGAAAACTTTGTCGTCCATACCAAATTCCAAATCCTTTTCTTCTTCCATCGGTATAACTTTTTTGTTTGTCTTGTGCTGTCTTTATTTTGGTTCTAATCTTGTCAACCGCTTTAACTGTTTGTTCAATAATTTCAGGACCCAAAAAGCTATTCTCTCCGACTTCATCCCAATCGGTAGGGGATTTGCACTTTCTATCATAAAGAGCTTCATATAGGGCCCTACTTATAGTGGCCTAAAAACTATTGTTGTAAACAAACTCCACTAAAGGCAGATGTGTCTCCCAACAATCGTCAAGACCTAAAATACATGACCTCAACAAATCTTCTAGAATTTGGATAGTTCTTTTTTATTGTCCATCCCTATGAGGATGATAAATAGTACTAAACTTTAGTTTTGTCACTTTGGCTACCTGTAGACTTTTCCAAAATTTAAATGTGAACCTCAAATTTCTATCTAAAACAATGGTGACTGGAACTCCATGCAATCTGACTATCTTTTTTTATTTATAACTATGCGAGTTGTTCCATGTTGAAATTTTGTTTGATTGGCAGAAAATAGGCCGACTTCGTCAGACGATCAACTATTATCCAAATAGTATCGTGACCTTTTGCTGACCTTGGGAGGCCTACCACATAATTCATCATTATGTGTTGCTATTTCTATTATGGAATATCTAACAATTTTAATAATCATGACGGTCTTTGATGTTCTGCCTTATCTTATTGGCAAACAATACATTTTTCCACAAATAGATCAATTCCTCTTTTCATGTTTCTCGATCACAATGTATCTCAGAGATCTCGATACACTTTCGTACCACCTAAATGTGCAACATACGGGGGTAGAATGAGCCTCTTCCAATATCTCATTTATTATAATTTCATCTTTAGGTACACACAACCTTCCTGTAAAAGTCAACGTGTTATTTGCAGATACTTTAAATCCCACACGTTTGTTTATACGAACCTCAGCCTTTATCTTTTGTAGAAATGGATTCTTATTTGTGCTTCCTTGATTCGATCCCGAAGAGTAGGTCGAATCATAAACACACTTATTCTTCCTGTAGTCTGAGTTGGCGACGTGATGACTTTCAATCTCAATTTTTCAAAGTTCTTTATCAAGTGTTTTTATACCGTGTGTAAAATTGCTAATTGTGATTTTGTCTTATTGCTTAAGGCACCTTTGACTACATTAGCCTTACCTGGACGGTAATGAATTGTATAGTCATAATCTTTCACTAACTTCATCCATCTCATCTGTCTCATATACAGTTCTTTCTATATGAATACGTATTTTAGACTCTTGTTGTCTATATTAATTTCACACTTCTTACCATAGAAATAATGACGCTATATCTTTAAGACGTGAACTACCGCTACAAGCTCCAAGTCATGAGTTGGATAGTTTTGCTCAAACTGCTTGAACTTTATCGAGGCATAAGTAACTACTTTTCCATGCTATATCAGTATGTAGTAGCCCAAACCCTATTTGGAGGCATCACTATAAATTACAAATCCCTCTGAACCTTCAGGTATCGTCAATATAAGAGCTGAAACTAGTCTTTGCCTGAGTTCTTGATAACATTTTTCACAATTTTTTGTCCACTGAAACTTCACACCCTTTCTTGTCAACCGAGTTATGACCCTTCTATTTTTAAGAAACCCTCAATAAATAGTCTATAATAGTTAGCCAATCCCAAGAAACTGCGAACTTTACCCACATTAGTCAATCTAGGACAATTTGTTATTGCTTCCACTTTAATAGCGTCTATTTATTTTCCTTGGAAAATAACTATGTTACCAAGAAAACCTATGCGATCAAGCCAAAATTCGCACTTCTTGAATTTGGCATATAATTTCTCATTCCTCAAAGTTTTGAGTACTATTCGGAGTTGTTCCTTATGCGTCTTTTTATCGAGTACACAAATATTTCGTCAATAAATACTATGATGAACTAGTCTAAATATTGATAGAACACTTTGTTCATGAGATCTATAAATACAGTTGGAGTGTTGGTCAAAACCAAAAAGGCATGACAGTGAATTCATAGTGTCCACAACAAGTCCTAAAATCAGTTTTCGATATATATTACTTGCCCTGATTTTTAGTTAATGATACCCTGACCTCAAGTTGATCTTTGAAAACACTCTTGCACTCCTTAACTGGTTGAATAAATCTTCTATTCTTGGCAATGGGTATTTGTTTTTAACGATCAAACGGTTCAATTCCCGGTAGTTAGTACACATTCTCATACTCCCATCCTTATTCTTCACAAAAGTATAGGAGCTCCCCAAGGAGATATGCGTGGTCGAATGAAATCTTTCTCCAGCAACTCTTCTAATTGCAATTTCAATTCTTAAAGTTCTTTCGTTGCCATTTGGTACAGGGCCTTAGATACTAGTGCTACTCTAGGAACCAAATCAATTGTAAATTTCACTTAACTAGCTTGTGGAATGCCTGGTAAATCTATTGGAATTATGTCTGCAAAGTCTTGCACGATGTTAATATCATTAACAATCATTTCTGCATGTTGGGAACCGATAATGTTAACTAAGAATCCTTGGCATGACTTATTTCTCAACATCTTCTCCACTTGTAAAGCTGATATAATTCGAGGTAGGGATTTGAACTTTGCTCTAAAGAAATGAAAATCTTCCTCTCTTGGTCTATGAAATAACACTTCTTTCTCATGACATCAAATGGTCGCATGATTAAGTCTCAACCAATCTATGCCTAAAATAACGTCGAAATCTTTCATCTCCAAAGGTATAAGTCTGCCTCTAACATTTTCCCTTCGATATCTAACTTCATAGCCTCAGTTATCTGATTTGTGCAAAGAGTTCTTCCTGAAGAGATGATAACCTCTAATTCATCATTCGTTCTCACACATACAAAGTTAGATCTAGCGACAAATGATGCAGAGATAAAGGAATTTGTAATCCCAGAGTCAAAAAGTACGAAGCAAGTACATCAGAGAATATGAGAATACCTGTTTTCGTAATTATAGCATTAGACATAGCGACCAAGGAGCAGAGATAAAATAATGTGTAGTCCTAAGTAAAAAGAACATAAACAAGTACGTAAAAAAATTATAATAAAATACCTGTTATAACATTTGGATCCTGCTTTGCTTCATGTAGATTCGATGCAAAAACTCTAGCATTTCCTTTTGGATTCTTATCTTGTTTATCATCCTTGTTTCGTGAAGGCTCTGTACAGCGCAAAGTAATATGTCCCAGCTTACTACACCGAAAAAACATGTTCTTCCCAAATAAGTATTTACCTTGATGGAGCTTGTTACACTTAAGACAAGGTGTAATACTCACTAGCACCACCGATACGAACTCCTATGCTTGGTCTTTTATTTTGCCAATTACGTCTATTCTTGTTCTGATCGCTCTACTTTCTTTTTCCCAATGACTCATTTCTTTGCTGGGCATAATGTTCAATTGTAGTTCTTTGATATAAAAGAGCATGAGCTCTCTCCAACATTTCACGATATGAAATGAAATGATGAGACATAATGATCATGCCGATTTCTGAGCGTAGTTTATTTTCGAACCTCTTGATCTTCTTAACTTCTGTATCTACCAAGTGTGGGGAATATCTTGAGAGCAAACTGCCTCTCGTAATTAGTAAGCGACAAGTTTCCCTGTCTGAGTTGCAGAACCTCTGATTCTTTGAAGTCCCTCATAGTCTGTGGAAAATACTTTGAAGTCTCTCAAAGTCTCTCAAGTTACGTTGTTGCTCTTCGATCCTAGTGCGAGAGATAGATTTCCACAAGTAACAAGCCGCTCCAACAAATATGTATTCTACGCATAGCATAAGAAGGATAGAAATGATGGTTACAAGATAAAGAATTGTTGAATTGATATAGATTATACAATATCTAGTTGGTGAAATCACAAGTCGTTGTCTTGATTCATAAGAAAATACAACCAATGAGAACATCTCTCAACTTTTATAAATGAATGTCCATATTACAACTTAAATAAGTTCAACTTATTGGTGTTCAGGGCATGGATGGGTCGTGGCTACTTATACTCGTGTTTATATATAGAACGGCACAAGTGTCATGTAATGGCCTTTGTGCCATTCTATGAATGTCTCAGATATTTTGTTTCTTTTCCAAATCAACGACCTCAAACATTGGACTCTTAACTTAAAGAAAGTTAAAAAGGTTGATTATGAGATAAATAATGGTTGAATTGATATAGATGATATGATATCAAGTTGGTGAAACTATAAGCCATTGTATTGATTCGTTAGAAAATATAATTAATGAAGAAATCTCTCAACTTTTGTAAACAAAATGTCCATCTTGCAACTTAAATGAGTTCAACTTATTGATTTTCATGGCAAGAATGGATTGTGACTACTTATACTCGTGTTTATATATTAAACGACACAAGTGTCATTTAATGGCCCTTGTACTATTTGTTGACCTATGGTTGACTTCTTATTTTGATTATCACAAACAAATCACATTTAATTCTAATAAGTTTACTTGAGCATTGATAGACAACATGCAAACCAAACTTTGAAGAGGGAAACCGACAATCAAAAGAAAATCAACATGGTAGAAAAGTCTAAGTATGGCATGCATGTCAAGACAAAGAGTCATATTGAAGATAATAGATTTCTAACTTTTAATCTCATATGTAAAGGTAATATGCTTCAATAGTTTGGCAATATATCGTAAAAAGGCCCAAGATGTCGACTTAATACATAAAAAAAATTATCATTTTACCAAAACACTTACAAAATATTTTTTCAAGATAATGGATTCAATCTTATTCCATGAAATGACAATTATCTTGAAAAATCATACATAAATATTTTTCAAAGGATTATCTTTGTTAAAAGATCGGAGAAAATTGGTTTCTGCCGTAGTAGACTCCAGTAGAAAAACGATAAATGTTTTTAATCATTCCCACTTCTGAAAAAACAATGGCTAGTGGACCGTCTGGTACAATAGAGGATGTCCGGTACACCTCATTCGATAGGACAGTTTTTTGGCCTTTTCACTCTATAAATACCTCTTCATTTTCTCATTTGTACCAGCCCTTCTTTGAGTATTAAGTGAGGCTTTCATTGATTTCAACTACTCTTTGAATTCTTTAGAAGATCAAATTATTTACATCTAGAAAAACTCTTGAGTGAACAAAATTATTATAAATCTTTCATATCAAGTTTTTCAAAGTAACACTTGAGCTATACTTATTGCCATCTATTGAAGTGTTAAGCCTAATACTCAATTGTGATCATTCCATTTGTTAAGAGAGAAGTTTTTCACTTGTAATACCTTATTCTCTTATTTTTGATTGTGGGTCGTGTTGAGGTCCTAAAAAACTCAATGTTGTAAAATGATCGCTGCTCCTTGGTTGTAAGTCATTGAAAGCTTAGTAGAGGGTCGGATTGCACCATAAGTCAATCACATTTAGTGAAAAAGGTCTTAATCATGATGGAGAACTTGGTAACGAGGGATATAGATCGTGACTGGATCGAACCTCCATAACACATCGTCTGCACCCTCTATCCCTTTTTCTTGTTATTTTTCAAAGTTATCTTGCTTGCTCTTTATCTTATTTGAAAATTCTTTATACTAGCACTTATTATTGAAAAATATTTAAATAACCAATTCACCCCCTCTTGGTTAGTCGTTCTTGGGCTTTCACTGTTCTGTTTATTTCTCCAATATTTTGCTTCTTTTCCGATGCAATGACCTTAACCATTGTTTTTTTAACTTAAGAAAGTCAAAAAAGTTGATCACGTGGTAAAGAACTATTGAATTGACTTAGATTATATAAATTTGAGTTGGTGAAATTATAAGTCATTATATTGATTCATTAGAAAATATAATTAGTCAGCACATCTCTCAACTTTTGTAAATGGAATGTCCATCTTACAACTTAAATGAGTTCAACTTATTGGTTTTAGGGGCATGGACAGGTCGTGATTGCTTATACTAGTATTTATAGATAGAACGGTACATGTTTCATTAAACGGCCCTTGTGCCGTTCTTTTTTATTTCTCCAATATTTTATTTCTTTTTCAATGTACAAACCTCAAACATAGGATTCCCTAACTTAAGAACGTCAAAAGGTTGATCACATGATAATGAGCAGTTGAATTGACATAGATTATATGATATCGAGTAAGTGAAATCACAAGTCAATGTATTAATACGTTAGAAAATATAATTAATGAGCATATCTCTCAATTTTTGTAAACGGCATGTTCATCTTGCAATTGACACGAGTTCAACTTATTGGTTTTCAGGACATGGATGGATCGTGGCTACTTATACTAGTGTTTATAGACTTAACAACACAAGTGTCATTTTCTTTACAGTAACGGCACGAGTGTCACTCTCATGAACAAGTTATATTTCAAAAATGGCACTTGTGTCATTCTTTTAGAATTTTTTATCTCAACAACGTCACAAGTATCATTCTCAAGGACCTTTTCATCTTCTAAATGGCACTTGTGCCATTCTCTTATAACTTTTCATTCCAGTAATGGCACAAGTATCGTTATCAATCACCTTTCATCCTCTTAACGGCACTTGGGCCATTCTCCTAGAATTTTCATCTCAATAATGAGATAAGTGCTGTTCTAATGGATGAATATATTTACAAACATAATGACAATTATACCATTATAACGACACAGGTTCTGTTCTCATGAACAATTATTTTTACAAACATAACAACACCCATGTCGTTCTCACATAAAGAAAAACAAATGTAATAGAAATGCATAAGAACATTAAAATTAAGGGCATAAAAACTATAACTACAATCAATATTTAACTTAAAGAGAACATGTACAAATATTTAACTTTGATCCACTAAATCTATAGATCAAAGTGTTCTTCATCTGAATAGACATATTTTAGATGAACCAAATCTATATTCAACTGAGCTTGCAAAAACTCTATGTACTTCACTTTGAACAATGTACAATCAGATCTACAAAATAATAATGAGAAAAAAGTTAGATTGAAATGACATACACGAAAATCTACACTGTATATGATATCAAGTTGGTGAGCACAAGTCATTCTGTTGATTCATTAGAGTATAATATCTCTCAACTATATAAATGACATGTCCATCTCATAAGAGAAATGAGTTCAACTTATTGTTTCATGAGGCATGGATGGGACATGGGCACCTATAATTTTGTTTACAAATAGAACGATATGAGGACCGTTTTCTTCTCAATAATAACATGAATGAGCCGTGGCTGCTTATAATTATGTTTATAAATAGAACGACATAAGAACCAACTTCTTCTTAGCAATGACACTTGTGTTGTTCTCATATATTTTTCCTATTTCATTTGGGAAGGGA
>NC_036241.1:9428521-9449596 GCF_002742605.1 Olea europaea var. sylvestris | reverse complement strand
GGGGGGGGGGGGGGGGGGGGGGGGGCAAACGAATGGGACTTAGCTGCTTATATATAAGTAATGACACTTGTTCCGTTTTCATTGACTTTTTATCTACCTAACGGCACATGTTTTGTTATTAAAGACTCTTATATTTATAAACATAACGATATTGTGCCATTCTCATCAATATTTTCATTCAGTAAAGACATTTCTTTCGTTGTCATGAATATGACTTCGAGTTGGTGAAAACACAAATCATTCTACGGATTTATTAGAATATAAATAATGATCAAATCTCTCAACTTATATAAATGACGTGTCTATCCTACAATTTAAATGAGTTAAACTTATTTTTTCTCAGGACACGAATGGGACGTGGCTGAGTATAATTGTGTTTACAAATAGAACGATATAATGGTCATTTTCTTCTCAGTAACGGATGTGTCCTTCATATATAATTCTCCTATCTAATTCTTAGGGGAACTAATGGGGTGTGGCTGCTATAAGTCCTATAACAACACTTGTACCTTTATCATGAAAGCTTATAAGTCCTGTAATGGTACTTGTGCCATTCTAATGAGAAAACAACATACAACTGAAAAAATGTACAACTAATAGGGAAACACTTAAATGCATGAATACTGTGAAAAAATGCAAATCAATAATTAACTTAAAGCAAACATATACATCTAAAAAATAATCTTTTGGAATAAGAATTAATATTCATTGCAACAAGAAAACTATTTCTTAACTGTAAATAACGAATCTGCATATTTTTCCCACATTCTGTTCCCCCAGAATAAAAGAAGCACTTGACAATATAATGTGTTGAGATGTAGAGTCCCAAACATTCTAGAAATATGTGAATACATAAAATTCCATTTAAAAGAAGAAGATAACTCATGAAAGATAAAAACAAATGTGAATAATTACATGAACCATGTACGCCAATGCCTTGTTTCATGCCCATTCGTACAATTTGTTGGCCAAACATTTCAGTGTTAATACTTTCAAGAGCACATGCGCATTTTTGGCTTTTCTAAATATTACACGAGGTTTTGGAAATCAATCCTGAGCGGTTAATCTACAAGTAGCAGACCCAATAACAATTTTAACTATAGACAACACTCAATTCACTACTATAAAAAATGAACTTATTTGAAACTAACAAAATCATCACCATGGGTTCATATATCGAGAATTTTAGAGAATTTGTGGCCATAATCAAGAATTGAAAAAGGATAAAAATAATCAAGAATTTTTGTACACAATCAAGACTTGCAAAAGAATAGATGAAAGGAAAATAAAGAATTCCCAAATGGAAAAACTAAACCAAATATATACCAATTCAAATGGGCACGCAAAAAAAAAAAAAAAGGATGCACGAAAAATTAAGAATTCCCAGGTGAAGAAACTGAGCTAATGCACCAATTTAAATTAATAGAAAAACAATTAATGTCAATTAAAAAATCATACCTCTGGGAAGAATTGAGAGTGTTTCAAATTTCAAAACTTAAAGGTTTTTACCGTAACATTTGGAGTTGAAGACAATGGAAAGGTAAAGAAGAAGAAGAAGAGGTTAGAATTCAAAATTTGAGAATAAGGTGAGTAAAGTTGAAGAGAAAAGAAGAAGTGAAAATGAGGGAAAGTGAGCAATTATTTTGCGACTAATTGAAGGGCAACTTTGTCGTTTCTTCAATCAAAACATTTTTGAATTAATTTAATGTTGGTCAAAGGCCATTTCTACAACATCTTCTTGTTATGCTACTAATATTTGTACCTGTTCTGCTATTCTGCTCAAGCCTGGTTAAGAAAGAGTGTCCAACACAACTATTTGACCAAATTTTTCAATTAAAAAAATACATTAATATTCGGGTCAATAATTGAAAATTCTGATTTTTTAATATTGCACATTGCAAAGAGTTGCAATAATAGTAACTTATCACTTCTCACAAATCCACATAATACTTAGGGATATCAATCTGACTCGTCAATTATGTTGGCTTGCTGCTCTACCCATAAAAAGGTTGAGTCGGCTCGACAAATGGGTCAGCCACGTTGCAGGCCAAAAATGTCCTATATCACAGGCCCATCAAGCAGTTAGCACACTGCAGCAGCCCTTCTACATGAAGCAAGGACTAATTTCGTCTAAGTTGTTTAGATGAGTAAAGGTTTTTTAGGTTCAGGATAGTTAATTCTTGTTTTGCTTGACTAAAACCCAACCTTGTATTGGTTAACTTGTTTGGAGAAGATGATCTTGTTTTTTGGTTGGCCTACTTTCTGAACTTTTCTGTTAAGGAAAAAATATGAAACATAAGTTAGGTCTAGAACTTGAGCAAATTTTATATGTAGACACTGTCTAGCATATACTCAAATATGCATACGAACTCATCTTACGTGTCTTCTAAGATATAGGAGATTAATTGAAGCTAAATAAAGTTAAAAAATAGTCATGTTCGACCAAAAGTTAAACTAATATCCACGGCGAGGTACTTTCAACCAAACAATCCAATTTATTTATTGATGTGATCCATGAATGAATGCAATAAAAGCAAGTCCGGACAAAAATTCATTGATTGTCGAAGAAGGGCTAATGACTCAATCACGAGCAAAGAGGGTCAAAGAAGCGATGAAGTTGCTCATTCAAGCTATAATGAATGAAACATCGATCTTGGCAAGCAAAGAAATAAGTTTCGTGTTGGGCTCGGGAGAGGAAACAAGCTGGTTCAATATGATATGAGTAGCGAACGATGGTTTGGACAGTCGAACTATGTGACCGCATGGGGAACTACAAAAAAATTATTGGGAGAAATTTACACTACTATGCGACTGCATATAAATATACTATGCGGGTGCATCGTATAATTCTGGCACAAGAAATTTCCAATTTCGTGAGATCTTTTATTTTAATTAAAACTCTATTTTTATGATAACTTTGTAATCTTTTAGACTTTATTTCTGTTTAAACTAGGGATTTATAGATTTCCTATTATTCTACATTTTAAACAACTTTCATTTACATCAATTGAGAGATTGATTTTGTGAGCATATTTTACTCTCAATTCCTTGTTCTTGATTGAGCAAATTCTAAACTTATCAAGAATTATTTTCTTGTGGCATTCAAACAATCTGATTGAGATTCATGAGTCTTGTAATCAAGGGATCAACATATTGTTGGTGATTGTGTTGGTTACTTGGTTCAATATTTTTGAATCAAACTCAAAAATTTGATTTATTGGCTTTCTTGTGTCTTGATTCAATCTCGTGTATGTTTCATAACTACTATTACTAAGTGGGTTCATATCTGTTGGTATCAAAATTTGGGCTCCAAAAGATCAAGGTTATATCATTTTCCTTTTGATTGGGTTTTTTGTTTTCTTTTCCTTCCATTCTTCCCGTTCTTCGTGTTCTTCGCATTTTTGCCTTTTGGAGTCTTTAATCCAGACAGTTCTAAAAAATTTTAAAAGTTATTTTTTTGCTCATTTAGCATCCAAAATCAGTTCGTTTCTTTCGATGGTATCATAGTTGAATATTTGAGCAAAAAAATTCGAAAAAAGGTCCAAATTTCAAAAACAAATTATTATTATTATTATTATTATTATTATTATTATTATTATTATTATTATTATTATTATTATTATTATTAGTTGCTTCGGGAATTACCTAAATTATACAATTTCATTTTCATTAAGCCAAAAAAAGAAAGAATATATATATTAGTCTTGTCCAACTCAAAATTCAAGAGCTAATTTCTTGAATTAATATTATTTCCATTCAAAATTATCCGAATTCTTTTACTTGTTTCCTTTCTTTCTTTCTTAAGTCTTCTAAATTACTAGTTCTCACTCATATCCTAGTTTGAATTCTTCGAGGATAAAACTTGGTTGAGTTCGGATTAGTTCTTTGAAGCACTTGGGTAAGAGCATTGAGTGAAAAAGGCAAGAGTGGTGAGACTATTTGCTAGAAAAAGTCAATTTGGGTGATACACTAGTGTAAACATGTAAAGCATATATTACTTAGATTCAGGATGTTTGATCGGGATGATTCAACATCAAGTAGGAGTAACTAAGTCAACATGTTTAGGAGGTGATACGACGGCTTGAGAGGTTGTTTGAAGATGTGAGAAACAGGTTTTATAGGCAGAAGGTGTGGATGGAACGATAAGACCCGTTGCTTGCCAACTTATGTAGGAGAGTTTCCAATGCAAGGAGATAGGATAGGCAGGAGCCTAGGATAGAGAATCATGTAGAATATGAAGTGGGTAGTGACATTGATGAAGGGACATTGGTGGATGCAGAGTTAGAAAGAATAAATGATGGAGGAGTTAGGTATTAACGTAGGGATAGAGAACCTACTGGAGATGGAGTTGACTATAGTACGAGCAACATCAAAATGACAATTTCTTCATTCAAAGGAAGTAGTGATCCAGAAGCCTACTTGAAGTTGGAAAAGAAAGTTGAATTTATATTCATTTGCCATAACTACTCGGAGGAAAAGAAGGTAAGATTGCGGTACTTGAGTTCATTGATTATGCTATTATATGGTCGGATCAAGTAGTGATATCTAGGAGAAGAAATCGTGAGAAGCTAATTAATACATGGGAAGAATTGAAGGATATCATGAGGAAGAATTTCGTGCTTAGTTATTGCTATATGGAGCTTCACCAAAAGTTACAAAGCCTCTACCAAGGATCTAAGAGTGTAGAAGACTACCATAAGAAGATGGAAATAATGATGATTAGAGCGAATGTTGAGGAGGATCAGGAGGGTGAAATTGCAACATTAAGTGGAGCTAAAAAGACATGCTACATGTAGTTATGAAGGTGGAGAGACGATTGAAGAGGAAGGGGACAATTAGGTATCCATCGGGCTCTTTGGGTTCTAACTCTTCTTGAAAATTGAAGTAGGATAACAACAAGGGAGATGAAGCTATTTTGAAGGGCAAAACTGATATACCGAAGGGAAAGGAGGAAGGTGCTAGCAAGGTTGCATCCAAAGTAGAAGCCCAACCATTTAGGAGTCGAGACATCAAATGGTTTAGGTGTTTGGGGTCGGGACATATTGCTTCTCAATGTCTAAACAAAAGGGCAATGATTTTGCGAGACATTGAAAAATTGGTGAGTGAAAGTTTGGGTGACTACGACGGCATGTCAAAATTAAAAGAAGCTAGTGATGGCGAGAAGGTGGAGTATGCAGTGGGAGAGTTATTGGTTACAAGGCGAGCTCTTAGTGTTCAAATCAAGGCGGATGACTTGGAGCAACAACGGGAGAACATATTCCATACGAGGTGTCACATCAACAACAATATATATTGCATGATTATTGGCGGTGGTAGTTATACTAACGTGGCTAACACTACACTTTTTAAGAAATTGGGATTAACTATGCTAAAACATCCTAAACCTTATTGACTACAATAGTTTTTGGAGAGGTTAAGGTGAATAGGAGATTATTAGTGAGTTTTAAAATTGTTAGCTATCATGATGAGGTAATGTGCGATGAAGTTCCTATGTATACCAGATACATTTTGTAGGAGAGACTATGACACGATGGGTGCAAAAATAGGTACAGCTTTATCAAGGAGGAAAAATCTATTACTTTTGCACCATTAACAAGTCACAAGTGTATGAAGATCAAATTAAATTGAAACGTGAAGAAGAAAAATGATCGAGAGAACTAGAGAGCAAGAGAGAAAATAGTGAGGTGGATAATAATGAGCAAAAAAAGAGTAGAGCCACAAGAGCGAAAAGAAAAAAGAGTTTTCTCAGTGGAGAGAAAAATTGGAAGTAAATTTCTTTGTAAAAATGAGTGAGTTGAAGAGGGCCTTAGTTGAAAGGTAACAAATGATCTTGTTGATCTATAAAGAACACTCCTCAATATGAGGAATCTAACACACCCCTAGGTTAGATGATATGTTAGACGAATTACATTGCGTGCGCATATTTAGTAAAATTGATCATAAAAGTGGTTATCATCAAATTAGGATGAGAGAAGAAGATGAATAGAAAACTACTTTTAAAACAAAATATGGATTGCATGAGTGGTTAGTTATGCAATTTATACTTACTTATATTTATGTTTTGCATGTATTCATAGGTAAATTCATAGTAGTCTATTTCGATGATATTTTGGTATATAGTAAGGACTTAGATGAGCATACATGGCATTTAAGATGTATGCTTATAGTCTTAAAATAAGAACAACTTTATGTTAACTTTAAAAAGTGTACGTTTTGCATGGAAAAAAATTATTTTTCTTAGGTACGTGGTTAGTGCAAAGGGGATAGAAGTAGATGATGAAAAAATCAAGGTTATCAAGGAATGACCAACACCTAAAAGCATAATTGAGGTAAGGAGCTAACATGACACATCCCGAATCACCCTAGTAGACCTGAAGTGTGACGTACGCTGTTGTTAAATGATGACTAAATGTCAAATTTATCACCAATACTGACCATGAGCTATTAAAAAATATGCGTCAAAATCAAATGCTTATGAAAATATAAGGCATTGGGGCCAAAATAATTATTATATGTTTAATCCAAATGACTCATATTACTCAATATGTCGTGTGGCTATAACTCTGAAATCATCATGCTCTTTAAACTATCAAGAACCAATTGCTACCTTTAAAAAAATCCTAAAAAACTATATAAATTGATAGCTTAGTGAGTGGAAAATTTCAAAAATAGTTATACTTTCTCATTTATACATATCTATTGAAAATCAAGCATAGCAATATGTAATAATAATCAAGATGTGAGACACCTCGTAATGCTGAAAGATATCATCTCATAATCATGATATAATCATCAACTCAAATCCATATCATCATCTCATCACATTACTTGTAGTCCATTGAAAACGTACCATTGACTGAAATATGTAAACCGTCCATTGGGCTAAGCACTTTCGTCACAGGCCTTTAGCTCCCTCCGTAAATGAAAGTGGGTCTGAAAGACCTCTGATAATCAATTCTAGCACACGGCCAAGGCCCCTCAATGAACTATATGTACACGGTCAAAACCTCTTCAACCACGATCGAAGACCTCTTAGTGTAGTATAGGACACAGCTAAGGCCTCTCAATGTATTTCCTGCTCGACCTCATTATCACGTCTCATTTCCAATTCACAAATGTACCATATATAGTCTTCGGAATTCCACATGTATTATATAGTAAAAGAAACTTTCATGGCAATCATATGATTGAACAAATAATTCACATAATTTAATAATATACTTTTATAAATACTTTGAAAATATTTAAGTTTTTCTACTCAACAAGTTGTAGATCGTTCGTGACTTCAATCTTTTTGTCACCTCCTCACATCCAAATAGACATCTTGTATAAGAAAAAGAAAGGAAGATGGGAAGAAGAAGAAGTAAGTGCTGATTTCTTCAAGTTTGTGTTCAATTTCTTCATTTCTTCTAGAGGTAAAGAAATAAATTTTTATAACATGATGATGCTAAATTTTCTAGGGTTCTAAGCTGTTGGTTAAATTTTTAGATTAAGTGGAAGGAGTATAAATCTTTGGTCAAGTTGCTCGATTGAAAAATTTTCAGTTGAATCAAGGTAAGTAATACCATTTTTGGACAAACCCTAGAATTTTTATTTGGGTTCTTGAATAAGTATTATTAGTGAAAATGATAATGATGATGAAATACTCACATGAAAGCATGAATTTATGGAATTAGATGAAAAATTAAATTGGTTGAATTATGGTTTTTAGTTTTCACTAGATTCGAAGGTGTAATTATTTTTATGTTTGAGATGAAGGTTATTTTGATGAATTAATTATTTGTAAAGGGACTAGAAAATAGAATTAGATCCAATTAATTAAAGGAAAAAATCAGAGAATTTATTCCTAGTATTGAGAAATTTTAAGTATTCTATCATTAGAGATAAAAGATTTCATCTTAAAAGTATTGTTATATTTTAGACTTCTTAAACTTGTAATAGCATAAGTATTTTAAGAAAGTTTGTATAAATAGAAAAAGTATACTTATTCGTGGAATATCCCCTCACTAAATTACAAGCTCATATATTTTATCATCCATTTTTATTAGATAGCAGCTGAGTTGAGCAGCATTGTAGCCTGTTGATCTGCCATGTTTAGCAACATATTATCTTTAGTTGTATGGCTTGTTTTATTAGTTTATATAGTTGATATATTGGAATACATGCATCTTTTGTGGAAAAATATATCCATATTACGGGTTGGCTGTATTTTTGTAAATCTTATGCATTTGGAGTCTTTTAGCTTGTAAATGAGTGTAAATATGATTCCGGTATACTTTATTTTGAATAGTTATGTTTTGAGGGGCTAGTATACTGTATTTTAAATTATATGTGCAGGTTTGAGAAAATTAATTATTGATTATTGGTTTTATTCCATATTTCAAAAGGAACTCTGTCAAAATTCTTTTAAAAATTTTTGTCATAGTCAAAGTTGCCTCGGTGGTGGGTTCAATACTTGGTATCCACTATCAGTGCACGATACGTGTCGAGCCATTAGGGTGATTTGTGACGGATCATATCAATGTCCCAAGAAATCATCTCTCTTCACCAAGGTGCCTTAATCATTTTTCTCACCATTAGAAATAATAATTTCCCAATAGGAACTTGATGTCTTTTATTTTTTATCTCTTAATCCCAATTACGATCACTAACAATAAATATACCATTATATAAATTATTTTAACACCTAGTCCTCAATATTTAACACATAATTTGGTTTTCATCCTAAAAAATCAAGAAAATCAAAAGATTATAAAAATAGCATTATATTGCTAGAATATTGAAATATGGCACCAATTTGTGTGTATTGGAAAGTGCCATTGAAATCATTGACAAAAATAGCACTTTTTGGGAAGAATTTTAAACATAGCACAAGTGTGACAATTTTGTTCAAAAATTGAAGAAAATAAGTTGAAAATACCAAATCAAAACTATAAATCCTTATTCCACTCTAATTCCTCATAAACCAAGTTTTTATATCGTATAAATACAATAAATTTAAGGTATGAAACTATAATTTACAAACCAATTTCATATAATTTTCCACTTTAACATCTATATTCCAAGTTACATTATTCTTATTGTCTAATACCCTAAATACATATCAATAGTATTTAATTATTGCTGAATGTCAACTATAAGCAATTTATCTATAATCCCTAGAACTTTAAATAAAATGTTTTCACTTAACTCTTGAATACAAGAAGAAATTGAGAACCTAAACTTGAAATTTCACCTACCTCTTCCTCCTTCATTTTCTCTTCTTCCTCTATTCCTTCTTCCGATTTTTTGTTTGCTTTCATTTCGTCTTCTCTTCTCCTCTCTCCTTTCTCAGTTCTTCTTTTCTTTTTTCCAAAATGAATAGACCTCATTTCAATTAATTAAATGGGAAGCCATGTAATAATTAATATGAGGCCTTCAACTTTGGTATGATTTGTAAGTTAGACCAATGTGTTTCCTTCTTATTTAAAACTAACCAATTTGTTTCCATAATCACCAATTAGCCCCTACAAATATCATTTATTTATAATAGTCCCCATGGAATTATTTTACTTCAACTCAAATCCTCTTTTGACTTTGAATTGACAAAATATTTTCTTAACTTTTGACTATAATGTGTGAGGTGTGACAGGAGCTTTCACTAGTTGGCTAGTTTCGATAAGCGATTTGTTAAAGACTTTAGCATGATTGCCACACCACTCATGGAAATTGTAAAGAAAAATGTAGGATTTCACTGGAGTGTTGAACATGAAAATGCATTTAATACTATTAAGGATAGGTTGTATAAGGCACAGGTTTTGACGCTTCCTAACTTTGACAAAACTTTTGAGATTAAATATATTGCCTCATGGATAGTATTGGAGCTATTTTATTGCATGATAGAAAGGCAATAGCTTTCTTCAACGAAAATCTAAGTGGAGTAACTCTCAATTATCCTAAATATGACAAGGACTTGTATGCACTTGTTCGAACTTTGGAGACATGACAACACTATATATGGTCAAAGGAGTTCATGATTCACACTGACAATGAGTTCTTGAAGTATCTGAGAGGTCAAGGTAAGCTAAATGAAAGTCATGCAAGATGGATGGAGTTCATTGAGACATTCCCATGTGTCATTCGGTATAAATAATGTAAAGAAAATATCGTAGCGGATGTATTGTCGAGAAGGTATGTGATTTTAACTTCTTTAAGTGCTAAACTGTTTGGATTTGAATATTTAAGGATATGTATGCTAATGATCTAGATTTTTCCAATATATATGAATTATGTAATAAAGGGGCTATAGATAGGTTCTTTAGACATGATGTGTATTTATTTTGGGAAAACAAATTATGTGTTCCTAAGTGTTCAATGAGAGAGTTACTGGTAAGAGAAGCAAATAGTGGGGGGTTTAATGCGACATTTTGCGGTTCAGAAGACCTTAGAGATGCCAAATGAACATTTTTGTTGGCCTAAGATGAGAATCAATCTTGATCGGGTGTAGTAGATGCACCACTAGCAAAAAGACTAAGCATAAGGCTTTACCTCAAGAATTGTATACACCGTTACCTATTCCAAGTGAATCTTGGGTTGACATATCTATGGATCTTGTATTGGGTTATCCTACGACTAAGAAAGGAAGAGATTCCATATTTGTGGTGGTAGATAGGTTTTACAAGATGGCACATTTTATTTCATGTCATAAAATCAATGATGCCAACAAACTCCTTAGCCACTTTTGGAGGGTTTTGTGGAATAAGTTAGGTACAAAGTTATTGTTTTTTACAACTTATCACCCATAAACCGTTGGACAAACTGAGATAGTAAATAGGACCATGATACAATTGCTACGCACTATAGTTAATAAGAATTTGAAGAGTTGGGAAGAGTGCTTACCATTTATTGAATTTGCACATAATATGTCTACGCATTCTACTACTTCGTTTTCACCTTTTGAAATTGTGTATTGTTTAATCCACTAGCACCTTTGGATTTAATTCATTTACTTGTTAATGAATGAGGTAGTTTAGAAGGAAAGAAGAAGGTCGAATTGGTGAAATCACTTAATGAGAATGTAAGAATGCAAATTGAAAAGAAAAACAAGCATTATGCATCGTAAGCAAGCAAACAAAAGCCAGAAGATCATTACATTTGAACCTGATGATTGGGTTTGGGTACATCTAAGAAAGGAACGCTTTTTAGAATAAAGGAAATCAAAGTTACAGCCATGAAGAGGTGGTCCATTTCAAGTCCTTGAAAGGATTAATGACAATGCCTATAAGCTATATCTTCCTGGTGCGTATAATGTTTCAACTACTTTCAACGTTTATGATCTTTCTCTCTTTGATGTAGGTATGGATTTGAGGTCAAATTCTTTTGAATAGGGAAGGGATGATGTGATCTATGAAATGAAGGCAAGTCTGGGCAAGGATTCATTGATTGTCAAAGAAGGATCGATGACTCGATCATGAGGAAAGAGGGTCAAGAAGTGATGTGATTGCTCATTCAAGCTAAAATGGATAAAACGTCGATCTTGATAAGCAAATGAACAAGTTTTGTTTTGGGCTCGGAGAAGAAACAAGCTAGTTCAACATGAATCAAGTAGAGGACGATGGACTTGGACAATCGACCACATAGTTTCTTCAGCCATGTGACCGCATGCTGAATAGTAGAAAACTGCTTGGGAGAAATTTGTACTTCTATGCGACTGCATATAAATATACTATGCGGGTGCATAGTATAAATCCGGCACGAGAAATATCCAATTTTGCGAGATTTTATATTTTAGTTAAAACTCTATTTTTACGGTAACTTTGTAATCTTTTAGACTTTATTTTCGTTTAAACTAGGGATTCATGGGTTTTCTATATATATGATTTATTATTCTACATTGTAAACAACTTTCATTCATATCAATTGAGAGATTAATTTCGTGAGCATATTTTGCTTTTAATTGCTTGTTCATCATTGAAAAAATTCTAAACTTATCAAGAATTATTTTCTTGTGGCGTTCAAACAATGCGGACGAGGTGCATGAGTCTTATAATCAAGGAGTCAACATATTGTCGATGATTATGTTGGTTACTTGGCTCAATATTTTTGAATCAAACTCAAAACTTTGATTCATTGGCTTTCCTAGGTTGTGATTCAATTTTATGTGGGTTTCATAGCTACTACTGCTACGTGGTTCGCTTAACTCGTGACCTTGATAACTCCTAATCATTAAATCCCCATTTAAGTTTGAGGTTCATGGGAGCCACCATGGAGCATGATCAGCTCCAAGGTACAACATCAAGCTTGGGTTGGGTCACAAAAAGTTCGCAATAGTTGAACCTGTACTCTGACTTCAGTAAGGGATACAATGATTAAATATCCTAGTTGTAGCTAAATTTTCGCAAATATTTCCCTATTGTCATTGAACTTTAAAAGTATACCATTGAATTTTTTTTTCCAAAAGTTTCTCCATTATTAAAATTAAAAAGATTTCCAAATTACCATTGAACTTACCAAAATATTGTCTCATTTATAACCGTCACTCGTGGTTTAAAGGTCAATGGACTTGATAATCTTACCAAATATATCGCATACGTTATTTCATTTTCCACCCCTCAGGTCCGTTAAATTTTAAAATGACAAGTGATGAATGTAATAATACTTTTGTAAGTTCAATGAAAATT
The DNA here is from genome assembly GCF_002742605.1 of Olea europaea var. sylvestris. Lineage (NCBI taxonomy): Eukaryota > Viridiplantae > Streptophyta > Magnoliopsida > Lamiales > Oleaceae > Olea > Olea europaea. The sequence goes on along the minus strand of NC_036241.1, from coordinate 9,436,937 downwards.
ATGGAACAATTAAAAAAATTCATTGATAACTAGAATATTTAATATAGATCTACGGCAATAATGATTTCATCAAAGATCTCCTCTAACACATTATAACATCATTCATTTAATACTTCTACACGCAAAAAATAAAACAATAAAAGAGAGAAATTTGGGGAATTTGCTTAAAAAGCCTAGTCAACAATAATGTTTGGTAAAATAATCTTTGGTCAATACTTTTTGATAACTAGCCTTTGGTTTGTTTTATTATGTATTAAAAGTCTTAAATACCCTTCATTTGAAATGTCTAAAATACCAAATCTCCAAACATAAATTCTCACTTTTGATACCTAATTTAAAAACAACAACAAAACGGCATGATACCTTTTTAGATGATTGAGTGCCGTTTTAACTAATTTTAAGTTCGTATCAATTTATGTTCCCTCATATTCACATAAATATTAACGAAAATATGTTTTAACTATATTTAGAGTCCGTGATCCAAAATGGCATGATGTCATTATAAATGGTTGAGTGATGTTTTTAACTAATTTAATGTTTGTTTTACTTTATATTGTCTTGTATCCACTTGAAAATGAAAGTAGACAAATTTTCACTATATTTAGAGTGAAATTGAAACCCATAACTAAAATTTCATACTGCAGTTTTAAAAGATTATGCTATTTCTACTAATTTCGTATTTATTTCGCTTTCTTTTCACTCGTATGCATATGATAATGAACGAATACAATTTTTATTACATTTGACCCAAGTATTGATACAAAGTTCATTATCGAAGTTTATACAATAATGACCAACACTATTGTTCCATGAGTAAATTACACTAGACTTAACTACGAGCGAAAGTAAGTAGTCCAAATTTCATCGTTTCCCAATTATGAGATAAGATACTCAACACAATTAGCTCGGTCAATTTGTAGAAGTTTTCTGAGATGTTCCAAGACCTAATCGACTCGTTTTTGAGTGAAATCAAGACCTCGTGACCTAAAATGGCAATGTGTCATTTTAGATGGCTATGTGTTGTTTCAACTATTTTTGTGTTAATCTCACTTTATGTTAACTCCTATTCATAAAAAAAAATTTGACGAATGCAAGTTTCACTATATTTAGATACCAAGGTCGATACAAAAAGTTCACCCGATAGTGACTAACAGTATTGTTCCGCCTTAAGAAGGATTCGGCATTGCCCAAAAGCAAAGTAATAACTATTAACTACGGATTCATGTTTGCAAAAATGACTCCCTTCTATTTCTAATATTTAGAACGGATTAAATCAATGAATTAGAATGAATCAACTGATTGATTGGTCTGGATTTTTTAGATTAGAGTTAATAGATACCTTTCTGTTAGCTCGTTTTAACTCCTACAAGTCTTATAAGTTCAAAGATATGACCGACTTGTTTCGGAGTGAAATTGAGATTTTGCAACCTAAAATGTCATGTTGCCATTTTAAATTATTAGGTATCGTTTTAACTAATTTCGTATTCGTCTCACTTTATTTTTACTCTTACGTACATGAAAAATGAACGAATGCAAGTTTTCATTTATTTGGACCCAATTTCGATGCAAAGTTCCCATGATAATGACCAACACTATTATTTCGTGAGTAAACTATATTATATTTAACTATAAACGAAGGTAAATAATCCAAATTTCATTATATTCCAATTATGAGATAAGATTCTTAGCAAATCAGTTCGTTTAACCTGTACAATTCGTTTAAAGTGTTTCAAGATATGATCAACTAGTTTTGGAGTAAAATCAAGATCCAGTAACCAAAAATGGCATGATATCATTTTAAACTGTTGGGTACCATTTCATCTATTTCCGTGTTCATTTTATTTCACGTTCACTCATATCTACATGAAAATGAACGAATGCAAGTTTTCGCTACTTTGGACACCAAAATCGATAGAAGTACATATGACAGTGACCGATACCATTTTTTATATCAAAATGAATGCAAGTTTTCATTATATTCAGACACTTACGTTGATACAAAGTTCATGTGAAATGATCAGTATTATTATTCCATGAGTAAAATACACTAGACTTCATTATGCATGAAAATAAGTAATCTAAATTTTATTATATTCCAATTATAAGATAAGATAATCAACAAATTAGCTCATTTAACTTATATAAGTTTTCTAAAATGTTCAAATTATGGGCAACTAGATTTGGAGTGAAATTGAGACCTCGTGACTCAAACAACATGATTCTATTTGTAAACGATCATGTATCGTTTCATCTAATTTTTGTTCGTTTCACTTTATTTTCACTCATATCCACATGAAAATGAACGAAGACAAATTTTCATTATGTTTGGACACCACAGTCGATATAAAGTTCACGTATAGTGATCAACACCTTTTTTACATGGATAAATTACACTAGACTTCACTATGGAAGAAGGCAAGAACTCGAATTCCATTATACTCCAATTTTGAGAAAAGATAATTAATAAATTGGTACATTTAACTTGTATAAGTGTCCTAAGATGTTCCACAATATGATTGACTAGTTTTGGAGTAAAATAAAGACCCCGTGACCCAAAGTGGCATGCTGGTGTTTTAAACGGCTGTATTTCGTTTTTAACTATTTTTATGCTGGTTTCACATTATGTTCACCCATATCCACATGAAAATGAACTAATGCAAGTTTTTACTACATTTGCATACCTAGTTCAATAAAAAGTTCACCAGATAGTGACCAATACGATAGTTTCATGAGTAAACTACATTAACTTCACTACAAACGAAGGTATGCAATCCAAATTTCAATATATTTTAATTATAAGATAAGATACTCAAAAAATTGATTCCTTTAACTTATACAAGTCTTTTACAATGTTCAAAAATATAATCGACTAGTTTTAGATTGAAATTGAGACCCCATGACCTAAAATAACACGATTTTGTTTTAAATGACTAGTATTGTTTTAACTAATTTCATTTTCGTCTCGCTTTAAGTTCACTCGTATCCGTATTAAAAAAAATAAAGATTAGTTTTAAATATAGTTGGAGTGAAATCGATACTCCATGATCCAAAACGGCATGCGCTCGTTTCAATTAATTGTGTCTATTTCACAAATTACATTAGGCATGGTAAATACGTTCATTAGGAGCTTAAACCAACCAAATGAAAATTTTAACTCGTCAAAATATATCAATGTAAAATGAAGTACGTACTGTAGATGCCAATTTCATAACATAAATCCTAAATGCCAATTATTTGCAACCCATAATCTGTCAGCATTACCTAAAAGAAAGCATCTATACAATTATCTGTAACATAAATTTTCAAGATCAAGTTGCAAAATATTTACAGTATCGACTAGACAAAAACATCATTACCATATCTTATTTTCTTTTTTGATCACGATCATCCTCATCGCAAGTTGATTGACTAGTTGGGCTGAAAATGGTAGAAGTTCATTCTATAGAATTGTGCAAAATAAGATTGCTTTAACATTTCTCGATGAACATCACCTAACTTCTTCCCCATTTAATCAAACTTCTAAAGGGAACACTTCATCGAAGAGTTGCTTATAATTTTATCTTCAACGGGAATCACGTACTCAAACAAGTGTTCCATTTTTGCAATAAAAATATAAAACAATTATGTCAAATAAATAATCTATTATCAAATATGAAGCATCTCTATCAATGCTAAGTGATACTTACTGCAGTGTATTTTTATTACTTTTATTAAGATAGAAATACGCCTTTTCAGAGCTAAATACACGGTAGGATGACATTTGACCAAGCTCTTCAAGACTATTGGACTCAATTCTCATTCTACTTATTGCAGTTACGAAAATTGTGAATATAAAGAAAAACGAGACTCCAGATATCACCTTTGACAACATATAATAATGGAATAATGTAGAAAGCAAGTCATTTCATGTGTACATTGAGAAAACCTTACCTAGGCCTTATTAGATACATGAATATTAGAGAGTCTGTAGGCTAAAGATCAGAACACAAACATCACTAGCCAACAAAAAATAAACAGAGAGAAACCAACAATAAATGAGTTAGGTCACTTTGCACAAAAATGTGACCTACTAACATAAGTGTAATCGTACACAACTTGCTAGTTAATGCTCCCCCAATCTTGTTAGAAAAGGATGTTAGAAAGGACGTGACATCATTCAATTCCAAACAGAGGAGTAACTTTGTTGTTAGTATTCCATATCCCTCTTGAAAACCCATAAAAAATTGATGTTCTATAGCACTCAGACAGTACTCATTAGAGAAAAAAAAGAAAAAAATCTGCTCAAGTATGCATATAAAAAGCCTGATATGAATACTTTGCCAAGTAAACACCCAAGATAGATAGTCCACTAACGATAAAAATAAAAAATAAAAAAATTAATGCATGAAGAATGGGTGTGCTGCATTAAAATAAAACTAAAATGAGTCCCAGACGACTTTCTCCAGTGAAAGTATAGGCAGCATGTTTCTTTCGATTAGATCCTATGTTCATTTACCTAAAACTATCAATCAATATGAGGAATAAAAAAGTAAAATGAAACACAATTATATCTATCTACAAAATTTAAATTCAAAGTTTTTACCCAAAAAAAAAAATGCCTAAGTAACATCAAGAAGCACACAAAAGAAGTATAATTGATTTCCTTCCTAGCTTTTCGTGTAATCTATTCCACAATCCTATTGACAACTGTACAAACTAAAATAGTTTTATATATTTCTTCTTTTCCATATCCTCTAACTGCAAGCAAAATCAATAAATCTAACACTTAATTACCAAAATTTGGGTTACTCACTAATTCCTCAAATTTTGACACACTTTACAATGGAGCTTAGAATCAAAAAAAAATATAATAATTAATAAGAATGTAAGAATTGATCATTAATTCTTAATAGTTGATGAACACAACCACGAGTAAGACGCAACATTTAGCAAAATTTTCTTGTGTGTTCATCAATTTTCAATTGGGTATGACTAGAAAAAATCGATTCAAGTATGAGCAAAAAGCTTCATACTCGAAATAAACATAGTAAACTTTAGTAAAATGAAATTAATCAAATCCCTCAATAATAATCATGTTGAAACCCTGTCTTCATTGTTTCCCAAAGAAAAGAATAGGCTAAAAGGGACGCAAAAAATAAAAAATAAAAAAATTACATAAATTTCCGTGAAAAAAGGTACAAAGTTGTAGTATTAATGAGAATAGATGAAGTCTTCATACCTGAGGATAGCCACTACATTATTGGTTCCTGAAACTAGAATGGCTGAATGACTCTTATGAAATAATGGTTCGAGACGATGTCGAAACTCATAGTGATAGTCACAAATATGAGATAATAATGACAAACAAGTCCTACTTAAAAGATTTATAGGAATTTCACACATGCTTTTTGAGTTTTCAACAAAATAACAAGTCTTAAGATCATAATTACATAACGTAGATAGCACCATAGCTTAAATTTTATTTAACTATTTAGATAAAATCATTGATAGTCACAAATATGAGATAATAATGACAAACAAGTCCTACTTAAAAGATTTATAGGAATTTCACACATGCTTTTTGAGTTTTCAACAAAATAACAAGCTTAAATTTTATTTAACTATTTAGATAAAATCGCCTTTTAACTTTTGTACAGATAAAATCTTTTAAAAACTTGAAATTAAAGATGAATGATTTTTTTAAATAAAAAATTTAATAAGCTAAAGTCGAATAAAGGACTTTTTTGAAAAAGGAAAAAAAAAAAAACTAATAAAGTGTGTCTAAAGAAGACGAAAGAAAAGAAGGAAAAAATTCAACCGTCTAAGAATTGGGAAAAAAGTCTTAAGTGTAAAGTGACGCGTTTTGCCTGAGTTTCAAATCTAGGCGGCCCCCACGCGACCTTTTTAGAACATTGATATTAGAGCATCATCTCTAATGCTTTTTTTGTAAGGCCTTATAGCTCATGCTAAAGTTGAAAGACTTTTAGCTTATGTTCGGCTCTCATTTTTCCAAAACACATTTTCAACAATACATTCTTCTACAAAATAATTTTACACGTAAATCTAAATTTTTTCTTATTTTTTGACAACATATTTTTCAATAAAATACTATTCCAAAATGCATTTTTGTCCTAATATGGAGCTCAAACAAGGGCTTAATCAATATAATATTAATGTTTAATAAGTAGATACTAAGTCAAAATTAGGGATTTATTACCTAAATGAATATTGAAATTTGCGTAAAGTTTTCATTGAGTCGTTGAACTTTTTAAAATGTGATCCCATCCATCACTCACTCAATGAACATTTCAAACATTGACAAAATTGCTGATGTGGCTAACGGAATCGCCTATGTGGCAAGCTATTCCAATTGGAGGATGCAAAATCTTAAAGTTGCCATTGATGTGGATGCCAAATCTTAAAGTGCGTTTTGTTAAAACATTTGGGTACATACACATGTACGACGAAATTTCATCTATTGAAATACACAAACCGTTACAAATTGTATTTTGATAAAATATAAGTGATGTTGACCTTCTTGTAATTGTAAAATTGCAAAAATCCTCTGATTAATGATTTGAATATTTGAAAACGAGGGGTCACGTAACTTGAGTCTTGGTCTTCAAGAATTTGTTGAAAATTTGATTTGTTGAGTCTTGGACTTAAGGGCTTGAACTTGAAATTGATTTGATTTGAAGAAGATTTTGATCTTCTTGGACTTGGCATGAACTTGTTTAATTCGAAGGAGACTTTGATCTTCTAGGGGTTCATCGAGTTTAGGTTTGAGAGGATTTCTTCCCTTCCTCCGGTCTCGAAATTTCTTCAACACTTCGTGATTGCGTTCTCTGCTTTCTTTCTTGCTTCGCCTTCCTCTTCTTCTATCCTTGTCTTATGGACCATTGATCTTATTTATAGGGAAGAAATTGTGCGAATTTTGTTAATTATTCAATTATATTTAATTAAAATGAATAATTGAGTAATTATGATTTTATTTATTTGTTTGTTTATTTTAAAATGTGATATGGGCCTTTGGGTTTTTATGGATTTTAGTAGAGTAAACATTTAATTGGGCTAATGATTTAAATCGACTCATTCTATTTTATTTTATTTATTATTTATTTATTTATGTCTACAAATGCCCTCTCAAGATTTGTTTATTTATTATGAAATAAGTAAATTAATAAATCTTGATTTCGAATTTCTTGATTTGTAAAAAAAATTATTTTAGGATTTGATTTGAACTTAAACTTCCCGTTAGTAAATTAATATAGATGAAAATTTTGAAAACAAAATGTGAATTTAATAAAATTCTTATTCTTCAAATTTGGGAATAAGAATTATTTTATTTTATTTTGGTTGAATTTTGATTATTTATTTATTTATATGACTCATAACAAATTTGATTTGAATAAACTTTTCATATTTTATGGTAAATTGGGTTTAAGTGAAGTTTGTTACCTGCCTATTTATACAAAAGAATTATGAGATTTGAAAAAAAAGTTGATTAAACTTTACAAACTATAAGGTAAAGAATTTTTTTTTCTCTTTCTTTTTCTTTTACTTCCTCCCGCTCTCTCTCTTTTTTTTATTATTATTTTTTATTTTCTCTTGGTTTCTGTACCAATTTCAAATTTTGGAATTGGTTTCTGCCTCCTTTTCAATCCTCTTTTTTTTATTTGTTTACTTTTAATTTTTTTTTAGGTTTTCGAACCAATTCCAAATTTTGGAATTGAGTTGGAATTGGAACCAATTCTTGGAAAACGGCAGAAACCTCTTTTCAACTTTTTTTTTTTTGACCAATTCCAATTGTTGGAACTGTAATTGGTTTCAGCCGTTTTCCTTTTCAACATCCTTTTTTTATTTTTTTTTTAAATTCAAATCTTGGTTTTTTAACCAATTTGGAATTGGAATTGGTTTCTGTTTAAACCACCTTTTCAACTCTTATTTATTTATTTATTTATTAACTCTTGGTTTGTTGAACCAATTTCAATTTTTGTTCACTCTTGGTTTCTGGAGGTGAAACCAATGCCGCACAGAAACATTATTTCTATCTCTTTTTTTTTTATTCATTTTTTTCTTTTTCGTTTTCTTTCTTTTTTTTTTTATTTGTTTGTTGGTTTTGAGGCGGAAATCAACCAAAAATTTAAACTGGCTTCATACTGGCCGCAAAAACCAAACAAATTTGTTTGTTTTGATTTTCTGCAAGTTGGCGGCTCCATATTATTATTATTATTTAATTAACAATTGCAATTGGATTTGGATTTGGAATTGCCTTTCTAAGTTTATTTCTGCCATTGGCAGAAACTTTGAACGTTTGTTGGCTTTTTTCTTTTCTTTTTTTTATTGGAACGTAACCTCTCTCTCTCTCTCTCTCTCTCTCTTTTTTTGTTTTCTTCTCCCTCTTTCAATCTTTCTTTTGTTCTTGTTATTTTTTTTT
>NC_036241.1:9370745-9420820 GCF_002742605.1 Olea europaea var. sylvestris | reverse complement strand
TGAATGACTCTTATGAAATAATGGTTCGAGACGATGTCGAAACTCATAGTGATAGTCACAAATATGAGATAATAATGACAAACAAGTCCTACTTAAAAGATTTATAGGAATTTCACACATGCTTTTTGAGTTTTCAACAAAATAACAAGCTTAAATTTTATTTAACTATTTAGATAAAATCGCCTTTTAACTTTTGTACAGATAAAATCTTTTAAAAACTTGAAATTAAAGATGAATGATTTTTTTAAATAAAAAATTTAATAAGCTAAAGTCGAATAAAGGACTTTTTTGAAAAAGGAAAAAAAAAAAACTAATAAAGTGTGTCTAAAGAAGACGAAAGAGAAGAAGGAAAAAATTCAACCGTCTAAGAATTGGGAAAAAAGTCTTAAGTGTAAAGTGACGCGTTTTGCCTGAGTTTCAAATCTAGGCGGCCCCCACGCGACCTTTTTAGAACATTGTATTAGAGCATCATCTCTAATGCTTTTTTTGTAAGGCCTTATAGCTCATGCTAAAGTTGAAAGACTTTTAGCTTATGTTCGGCTCTCATTTTTCCAAAACACATTTTCAACAACACATTCTTCTACAAAATAATTTTACACGTAAATCTAAATTTTTTCTTATTTTTTGACAACATATTTTTCAATAAAATACTATTCCAAAATGCATTTTTGTCCTAATATGGAGCTCAAACAAGGGCTTAATCAATATAATATTAATGTTTAATAAGTAGATACTAAGTCAAAATTAGGGATTTATTACCTAAATGAATATTGAAATTTGCGTAAAGTTTTCATTGAGTCGTTGAACTTTTTAAAATGTGATCCCATCCATCACTCACTCAATGAACATTTCAAACATTGACAAAATTGCTGATGTGGCTAACGGAATCGCCTATGTGGCAAGCTATTCCAATTGGAGGATGCAAAATCTTAAAGTTGCCATTGATGTGGATGCCAAATCTTAAAGTGCGTTTTGTTAAAACATTTGGGTACATACACATGTACGACGAAATTTCATCTATTGAAATACACAAACCGTTACAAATTGTATTTTGATAAAATATAAGTGATGTTGACCTTCTTGTAATTGTAAAATTGCAAAAATCCTCTGATTAATGATTTGAATATTTGAAAACGAGGGGTCACGTAACTTGAGTCTTGGTCTTCAAGAATTTGTTGAAAATTTGATTTGTTGAGTCTTGGACTTAAGGGCTTGAACTTGAACTTGAACTTGAAATTGATTTGATTTGAAGAAGATTTTGATCTTCTTGGACTTGGCATGAACTTGTTTAATTCAAAGGAGACTTTGATCTTCTAGGGGTTCATCGAGTTTAGGTTTGAGAGGATTTCTTCCCTTCCTCCGGTCTCGAAATTTCTTCAACACTTCGTGATTGCGTTCTCTGCTTTCTTTCTTGCTTCGCCTTCCTCTTCTTCTATCCTTGTCTTATGGACCATTGATCTTATTTATAGGGAAGAAATTGGTCACGTAACTTGAGTCTTGGTCTTCAAGAATTTGTTGAAAATTTGATTTGTTGAGTCTTGGACTTAAGGGCTTGAACTTGAAATTGATTTGATTTGAAGAAGATTTTGATCTTCTTGGACTTGGCATGAACTTGTTTAATTCGAAGGAGACTTTGATCTTCTAGGGGTTCATCGAGTTTAGGTTTGAGAGGATTTCTTCCCTTCCTCCGGTCTCGAAATTTCTTCAACACTTCGTGATTGCGTTCTCTGCTTTCTTTCTTGCTTCGCCTTCCTCTTCTTCTATCCCTGTCTTATGGACCATTGATCTTATTTATAGGGAAGAAATCGTGCGAATTTTGTTAATTATTCAATTATATTTAATTAAAATGAATAATTGAGTAATTATGATTTTATTTATTTGTTTGTTTATTTTAAAATGTGATATGGGCCTTTGGGTTTTTATGGATTTTAGTAGAGTAAACATTTAATTGGGCTAATGATTTAAATCGACTCATTCTATTTTATTTTGTTTATTATTTATTTATGTCTACAAATGCCCTCTCAAGATTTGTTTATTTATTATGAAATAAGTAAATTAATAAATCTTGATTTCGAATTTCTTGATTTGTAAAAAAAATTATTTTAGGATTTGATTTGAACTTAAACTTCCCGTTAGTAAATTAATATAGATGAAAAATTTGAAAACAAAATGTGAATTTAATAAAATTCTTATTCTTCAAATTTGGGAATAAGAATTATTTTATTTTATTTTGGTTGAATTTTGATTATTTATTTATTTATATGACTCATAACAAATTTGATTTGAATAAACTTTTCATATTTTATGGTAAATTGGGTTTAAGTGAAGTTTGTTACCTGCCTATTTATACAAAAGAATTATGAGATTTGAAAAAAAAGTTGATTAAACTTTACAAACTATAAGGTAAAGAATTTTTTTTTCTCTTTCTTTTTCTTTTACTTCCTCCCGCTCTCTCTCTTTTTTTTATTTTCTCTTGGTTTCTGTACCAATTTCAAATTTTGGAATTGGTTTCTGCCTCCTTTTCAATCCTCTTTTTTTATTTGTTTACTTTTAATTTTTTTTTAGGTTTTCGAACCAATTCCAAATTTTGGAATTGAGTTGGAATTGGAACCAATTCTTGGAAAACGGCAGAAACCTCTTTTCAACTTTTTTTTTTTTTTTGACCAATTCCAATTGTTGGAACTGTAATTGGTTTCAGCCGTTTTCCTTTTCAACATCCTTTTTTTATTTTTTTTTTAAATTCAAATCTTGGTTTTTTAACCAATTTGGAATTGGAATTGGTTTCTGTTTAAACCACCTTTTCAACTCTTATTTATTTATTTATTTATTAACTCTTGGTTTGTTGAACCAATTTCAATTTTTGTTCACTCTTGGTTTCTGGAGGTGAAACCAATGCCGCACAGAAACATTATTTCTATCTCTTTTTTTTTTATTCATTTTTTTCTTTTTCGTTTTCTTTCTTTTTTTTTTTATTTGTTTGTTGGTTTTGAGGCGGAAATCAACCAAAAATTTAAACTGGCTTCATACTGGCCGCAAAAACCAAACAAATTTGTTTGTTTTGATTTTCTGCAAGTTGGCGGCTCCATATTATTATTATTATTTAATTAACAATTGCAATTGGATTTGGATTTGGAATTGCCTTTCTAAGTTTATTTCTGCCATTGGCAGAAACTTTGAACGTTTGTTGGCTTTTTTTTTTTCTTTTTTTTATTGGAACGTAACCTCTCTCTCTCTCTCTCTCTCTCTCTTTTTTTTTTTTTTGTTTTCTTCTCCCTCTTCCAATCTTTCTTTTGTTCTTGTTATTTTTTTTTGTCCCTTTATTTCGACCCTTTTTGTTGATTATTATTATTGTTGTTGTCATTATTTTTGTTTTTGTATTTTTATTTTAACAAAGTTGAAACTAACATTCTTCATTTTTTTTAGTGCAGGGATTTAATTTTTGGAGCAAATCAAGGATTTTGAAGTTTGAGATTTTTTTTTTCGTGTAGAGGTTAGATCTTCATGTTGCAATTATTTTATAAGTTCAAGAAATATATGCTTATGAATAAATTCAAAATTGCAAACCTTCATACACATTGAGGACCAAGAACTGTCACTTTTCACCATTCAATGCACTTTTTGTTGGAGATCAAGGACTGACTCCTTCGATCGTCCAAGGCACTTTGTGTCGAGGACCAGGACTGTCTCCTTCGACCATCCAAGGCACTTTGTGTTTTGGACCAAGGACTGGCTCCTTCGACCGTCCAAGGCATTTTGTGTTAAGGACCAATGATCTATTCCTTCATCTGTCCAAGACACTTGATGTTGAGGACTAAGGACTGACTCCTTCAACCGTTCAAGACACTTTTTGTAGAGGCTACTTACATATTTTGGAGACTCGAGATTTCAGACGATAAACCAATTTAAGAGATTTATTGTCCCCCTTTTTTTGCAAGCATGGTTGGAACAAGTTCTAATGATAAAGCATACTCTGACATACATAAAATTATTCATCTTTTCAAAGATACTGATGTGAGATACCATGGCCAGACTAGCGTATGAGGTGAACTTAAATTTAGTGTCTGTAAGCCAATGACAAATCCTTCTCCTGATCTTCTAGAGCCATTGTCGGAGTTGCATATGCCCACTATTAGTGAATTTCAGGAAGATAACTGCTAGAGCGGTCAGACTTTTGTAAGCCTTATAATTCGAATATAGGCTGGCACTCTGAATGTTTTCCATTCTTGGGAGAAAAATGTTGCTGATTGTCGGGAATTTATCCGTAGAACGATGGATATCGATGACTTTTGCTGGAATCCCTTATCCTCATCGTCTCATCCTGATGTACGTGTGGATGACCAATTGAGATCTGTAGATACTTCAGAATTTATTTCTTATCGTCGAGGAAATTCACCTTTCGTTCTTGAAGTGTGCTGACAACCGAACTCTGATCTAAGTTAAAACAGTTCGTTAACGCCACCTCAGGGAAATGGGAGTTCGGTTCCTACTTCCAGGTCAGACAATCCCCCCGTTATCTCAGAAAAACATCATGATTACCCCCTGTCACATCACCCTATCGATCAAATACACTTGCCGCAGGTGACATCATCGCCGCTCGAAACTACCAATCCTAAGTCCTAATCCTCAAGCCCCTTGCAAGTCGCCATTACCTGGGGAAAACATTGAGACATGGCCACCGGCCTCATCGACCAATCACAGGAGAATTCGACGACCCGAGTTTCGAGCTCGGTACTATTGCTGATTTGACTGATTTGATGTGTTTTCGGCTGAAATTATGTATAAATAGTTGAATATGACTCTTGTAAAGGGCAAGTGAATTCATATAACAACTCATGGCACAATTACACTTTCTAAACATATTTTGTGGTCTTTTTCAACAATAAATCGCTTTTTTCTTAAAGTTAGCTTAAGATTAGCCTTGCTAATTTTGACGTCAACAGTTTGGCGCTAGAAGGAGGGCCATAATTGTGGAAAATAGTCTCATACTCTCCACAAAATTCGAGAGCCATGAGTCATAGCTCAAGTTCCAGAAATCTATCTCATACCCACCCTCATGAAACGAATACACCACCAAGTTCTCTACGACGGTAGGACCCTCAAATGATCGCCATGAGGGAAGCCCTGGAAAAATTGACAAACGTAGTGGGACGATTGGAAAGGAGTCAAGCCCACTCGTCCCCACCAGATACCGAGGTAGAATCCCCTATAAGGATAAAGACAAGGCATCTCCCCACCAGGAGGACTCTCCACTTTTCAAGAGGAGAATCCTCAAGTAGCCGAACTGATGAGGTTAGAAGTAAGGAACCCGAGGTAAGGAGGACTATAAGAGTGTTCGACAGATTGGGGACCCAGCACTCCCTGACTCCTACGCAAGGACAAACCAACCTGAAATGTCCTTTGGAGCAAACAGAACCCGAACTAAGCGCGTTTAAAAAATGCATCGCCGACCTGAAGGTTAAAAACAAAGGTGGCACTGAAGATTACCAAACCAAACGACATTCCCCCTACATTGAGGATGTCCTTATGGAACCATTACCTGAAAATTTGAAAATCCCTAGATGGTTGCATACGAAGGGGATGGTGATCCCCTCAGCCACTGTGACAAATATACCTCGTGGATGGAACTATAGGGGGCAAGCAACGCAATCATGTGTCGGGCATTTTCCCTGACTCTGGGAGACAAAGCTCAGAGATGGTTTAGGAAACTACACGAGAGGTCGATAAAGAATTGAAATGATCTGGCCACGGCATTCTTGGCCCAGTTCATGGGCTCCAAGGCCAGAACCACACCCAAAGAACGACTAGTGAGTATCAAGTAGGGAAGAAGTGAATCCCTCAAAAGCTATTGCTACAACTTTAAGGTTGCAAACCCAAGTGCAGGCTGTCGCAAGTAGTAAATCTCGAAAGTCCGAGGTCGAACCATAGGGAATTGGAAGGAAATAAACTAGTCTATGAGTAGTGAACGGTTAGTGGAAATACGATGAAGACGAACACTAGAGTATCAGGGATTCACTTCGAATAAATGAGTGGAAATTGCCCTTGATCTTTAATTTAACTCATATGAAAATCAACTAAGGAGTGATCTCATATGGAAGATAAAACATTAATCACAAATATATTAAAAGATAGATTTTGATAATTGTTTGAGAGAATATGTCAAAATAAGGTGTTGGAATGTAGAGATTATCTAAGCATTTATTGTGCCAAAATTGTCAACAATAAATCAAAGTCTTTAACAAACCAAAACAATTTGTAGAACATATACTTCAACCAAGTAAGAAGATGAACATTGAAGAACAAAATGAAAGATCAAAGACAATACTATGCATTCACCAAAGTTTTACCCCTAGCTCTAGCTAATGGTTTAGAAATACATAATGAAATGTTACAAAGAAAATGAAGGAAACTAGAATATGATGGAGAGGAATTGATGCCCTCAAAATCGTGGCCAAGGTCCCCTTTTATAGGCAAAGTAACATGCAAAATGTAAGTAGACAATGCAACTTGTTTCTGTCCAACTTCAAGACAGCTAGAACATGCAATTTGATGCCAATTTTCAGATACATTTTGCAGTGAATTTGGACTAATGATCAACAGATAAATTATTTCCACTTGAGTTAGCTTTCCATTGGTCCAAATATCAGGTTCATCGGATCTATATAACTCCAGATATCACAAAAAAATGACTACTGCTTCACAGGTAAAAAAGCTGTATCCGGTAGGTAACAAGCTGGACATTGCATGGTAATTTTGGCTGCCTTGTGATACGAATTTGACTTCTTGCAAAACGTGAAAGTTGTAGAAACATGCCTTATATTTCCAACCCAACTTGAATCACCTCGGTTCAATGTCTCCAGCTCAAGTTATGATCATTTTACCGACACCTGCTTCTTGCTTGAGACAGTCACTATTCTTGACTTTTCAACATTATTTTCCTCCACTTGCTCCACTTGTTCTAAATTGGAAATACATGTGAAATACATCAAATAGATACTCTTTCAAATGTATAATACTCATGCTGACATGTATGTAAATACATATTTCAATTAATTGCATTTTTAACCATGTATTTATGGAAATTGAATTTACGGCAAGAGAATTGAGATTAGAGACTAACATTAGTGTTTTTAAACAAAGTGAATGTAAAACGCCTTGTAAATGATATATCTTTAAAGTACTTTTAAACACTAATAAGCTATCTGAGCAGGTTCAACAAGCAATCCATGGACGTGGAAAAAATATCTGGTGATGTGGCACTCATGGCCTTTTATGCGAACCCCGTAGCAATGGAAACTACGAAACCCACAACGAGATTGATGCAGAACCCGAGAACGCCAATACTAACCCGATTCTGGATCTTGAACCCCAAGAATTGAACCAAGAAACCCTAGATTAGCGAAGAACCTAAAATCCCTTGATTACAATTAAAAGAACCCACAATCCGATTGTTTAGAATGCCACAAGAAATTGAATCTTGATAAGTTCCAAGATTGTTCAAGAAGAACAAGAAATTGAAAGAATAAATTCTTTCTCTATAATATTATTCAAGCAAAAGTCAAAAGTCCTTACAATGAAAAATATTCTCCTATTTATACTAATGAGTAAAAACGTCCAAAACCCATCAAATTATGGTAATAATTTGAATTCATAAGAATTCTATCGAAATTAGGAAATTCGGCCAAAATTGAAAAATTCCCCAAATTTTTGGCTTGTGCGGCCGCATGGTGTATTTCCATGCGGTCGCATGGTTCAACAAGAAATGTCATATTGATTTTCGATATGCCACCGTGTGGTCGCATGGTGTTTTGCCTTTGCGACCGCACATGCTTGTTTTCAGCCTCCGGTTTCGTTGCTTGATAACAAATTGATCCAAGTTGATTCGGCCTTCGACCCGAACATGAAAGTTGCTTCATTTTGAGTCCCGAACATGATTCCATCAATGGTTTCTTGAAAGAGCAATCTCATCGCTTGTTTCACTTGCTTTACCCTTGATGGCGTCATTGGTCTGCCATCGACTATCAACGGGTCTCGTCTCATACTTGCCTTCGTCGGGCTCGACTCCTGGATCATATCATCCCCTCCCTCTTCAAAAGGATTCGTCCTCGAATCTGAACCTGCATCAAACAGAGAGAGATCAGATACATTAAAAGAAGCTGAAACATTATACTCACCAGGTAAATCCACTTTGTATGCATTATCATTGATCCTCTCGATGATTTGAAACGGTCCATCGCCTCATGGTTGCAATTTTGACTTTCACTATTCTGAAAAACGCTCTTTTTTGAAGTGCGCCCAGACCCAATCTCCAGGCTCAAATGTAACGCGTCTTCTTCATTTATTTGCTTTTGATGCAATCAGCTTTCCTTTCTCTTCGATTTGCATCCTGACCTTTTCATGGAGTGTTTTCACCATCTCGGCTTTTCGTTTCCCATCCAAGCTACCTCGTTCATGCACAGGCAAAGATATTAAATCCATAGGTGTTAGTGGATTAAAACCATAAACAATTTCAAAAGGAGAAAACGAAGTAGTAGAATGTGTAGCTCGATTATATGCAAACTCTATGAACGGTAAACACTCTTCCCATGATTTCAGATTTTTATTGATCACTGTCCTAAGTAGTTGAGTCATAGTTCGATTAACTACCTCAGTTTGTCCATCTGTTTGTGGGTGACAAGTTGTAGAAAATAATAACTTAGTTCCTAACTTACTCCACAGAACACGCCAAAAATGACTCAAAAACTTCACGTCCCTATCAGACACTATACTTTTAGGTACTCCATGTAAACGTACTATTTCCCTAAAGAATAAGCCTGCAATATTAGTAGCATCGTCAGTTTTATGACATGGTATGAAGTGCGCCGTCTTACTAAACCTATTGACCACTACAAATATTGAATCCTGACCCCTTTTTGTCCTAGGCAAACCTAACACAAAATCCATAGATATGTCTACCCAAGGTTCACAGGGTACGGCCAAAGAAGTATACAAACCATGGGGTTGAACCTTAGACTTAGCCTTTTTACAAGTTATGCACTTTCTACATATTTGTTCTACGTCATGTCGCATTTTAGGCCAATAAAATGTTCCCCTAACATGTCTAAAGTCTTTTAAACCCCCAAGTGTCCCATTAAACCACCCCCATGTGCTTCCCTTACCAATAATTCATGTAAAGAACAATTAGGAATGCACAACTTATCTTCCCTAAACAAATATCCTTCATGTCTATTGAATTTATCAAATGCACCTTTGTCACATGAAGCATAAATACTAGAAAAATCACAATCAGATTCATACATGCCCTTAATATATTCGAAACCAAGTAATTTAGTACTTAAGGAATTTAAAAGCACGTACCTTCGAGATAACGCATCAGCAACTATATTTTCGTTACCTTGTTTGTACTTGATGACGTAGGGAAATGTCTCGATAAACTCCATCCATCTCGCATGTCTTTTGTTCAACTTATCTTGACCTCGTAAATGCTTTAAGGATTCATGATCGGTGTGTATCAGGAATTTCTTTGGCCATAAGTAGTGCTGCCAAGTCTCCAATGCTCGAACAAGTGAATACAGCTCCTTGTCATATGTCGGATAATTCAATGCTACCCCACTCAACTTTTCACTAAAGTAAGCAATAGGTCTCATTTCCTGCATTAACACTGTTCCTATACCTATTCCTGATGCATCACATTCAACTTCGAATGTTTTATCAAAATTTGGTAATGCCAAAACAGGTGCTTTACATAGCTTATCCTTAATTGTGTTAAATGCAATTTCTTGTGATTCTCCCCAATGGAAACCTACACTCTTCTTTACTATTTCAGTCAACGGTGTGGTGATGGTGCTAAAATCTCTTACAAATCGCCTATAAAAACTAGTCAATCCATGAAAACTCCTAATTTCAATTATAGTCTTAGGTGTTGGCCATTCTTTTATAGCTTTTATCTTTTCTTCATCGACTTCCACCCCGTTAGCACTAACCACAAATCCTAGGAAAATAACTCTATCCATGCAAAATGTGGACTTTTTGAAATTAGCATACAGTTGTTCCTTTCGCAACACAACAAGCACACAATTTAAATGTTCTAAATGCTCATCTAGGTTTTTGCCATAGATTAAGATGTCATCAAAATAAATTACAACAAATTTCCCAATAAAAGCACGCAAAACATGGTTCATTAAACGCATAAAAGTGCTCGGTGCATTAGTGAGTCCAAACGGCATAACTAACCATTCATACAATCCATACTTAGTCTTAAATATCGTTTTCCATTTATCACCCTCCCGCATGCGAATTTGATGATACCCACTCTTAAGATCAATCTTACTAAAAATGCAAGCACCATGCAACTCATCAAGCATATCATCTAGCCTAGGTATTGGGCGACGATACTTTACTGTGATATTGTTGATAGCTCGGCAATCCACGCACATTCTCCAAATCCCGTCCTTCTTAGGCACCAGCAAAATAGGTACAGCTCATGCTCTCCTTGACATAACCTTTGCTCATCAACTCCTCCACTTGCTTTTGAAGCTCCTTCGTTTTCTCGGGATTGCTTCGGTAAGCTGGTCGATTCGGTATGATAGCTCCGGGTACAAAGTCAATCTAGTGCTCGATGCCTCTGATTGGTGGCAATCTACTTGGCATCTCCTCAGGAAATACATCGTCAAACTCCTGTAATAAAGACTTAACCAAACTAGGGAGGGATGTGTTAGAATCCTCAAAATTGAGGAGGGACTCCTTGTACACTAACAATATCATTTGCCTATTATCGCTCATAGCCTTTTTCAACTCATTCTCTTTTGCATAGAAGTTGACCTTTGACTTTTCTCTCCGCTCAGCTGACTCTTTTTCTCTCCTCTCAACTGACTCCTTTTCTCTCCGCTCATGTGGCTTCTTTCTCTTTTCTCCACTCTCAGTCACCTCACTATTTTCTCTCTTATTGATAGTTTCACTATTGCCTCTTCTTTTTTCTGACTCCCTCGTCTTCCCCACTTTTCAGCTTGATTTGATCTCCATAAACTTGTGCCGGTGTTAATGGCGCAAGAGTAATAGTCTTCCCATCCTTGACCAAGCTATAACGATTCCTATATCCATCATGTGTGACCCTTCTATCATATTGCCATGGTCTTCCTAACAAGATATGACCCACATGCATAGGCACCACATCACATACTACTTTGTCACTATAACTCCCAATTGAGATTAATTAAAACTCTTCTATTCATCCTAACTTCCCCACTTTCATTCAACCATTGCAACTTATAAGGCCTAGGGTATCTTAACAATGCTAGTCCTAATTTCTAAACTAAAGTTGTGCTAGCTACATTCGTGCAACTCTCACCATCAATAATCATACTACATACCTTATCGTTGACATAACAATGTGTGTGGAATATATTTTCTCGCTGCTGCTCCGAATCATCCACTTTGACTTGAGTGTCAAGAGCTCTTCTCGACACCAACGATTTCCTAACAGCAAACTCCAATTTTTCTTCTTCTTCAACTTCCTCCAATGCAGGCATGTTCTCAAACTCTCCTTCACTTTCACTCACCACCTCTCCATTACCCAACAACACCATTACCCATTTATTTGGGCATTGAGAAGCAATGTGCCCTGACCCCAAGCATCTAAAACACTTGATGTCTCGATTCCTTGATGGTTGTGAATCTGTTTTGGGTGCTGTTTTGCTAGCACTTTCTTCTTTCCCTTTCTGCCACTCATTCCTACCTTTAGGTACAGCTTTATCACCTTTGTTGTTGTTGTTCCACCTTGGCTTCCAAGATGGATTAACACTCGAAGTTCTTAACGGCTGCCTAGCTGCCCCTTTCCTCTTCTGTTGTCTCTCTACCTTCATAGCCACATGCAACATGTCTTCCAACTCCACCTAATGTTGCAACTCCACTACATTGGTAATTTCCCTATTCAACCCATTCAAGAATCGTGCCATGGTAGCCTCCCGATCCTCCACCACATTGGCCCTAATCATGAGTATTTTCATCTCCTTATGATAGTCCTCTACACTTTTCGACCCTTGATATAGACCTTGCAGTTTTTGATGGATCTCTTGGTAATAGTGGCTAAGAACAAACCTCTTTCTCATCAATGACCTCAATTCCTCCCAAGTGCTGATTGGTCTTTCCCCACTCCTACGTTGTGAAGTAATCACTTGATCCCACCATGAAATTGCATAGTCACTAAACTCCAAAATTGCTAACTTCACCTTTTTCTCCTCCGAGTAGTTATAATACTCGAAGATCATTTCAACATTTCTTTCCCACTCCAGGTATGTCTCAGGATCACTCCTTCCTTTGAATGAAGGAACTGTCATTTTTATATTTCCCAAATTTCCATCCAACTCCTCCCCGCGATCATTCCGACCCCGTCTGTCGAACCTATCACCTCTATTCCTCATCCTTCCCATCTCAACACCGTGAAATTCATCTTCGCCTATGTCACTCTCATATCCATACTTCTCTCGCCTTTCCCTCCTAGGCTCCCATCTATCCGGTCCTCTGGCATTAGATACATCCACTCGATGCCCCCGACTAAGATTAGCCACCGATGTATCTAATCTATTCATCCAAGCCTCCTGCTTCTCCAACCTATCTCTCACATCTGCAAACGCCCTCTCAAACCTCTGCACCAAATCCTCTGATGCATTGTTATTATTACCTTGTCGGCTTGAGTTTGATTCTGCCCTTTTTGACATCCTAACACTAAAAATTTTATTTTACTGCCTCACCAAAAGTCACTCGGAAACACACAAGGGCTTTTACCCTCTATTAAGCTCACCTCTTTGCCTTTTACCACTCAGTTCTTTCAACAATTGCTTCTAGAAACAATCAATGAACTCAATCAATCAATCAATCAATTCATGTAGAATTCCCCAAACCGGATGTGACTCAATAATTATAACAAAGGACTAAAAGAAAACTTTTAAAACTTGACTTGAATTGAAGGAATGGAATGATTCAATGTGTCCAAGTAATTTAGAAACGATATTGAATAATAAAAGTTGGTATTTGACGGATCAATAATATTTAATAATTTTTTTACTATACGGATATCAGTACCGTACAGATGAAAAGTAATTTTTTTTAGATTCGGAAATCAATAACAAAACCAACAAAGAAAAAGAAAACTGATTTGGGCGAAAATTGAGCCCAGAAACGGAATTCGAAGATTTTTTATGAAACTTTTGGATCAAAAGATCAAGAAAACCTTCTAAATACAAGAACACAAAGAATTGAAAAAAATTAGAAAACAAAGGATATAACATGATTAAATTGGAGCCAAAGCTCTGATACCAACTGATGCAAACCCCGGAGCAATGGAAACTCCACAACGAGATTGATGCGGAATCCAAGAACACCAATACTAACCCTGTTTTGGATCTTGAACCCCAAGAATTGAACCAAGAAACCCTAGATTATCGAAGAACCTAAGACCCCTTGATTACAATTAAAAGAACCCACAATCCGATTATTTAGAATGCCACAAAAAATTGAATCTTGATAAGTTCCAAGATTGTTCAAGAAGAACAAGAAATTGAAAGAACAAATTCTCTCTCTATGATATTATTCAAGCAAAAGTCAAAAGTCCTTACAATGAAAAGTATTCTCCTATTTATACTAATGAGTAAAAATGTCCAAAACCCATCAAATTATGGTAATAATTTGATTTCATAAGAATTCTATCGAAACTAGGAAATTCGGCCAAAATTGAAAAATTCGCCAAATTTTTGGCTTGTGCGGCCGCATGGTGTATTTCCATACAGTCACATGGTTCAACAAGAAATGTCATATTGATTTTCGGTATGCCACCGTGTGGCCGCATGGCCCGCACAGGCTTGTTTTCAGCCTCCGGTTTCGTCGCTTAATAATAAATTGATCCAAGTTGATTCGACCTTCGACCCGAACATGAAAGTTGCTCCATTTTGAGTCCCGAACATAGTTCCATCAATGGTTTCTTGAACGAGTAATCCCATCGCTTGTTTCACTTGCTTTGCTCTTGATTGCGTCATTGGTCCGCCATCGACTATCAATAGGTCTCATCTCGCACTTGCCTTCGTCGGGCTCAACTCCTGGATCATATCAGCCTTATTAGCAAGACTAAGGCCCAGAACGAGATTCTGGTGGTCAATACATGAGGACGGTCCAAGGACTTATCACGAGTTCCTGAACCGAGTTGAGAAATACATAAGTGTTGAAGAAGCAACCTCTGGCCAAGAGGAAGCCAGATGCAAAACCAACCTCAGCAATACGGTGAAGGAGAAAAAATCAAGTCGCAGTCCCTAGCCCGAAAGAAAGAAGGACAGGAGAGAAAGAGAATGTCCTAGGGCTCAACCATACAAATTCCTGGAGTACCATCCACTTAAAGCCTCCTTGGAAGAGGTATTCACGTAAGCCAATGCAAAAGAGGCAATTTGCAGACCTATGATCCTAAATGACGGACAGGTAGGAGAACATCAGGGACGATACTGTCGATATCACAGGATGGTGGGCCATGACACTGATAACTGTTAAGACTTAAAAGAGGAAGTTGAGTCCTTAATTCAAAGAGGTCGGTTACAAGAGTCTGTTGCCAAGCTAAAAGAAGCAGATCGACCTACGACACAGTAGTCGTTGCTGCAGGGGCCTCCTACACGAGCTCAGCAAGTAGTCCCTAACCGTAATCCATCCCCACATGCCAAAATCAAAATGATGGTAGGAGAAAATCAGTATATTAAGGGATCTAGAAGGACAAGACGAAGACAAGCCCAAAGTGCAAAAACCATGCCAAACTACTGGAATCAAACCCCTCAGATCGGTATAGACCCTGAATGGTTCTGGTTCATGAAAGAAGATTCTGGAGGAATCCTTCAAGACCAGAGTGACACCCTAGTGGTTACAATGACGGTTGCTGGAGTAAAAGTCCACCGTACTTTGGTAGACAATGGAAGTTCGGTCAACATACTGTACTCACGAACTTTGAGGCAGTTGGAAATATCAGAACACTACCTCCAATCGTACCCAAGGAAACTACAGGAATTCTCAGGGGATCCTATTGAAGCCCGAGGTCAGATCATCCTTATTGTGGAGCTGGGGAAGCTCCTCGCCAAAGAAAGATCCTAGCAGATTTTGTGGTGGTCGATTTGCCATCCAATTATAATGCAATATTGGGACGACCCTTTTTCCATGAGCTAAAAGCTACCACATCAATTTATCATTATTGCATGAAATCTTCCACTCCTTACGAGACAGGAATTATTCGAGGAGTTTAAGCTACTGCAAGGGCCTACAATGTCGACCTGTCAAGGCCACAAGTCAACATGCTAAGGGACAGGATGAACATGCAAGCCGGGGAAGCCAGATTTAAGAGACCAATCGTTGTGGATCTCTCGGAGATCGGCATAACTGAGAAGAACCTCAAAAAAGCCACAGATGAGCAACTGTCCTTTGACAAAAAGGAAGCGGACCCACATCCTTACCCCGGAGTTCTGGTAATCTCGTTGCCTGTGGCCGAGGTAACCACCCCCAAAGTCTTGGTGGATACAGGAAGCGCTCTGAACATCTTATTCAGTAACACCCTTAAATGGATGAGTATTCCTACTAACTTCCATCAACCATACCCAAATATGGTCCTAGGATTAAGTGGAGCCTTGACTTCTACCAAAGGATCTATCAAACTCAAAGTTGAGTCAAGATCAGCATCCCGATAGGTGAAGATGAACTCCGAGTTCGTGGTATTCGACACTTCCTCTCCTTATGATGCTGTGATGGGACAGCCCCTACTCTTCAACCTGAGAGCAGTTGTTTCCCTATATCACTATTCTATCAAATTTTCCACACCCCATGGTGTGGGTGAAGTCAAAGGAAACAGGGAGCTCGTCAAAAGATGTCAATGGAAAGCCTGTCCCAACCATCAACCCAACCCCCTGAGAGTGCATATGACACACATATGGGAATCTAAACTCATTCCACTAGACCCGCGGACAAGGATCGAAGGTAGAAAACCCGTCAAAGAACTAGAAGGAGTTCAAGTCTGTGCCAAGGACCCAACAATGGAGCTCAAAGTTGGGCACAAGCTGCAGCCCTCCACCCGAAGTGAGATTGTGGCCTTCTTTAGACAAAACCTTGATGTCTTCGCCTGGAATCACATGGATATGAGAGGAATATATCCCAATATCGCATGCCATAAATTACGGGTGGATCTTTCAGTTCGGCCAAAGTAGCAAAAACAACGATCTCTGAACCCTAAAAGATATGAAGCACCCAACAAGGAGGTGCAAAAACTGTTGCACAATGGTTTCCTTCGTGAGGCGAAATACCCGAAGTGGGTGCAAATCCGGTCCTTGTGAAAAAACACAACGATGATTGGAGGGTATGCATAGATTTCACCGATCTCAACAAAGCATGCACCAAAGACAGTTTTCCTTTGCCAAGAATAGATCAAATGGTGGATGCCACTGTCGGACACAAACTACTCAGCTTCATGGACACGTATTCCGGATATAACCATATATTAATATATGGCCCAGATCACGAACATACCTCGTTTGTAACTGACCGAGGTCTTTACTGCTATAGAGTAATGCCATTTGGTCTCAAAAACACTGGCGCCACCTACCAATGACTTGTGAATTCCATGTTTTCCCAGCAAATCGAAAAAATAATAGAAGTGTGTGTTGATGATATACTGGTCAAAAGCATCAAGGCCAAGGACCACTGTCAGTACCTGATCGAGATGTTTGATATACTAAGAAAGTATGGAATGAAGTTGAACCCAAGGAAATGTACTTTCGGGGTCAGCTCTAGAAAGTTCTTAGGTTACATTGTAAACAACTGAGGAACCGAGGCAAATCCTGAAAAAATACAAGCTGTCATCCAAATGAAGCCTCCAACCAAACCCAGAGAGGTATAAAGTTTAATCGGAAGGATTACCGCCCTCAGTCGGTTCATCTCCAAGTCTACGGATCGTTGCAAACCCTTCTTTGATACGTTACGAGGAGGAAAGAAGCTCGAATGGACCAAAGAATGTCAGGACGCCTTTAACGATCTAAAGAGACAACTAACTCAGCCTCTGTTGCTTTCAAAACCTAAGGCAGGGAAGGTCCTGAATCTTTGTTTATCTATTTCAGAGCATGCCATTGGTGCCGTTCTAACCCAAGAAGAAAATGGCATTCAACACCCATTCTATTACCTAAGCAAAGCACTTCACGAAGTCGAGCTCAGATATTCGCCTGTAGAGAAACTGGCATTCATCCTGCTGATAGCAGCGTGAAAATTGAGGCCATATTTCTTGGAACACCCCATTGAGGTCCTCACCAACTTCCATTGAGGTAAACACTGCAAAGACCCGACATTTCAGGTAGTATGGTAAAATGGGTAGTCGAGCTCTGAAATTCGACATCAAATACATGCCTCGTTCCTCCGTCAAGGGCCAAGCACTCGCCGACTTTGTTTCTGAGTTTTGCAACGTCCCAATCGAGGAACTACAGAAAGAAACCCCATGGAAACTTTATGTCGACGCTTCATCCACCGGAGAACGATCTGGGGTAGGCGTCGTATTAATCAGCCCTAAACATCGCTTATTCTGCGAAGCCTTGCCATTTGACTTTAAAGCCTCAAACAATGAGGCTGAGTATGAAGCTCTCATTGCCGGAGCAAGGATGGCCTCAAGGTTGGGGATCTCCGACCTAATCATACACAGCGACTCCCAACTAGTCGTGAATTAGGTCAACGGTGTATATATGGAGAAAGAAGAAAGAATGGACAACTACCTACGAGTTGTAAGTAATGAACTTGAAAGGTTCAACACCACCCAAGTCAAACAAATTCCCCGATCTTAGAACAGTCACGCCGACGTACTAGCCCACCTAGCCACCAGTGAGGAAATCGAAGAGTTCGATAGCATCCTCGTGGGAAGAATATCCCTACATCCACCGAGCTAGCCGAAGTGGTCCTTATGATGATAGACCCCAAACTAACCTGGCAGGATGAGATCATCGTCTACCTAAAAACTGGGAAATGTCTCGAAAACTCTGCAGAGGCTAGAAAGCTCCGAATAAGGTCGGCTAGGTACACACTCATGAACGATGTACTATACAAACAGGTATATTCTACACCTTTGTTAAGGTGTTTGAATGAAGAAGCTCAGCACGCCCTGCAAGACCTTTATGAAGGAATATGTGGAAACCATTCAGGTGGGCTCTCACTAGCCCACAAGATCATAAGACAAGGATACTTCTGGCCTGCAATAAGACGTGATTCCCTTGAATTTATCAAAAGATGTGACAAGTGCCAGCGCCTCACCCCCATCATAAATACTCCACCGTGTGAACTGAACCCAGTAATAGCACCTTGGCCCTTTGTAAAATGGGGGGTTGACCTAATTGGACCTATGCCCATTGGAAAAAGAGGTGTAAAATTCGCCATCGTCGTAGTTGATTACTTCACCAAATGGGTCGAGGCAGAGCCACTTGCCAAGATCACCGAGCAAAAAATAACCGACTTTTTATGGAAATCAATCATCTGCAGGTTCGGCATACCTCACTCCATTGTTACGGAGAATGGAAAACAGTTCGACAACGCATGACTTTCAGACTTCTGTGAAGAGTTCGGCATCAAGAAACATTTCTCAACCTCAAACCATCTGCAGGCAAATAGCCAAGTCGAAGCCATTAACAAGATTATTAAGCACATATTGAAAGCAAAACTCAACTTGTTTAAAGGAGGATGGGTCGAAAAACTCCCCAGTGTGCTATGGTCTTATCGCACCACTACAAGGACTAGCACGGGGGAAACCCCATTCTCAATAGCTTTCAACGTAGAGGATGCGATCCCACTAGAAGTCGGCATTCCCTCACTGCGCATAACTGATTACGACGAAGAAGGGAACCATATAGCTCTTCGTATGGAACTCGACCTAGCCGAAGAGAAAATGAACAATGTCGAACTCAAAAATGTCGTTTAAAAATAGTGGAACGCCAAGTACTACAATTTAAAAGTGCGAAAAAAAATTCGAGGTAGGATCCCTCGTCTTACGAAAGGTATTCCTTCCCACAAGAGAGGTAGGCAGTGAATGCCTGGGTCCAAATTGGGAAGGTCCCTATCTGATAACGAAGGTCCTACTAAAAGGGGCATACGAACTGGAAGACTTGGGGAGTAGACCCTTACCCCATCCTTGGAATGCCAAACACCTTAAGTAGTACTATCAGTGAACGAAAAAAGTCCATGACATATAAAGCCCGCTTGTAATGTTAATCGCATCAATAAAAAGGAACTTCCTATTTTTAAACATTTTGTTCTACATTCTATCGAAATCTTACAAAGTCCTGCTCCATAGCAGGCCGATCTAAGGTCGTACGTGCTGCGACCCTTAGTGGAAATTCCTCCTAAAGAATCTTACAAAGCCCTGCTCCATATGCAAGCCGATCTAAGGTCGTATGTGCTGCGACCCTTAGTGGAAATTCCTCCTAGGGAATCTTAAAAAGCCATGCTCCATACGCAGGCCGATCTAAGTTTTTATATGCTGCGACCCTTAGTGGAAATTCTTCCTAAGGAATCTTAAAAAGCCCTGCTCCATACACAGGCTGATCTAAGGTCGTATGTGCTGCGACCCTTAGGGAAAATTCCTCCTAAGAAATCTTACAAAGCCCTGCTCCATACGCAGGCCGATCTAAGGTCGTACGTGCTGCGACCCTTAGTGGAAATTCTTCCTAAGGAATCCAACAAAGCCCTGCCCCTTACACAAACCAATCTAATGTTATTCTTCAAAATTCCTCCTAAGGAATCCTACGAAATTACGCAAGTCGATCTAAGGTCACATGTAATGCGACACTTAGATGAAATTCCTCCTAAGGAATTCTCAAAGCCTTACTCCATACGCAGGCCGAGCTAAGGCCGTATGTGGTACGACACTTAGTAGAATGCCCAATGCATAAGCCTTGGGATGTTTGGAAAGCAAGTGCTGCACAACTAGGTAAAATTCATTCGAAGAATTCTACATGCCACTATGACACTCATACAAATTTAACTAAGCTTATAAGGTATTATCACATAAAAACAAGATTGCTACTAAAGAAACCATACTGAGCATAACAGTCATCCATTCCAAACAAAATGCCATGAAACATCAAAAAGAAGTTCACTAATAAGCCAAAACATATTACAAAACTAAATACCAAACATTATTTTCAAGACAGAAAAAAAAACCTCCTAGGAGTCTTGGGGGTGGGGCACTAGCAGCCTCAGACAACTTTCGCAGCTCCTCCTTCTGGCCCTCCAGCGCTTCATCCAAAAAGGCCACGTCAATGTCAAGCTACTCCTTCTTGATGTGCCCCACCAGCTTCTCGAGTGCTACCACGTAGACATCCTGGGCTACGACGTCAAAATCTAGGGACTCCTTCCAAGCCTCCACCACTCTATCAGCCTTGGCCTCAGCTTCTTCAGCCCTTCTGGTGACCTCCCTTACCCTTTCGTTGGCCTCTTGCACTTTCTGGATGGCCTCCCTGACCTTGCCACACTCCTCTGGCTTCTTCCTCTGAGGCCCACAAGGCCTTGATCTCTCCCATCAATTTTTCCTCGATGTCGATCCTAGAGTTCAGCTCGATCCCCATCTGATTCAGCTTCTCTTCATACTCCTTCTCCTTTAGAGCAAACTGGGCCTTTTTAGCCTCCATGCTGTTATAAAGACTAAAGGCCTGATCCTTTGCCTCTATAAGCTTGTCCAGCTCAGACTTTACCCATTTTTCAAGAATAAAAAATCAAGTAAGTCAATAAAACAGTTGCTCAAAAAAAATTAAAAATACCATAAAGTAGGAATTACACCTTGTCCGTCACTGCCATCATGTATAAAATTGATAGGTGACCATGGAGCTGAGCGGTGACCAAGGACTCACCAATGGGCATCTCATTCAGATAGCCCTACTCTCTCCCACCCCAGCTGCGGGTAAGTAGATTAGCTGACTCCCTCAATGGTGAAGTGAGCGCGCAGTCACCTCCCTGGAAGGAGAAGGAGCCCGGAGATAATCAGGAAATATCTCTGGTCGGTGTCCCACCAAACTCTCCAAGCTCGGCCTTTGTAAATTTGGGCACCTCTCCTACAAGTTCACAGAATTGGTCTCGATAGTAGAGGGTGCAATTGGGGATGGCAAAGAAGGCAACGACAGAGTAGGAGACCGGCTTGGTAAAGGCACAGCCTCAGGAATCCTTTGTTCTGCTGGGGGCGCAGATCGGTTCCTCTTCAGTGGAACCTCCTCCTCCACCTCTTCAGAATGACTCTTCGAAAGAAACCACAATCGCGAATGAGGGTCAAAATATTACCTGAACTGGAAGGAGCCGAACTTGAAGCTCGTACTTGCACCAAGCCGGCCCAAAATAAGTTCGGATCTGAGATCACAAACTTACAGGACCTTTGCCTTTTGGGTAACGATCTTATTACCTCAGCTCGTCTCTGTGTATCAATCATTAACGTCTCCTTCTTGTAATCTGCACAAAGGAAAAATACCGAGGTCAGTACTTCGTCAACATACGTCTTGCTAAAAGACTAAAGCCCAAAAACACTTACATAAAGAATGATAGAGCCTGGAGGCCATGTCCTCTCTATTCACCTTGGCATAATAAAATTGCCACTCCCCCGATACATAAAACCACTCTTCCTTCTATTACTTAATTGAGGAAGGGGTGTCTAACACTGGAGAACCTCCCATCCTGGGCCTAGCGCTTGTGTACCACCAACCTGAGTTCTTCCCATCCTCTTTAAAAGTAAACAAAGAGTCAAACTGCTGGACATCAAGCTCGAGATTTCCCATTTGGTCCCACAGAATAAGGGCGACGATTAAGGTTCGCTACCCATTAGGGCATAGCTGCGTGGGAGCTATGCCCCAGGAAAAAAGGAATTTACGAATTGCCCTAAGAAAGGAAAGTCTAAGGCCGGCCTGAAGGATAGCTGAGTTCAGAGCAACACATCCCTCAGGAGGAGTGTCAACCCGGTCAAATTGTCCTAGTATTATCATCATGACCGAACTAGGGATGGGGTATTTAGCTCGCCAGCTGGCTAACATATCCCCTGTTACGACCGACCTATAAGAACTCACCCCCCACTATCCAGAATTACTCTCCTCAACGTCCTTATTGGATCTATCCTCTCTCTTGGAACCCTCACATCCAAAGTCCATGACAGGACGTCCTAAGTTGATTGCGTTAATTATGGAAATAGGAATAGGGGTGAAAACTTCCCTACAGCTAGAGGACGAACTCGTCAAAAGGGGACTGACTCTTCCTGCTGGTTTTCCCAGGAATGAACTCTAGACTCGTTCGAACTCATTTATAAACTAGGAAATAAAGCACAAACTAAAAGGAGGAAGAAAAATAAGAACAGAAGAATACCTGAAAAATGAACTGGGAAAATGACCTCACTCGAAAATGGAAAAATGAATTCAGGAGATTGCCCGAATATTTGAGAGAGAATAAACCAACAAAACAGGAGGCAAAATGACTACCAAAAGGAATTTAAAGAAAGAGAAACTGAGAGGGCGCGACTTGAACCATCCATCCAGAAATGGGGGGAAAAATCAATGACTCAGAAGCTTGAGAGACCAAAACGACGTAGTTTTAACCAAGCTTGCTGAAGAAGCTACTTAGAAATGCCGTATAGCTCATCCCCGTCAAAAGATGACACTTGGCGTAGCAATAAATGCACTTCTTGGAGAAAGCATCACTGAGGTCAGCCCCCCTACGACAGAACTAACCTAGGGATAACTGTTGACAATCGAACTCCAATCTAAGTTAAAATAGTTCGATAACCCCACCTCAGGTAAATGGGAGTTCGGTTCCTACTCCCAGGTCGGACAATCCCACCGTTATCTCAAAAAAACATCATGATTTTCTTCTATCACATCACCCTATCAATCAAATACACTTGCTGCAGGTGACATCATCATCATCCGAAACTACCAATCCTAAGTCCTAATCCTCAAGCTCCTTGCAGGTCATCATTACCTGGGAAAAACATTGACATATGGCCACCGGCCTCGTCGACCAATCACAGGAGAATTCGGCGACCCGAGTTTCGAGCTCGGTACTGTTGTTGATTTGACTGATTTGATGTGATTTCGGCTGAAATTATGTATAAATAGTTTAATAGGACCCTTGTAAAGGGCAAGTGAATTCATATAACAACTCATAGCACAATTACACTTTCTAAACATATTTGGTGGTCTTTTTCAACAATAAATCGCCTTTTTTCTTAAAGTTGGCTTAAGATTAGCCTTGCTAATTTTGATGTCAACAAAGCATATAATCCTCACAGGTTTGCGAGACAATTTACTTTTAGATAGAAACTTCCAGGTTCACCAAGAAAGTTAAACATTGTCCCCAGTATAGGCGACATATATCTAGTTTGGTTGTCTTTGACTTGGATGAAAAGTGGTTCTATATTTCATATTCCAGAGTATGTGAGGGATACACGTCAAAATGTTGATGTTGAATACCAGGCTTGGTGGAATAACGAAGTGTTGCCGCTCTTGACCAAGGTCCAGGTGCAAGTCTTATTTTCTAGTGAGAGTCGTGACTTTGTTCTTGGTTCGACTTCAAACGGGGTTATAATTAGAGGTTAAACCCTCCAAATGTTGCTTCTGAAGAGGCTTCTCAAAAGAGGGATCTAAACCAGCAAAATGAAAGAGGTATTAAGAGAATTAAAATTATAGTTCCCTCAACAAAGATTGACCTCTGAGCCTGCTGAAAATGTGCCAGAAGCGATTTTGATTCCAGATCATAGTAGTCCTGGAGATCGAGCATCACAAGCACTGGGAAATACTTTGACTCCGAAAGATGAAAGTTCTAGAGAATGGGTATTGTTCTCCTTTTTTAACGTACCACTTATATTTGATTTTCTATAACAATCTTCAATTTCAAGCTCCTCTTTCTCGAATAAACAAAATCAAACGATCGGTAGAATCAAGGTGCTTCAAGCTATTCTGAGTCCTTCAAAAGGTAAAGTTATAGCTTCTCACATTAACATCAATATCCCGAACACACCATCAAACTATTAGACATGTTGCCTAGGACACGAAATGAAAGTATGTTTCCTATTTTCATTTGCTGCCCTCCTTTTTTTTTTTTTTTGAAATCATACTTTATTTTTTTTTGTAGGTTTTTCGAGCATCCCTAAAGAACTAAATTTCTTCATGAATCCAAACATTTTGCAAGATCAAACTGACGAGAATGACGAGCGAATCGATGCACTTCAAGGAATAGATGGTATTTATGATTTTCATAACCCTCCTTACAAATATCCAAGTACTATCAATGGAGGTATTTTGGTGATTATCATGGATAATTTTAATACTGAAGATAAAGTGAATTCAGGGATTGTGAGAGCAAACATTTCAGAGACCAATCAAGGAGTCTCTGTCGTTTTATCTTCATTGGCTTTAGTCAGTATCCCGTCTTCACAGATAAATAATCATCGGGCTACACCAATATGTTCTTTCATGTATAGTCCTCCGTCTGGAATTACCCAAGAGTCTTTTTATCTGAAGGCTACTTTGTAAGAACCCATGACTAATTACCTTTAAAAGTGTTTTAAGGATGTCTTGAAGTATGGATTCTCCAACATTTGATCCTGGTGGGATGAAAATAATTCAATTCTTCAAAAAGTAATTACCAACTCATTATACACAAACCCAACGCTATTGATGAAGCACATGGATGTGTTTCTGAAAAAAGTTGACTCTTACTTATCCGAAAGAAAGCAACGTTTGTATTGTCCAACCGTTGAAGAAAAGGCTGAGCAGTTGAAAATTTTGAACATTCAGTTGGAAGTGAAGGATTCCACGTGTTCTTCGCTAGAAGGCAAAATTAGTCAGCTAACCTTTGAGCTAAATAGACTCCGTGATGAACTTCAAGCCAACAAGAACAGAAGAGTATGCTTGGAACTAAAAAGGCAGTATTGGAAGAATCACAGACAAGAAATGTCACTAACATAGCATCCATTGACGAGAAACGGAAGACTTTTGAAGATATTTTCTTGTAAGTGATCAATGGAGAGTTATCTTGATGAAGTCAAGACTTTCTAATCTTTTTTTTAAACCATATTGTATAAATTTTGCATTGCCATTTTTCTCTTGGATGAACTTTTCTTTTTCATTTTTTTTGTTTTTTCATTTTTTTTAACTACAGCAAGTGGTAAACAAATCGAATGAATTTATTAGTTGTGACTGAACTTGAATTTATAATTTATTCAAGCTGCATACCTACCCAAACGGGATCAAGTCGAACGTAGTTCATTCCAAGAACACAATTTTTTTTTTACAATGAAATTTTTTTTTAAAAAAAAAATAGAACTTTAGGCGTAAAAATGTTTTAAAAAATTTTCGTTGATAGGTCCGATTTATAGTCCATCTTTGTCGACGATCTTGTACGTTACATTAGTGAATGTATGAGTAACAAGAAATGGACTATCTCATTTAGGCTGGAACTTGTCCCCTATTTTTCTTGTGATTATGATTGGCCTACGCAAGAAAAGTACTAGATCTCCAATTTGAAATGATCTTGGTCGCACCTTCTTGTTGAAGGACTTCTCCATTCGAGCTTGATAGCACTCCAGTTGAATTTATGCTTCTAACCTCTTCTCATCCAAAGCTTCTAGCTCTTCCAATCGAAGATGGACATTTTCTTCAGTTGTCAAACCTTTTTGGATGGCAATTCGAAGTGACGGAATTTGAAACTCTAGAGAAAGTACAACTTTCACCTCATATACTAAGGTGTAAGGAGTGGCTTATGTTGGAGTCCGATAAGTAGTTCGATAAGCTCATAAGACTTTACCAATTTTCTCATGCCAATTTTTTTTGATTTGGAGACGACATTTTTTAGCAAACTGCATAGTGTTTTGTTGAACACTTCTGCTAATTCGTTAATTGCCACATTGTACATGGACGAGTTGTACTGTTTGAACCCAAACTTTACACATAAATTGTTTATATGGCTATTGCAGAATGGTTTGCCATTATTAGTTATATTATGCCGTAGGACACCATATCGACAAATGATTTGGATACGAATGAAATCTGCGACATTTTTTTTCTTTACTTCCTTCAATGGTATGGCTTCGGCCCACTTAGAAAAGCAATTGGTCTCGATGAGGATATATGTATGCCCAGCAGAAGACTCTGAAATTATAGGTCCAATTACATCAAGACCCTATGCATCAAATGGCCATGAAGCTATTGTCAGATATAATGGGTCCGAAGGTTGATGGATGAAATTTGCATGGACTTGGCAAACTTCACATTTTCTTGCATAATCCATGGAGTCTTGTACCATAGTTGGCCAGTAATACCCATTCTCTTTATTTGAAAATGGAGTTTGGGTCCAGACCGTTGGGCACCACAAATTTCAGAGTGGACTTCTTCACGACTTGTGTCGCTTCAACATTACTTGGCATCGAAGTAAAACTCCATCAAATGATCGTCGATAAAGTGTTCCCTTATAAAAGGTAAAGCAAGAGGCACGCCTCTTGATTTCAATTTTTCGTCGTGAATTATCTGATAGCTTTTGATGTTGAAGAAAATTGATTATCAATTGTCTCCAATCTTCTCTTTCCTCATCTTCGACTACTTCGACATTATTATTTTCTTCCAAATTACTGGATAGCAGCGACAGAAGCACCCATCTTTGAGCAATTGATATGGAATGAGAGAAATCTTTATCTAACCTTACTAAAACAGTGGCCAAATTAGCTAAGGCGTCAGATTCCCTGTTTTCACTTCTTGGGATGAATTTGATTTTTATCGAATTAAATCGTCTCATAAGCATTGATGCATATTCATGATATGGTTTCAGGTCTGAATTACAGACTTCATACTCATCTAATAGATGGTTGATTATCAATTTAGAATCTTCAAAGTCTTCCAGCTAGTGGATATCCGTATCTAATGCTGTCTCTAAGCTAAGGATAAAGGCTTGATATTCCGTCACATTTTTTTAAATATTTCTCTGTTAAGGCAAGAGAGCAGGGCATGACTAGATCATGCGGAGTGATAAAGACTACTCCTGCTCCAGCACCATAATTTGGGTTTTCCCATCGAAGTATAGCCTCCATGATGGTATGACTTCAATAAATAGGACTTCTTTATCAGGAAGGTTTTCTTGAAGTTCCCATTCTATTGGAATTGGATGGTTAGCAAGGAAATCTGCCAAAACTTGTCCTTTAATGGCCTTTTGCGGAATGAATTTGATATTGAACTTAGACAATAGTAGTGCCCATTTTTCAATCCTTCCAGAAAGAATTGGCCTAGACATTATGTACTTCAATGGATCAATCTTTGAAACAAGGTTAATTGTGCGTGATAACATATAATGTCTCAAATTTTTAGCTGCGAAGTTTAATGTAAGGCATATTTTTTCAATAAGTGAATACTTCATTTTAGCCACTACCAATGTCCGACTTAAGTAATAGAGTGCATTCTCTTTTCCTTCATCATTGACTTGGACAAGAAGTGCTCATAAAGAATATTCTTGTGCTATAACATAAAGAATCAATGGTTTCTCTGAGACTAGAGATGTGGGTACCGATGGACGAGACAAATATTGCTTAATACTTTGGAAAAAATTTTGACAAGCGTCGTCCCATTCAAATGGTACATCTTTCTTCACCAATTTTTTGAATAAAATGACAACATTCAGCAAGGTTAAAGATAAATCTTCGAATGTATGCAAGTTTTCCTTGAAGACTTTTTAACTCACGTACATTTCTTGGCTCTGGCATATCGATTATGACATCAATTTTTGATTGATCTATTTCGATGCCCCGATGTCAAACTACGAAGTCGAGAAATTTTTCAGAGGTGACGCCAAATGCACATTTCAACGGACTCATCTTCAGTTGATGTTTTCGAAGTCTTTTGAAAACATCCCGTAAATCTTGTCAATGATCATCACGTCTTTTTATTTTGACAACAAGATCATCTACATAGCATTCCACATTCTTATGCAGCATGTCATCAAAAATCTTACGCATTGCCCTCTGGTAGGATACCCTTGCATTTTTCAATCCAAAAGGCATAACTTTGTAATAATATATGCCTTTAAGGGTACGAAATGATGTGAGCTCCTCGTCTTTCAGGTTCATCCGTATCCGTATCTGGTTGTATCCAGAAAATCCATCCATAAAAGATAAGACTTCATACCCGGTAGTTGCATCCACCATCAACTCTGTTATCGGAAGTGGAAAATCATCTTTCGGACATTCTTGATTCAAATCTCGAAAGTCAACACAAATTCTTAATTTCTCGTTCTTCTTTTTAAAAAGGACAATGTTTGTGATCCATGTTGGATATTTCACTTCACGTATGAATCCAGCTTCAATAAGTTTGTTGACTTCCACTTCAATTTGAGGGATCAGTTCTGGTCGAAATCTTCTTTGAGGTTGCTTGACTGGTCGAACTCCATGTCTTACTACAAGATGTTGCACTACAACTTTGTATTCCTGAAGCAAACTAATGTACTCGAATTCCTCTTTTTGACTGAGGAGGGCACTTAGAAATATTGGTCTCTGGTCTTCTTCGGTCCCCAAGTTCAATTATTTCGAGTCATCCACAGTAGCTTGTCCCCTTTCTTCAACGATAGGTAGGGCTGGTTCAGGTTTATCAGTTGTGATAGAACTTTCAGACTTGTAGTTTGAGTCGGGAGCTTCTTCAAAGGCTATGTGATTAACAGAGACTTCTTTCTTATTTTAATTACCCTATAGAGGTGGACAAACTTTTTGATGTCTTTGTCTTCTTCTTGACCGTTGTGGTTTCGGGCTTGGATCATAAGTTTTAAGTTCAAGTCAAGAAAATGCAAATTATTTTTGTGATGACATCTAGGGTGTTTATACATTCTTATCAATTTGGGTAGAAGAAAAAGAATCTTGACTCGATCTTTGGAAGACAGAGACTTTACCTTTTACGTTGGCCACTGGGGAGAGATCTCCTTTCATCCTTTTAAACACCGAAACTTTGGCATTCTCATTTTCTATTCAATCGAACATTGAAGGTCTCAACTATTCTGATTTCTCTTTTGCAACTTCATAAATTTGAACCATGATGAGGTTTGAGGAAACCTTCTTAACCGTAATCTTCCTCCGTGTATTAGGATCATATCTCAAACCATACCTAGGTCGAGACACTAAGGCTCCATTAGAATTAGAAGAGACACGCCTCCTGAAAAGACAACTTAAGATCACCTAATTTTCGAGGCTCTCCTTTTCCAAACCCGACATTTTCAAACAATTTTTTAACTCGTGGATTGTAACATCCTTTGAAAGTTTGTTTTGATTCAGCAGTTTCTTCTTGTTTGGACGAGCTAGAAATACAAAGCTTTGATACGTCTGAAATGGATGTCGAAGCCTCTGATGTAGGTTTATGTTTCTTTTGGACCGCCATGAGTTAATGGGGCAGAAACAATTTTGGAATACTAGGTATTGGAAGAGTTAACTCTGTTCTCAATACCTTAACATCGATTGATTTCATTTGAGGTTTTTTGCCTTTTTAGAATCCTTCGAATGTAAATTTTGACTTGTCTTTGATAAGTTGATGAGATTGAGTAGCATTAGATGTATCCTGATCATTTGCATCTTTTTTTATTTTGAATCCAGACATGGCAAACCTTACAAAATTGCACTCTTCATCTTCCACGTAAAGTTTGGCATCAAC
The DNA here is from genome assembly GCF_002742605.1 of Olea europaea var. sylvestris. Classification (NCBI taxonomy): domain Eukaryota; kingdom Viridiplantae; phylum Streptophyta; class Magnoliopsida; order Lamiales; family Oleaceae; genus Olea; species Olea europaea. Next base: position 9,391,139 of record NC_036241.1, on the reverse strand, counting down.
AAAATGGGATTCCTCTTCAAGGATGGTTTAGACTCAGCTACCACACATTTGACTTTTCCATCTCAGCTATCTTTGAAGCATTGGTGCCAAGTGGAAGGTACCACTCCAGTTTCATGTAGCCAAACACGTCTAAGGAGTAACTCATATGAAGTTTTAGCATCAATGACATGGAAGAGAGCTGAGGAGATTAACTCTCCTATTTGCAGCTTCAAGCGAATCATGTAAATAGCTCACTGACCTTTCTGATTGAATCCTTAAATCATGATTTTGCTTCTGGATAGATTACCAATATTAATTCCAATTTTTTTCATTGTTTTAACTGGCATAATATTCAAGTAGATTCACAATCGACCATTATGCGATTTATTTTGCATTCTCGAATATAACTACTGACATACAGTGGTTTATTACGTGGATGAGAACCCAGCTATAAATCTCTATTGTCGAATGTTATGGCGGCCATACAATCTTGAGGAGTTGCGGATCCAATATGTTAGAAAATGTTGCCTTTTTATTCTTCCGGATCGATTAACGCTACGACCAAAGCCATTCGATCATCGAAAGGAAGACTAAGAGACTCTGCTAGACTCATATTAGTAGGAATATTATTGAGCCGTGAGATAGTTTTATTTTGTTTTGAAGTCTGCCTTAATACGTTCTTCATTTCATTTTTCTTCTCTACATTGATTACATTGGAGATGAGACTTTTTTTTCTTTTCCTTTTTTATCAAAGAGACCCTTGGAAAAATAATCACCTAGGGTTGGTAGTCTAGGAAGAACGCGTAGAGCTGCTTTTCCCCCGGTTGATTTAGTAGGTATTCTTGACTTGACTTCAGGCTTTTTTCCTTAGTAAATCTTTGGTCTTGATTTCTTATCACAAACATTAGAACTTGGGAGTTGTGGAGCCTTTCGACGACGTCTTTTCACAAGGGTTCATGCCCTCTGATCTTCTTCTAGTGTTTCCTCTTTATTGGGTTAAATTTTCGTACACAATTCCTCTAGCCCTATTCCTATAACAGGCGTAGAAGGTAATATTTTACTTATTTTGTTTGGCATTTGTGTTTCTCTTTCTTTCTTATGAAGGTGACCAGCCGTCATCGATCTCGTCTTTAGATTTTGAGTTAGAATCCCAAACATCCAAATCACCTGTCATAATTTCATAAAAGGTTGGACGATTGGGTGCATTTGGTCTATCTATCCCCGGATGGACGTAATTGATAGTGATTTCTCATTCTACCTCAAACTTCACTGGGATGGCTTCTTCCAGAAGTTGAGGTCCAAACTCCTCAACTGAGGGTTTACAGGCATCATGCACATCAGAAAATATTTGTTTCTTCTCTGCAATGGAAATTTGATCAAATGATCCAAACGAAACCATCAAGCAGGCGGCTATTCGATTCTCTCCAGTTTCAAGTTTGATCTTATTTTCTTTGTCCAGACGAACAATAAGATCTTTCAAGACGAAGCATTCTTCCACTTGGTAGCTAATAATTTTGTGAAATTTACAGTATTTAGGATGATCGATCTTACCAGCTTCCTTAGGTCTTTTTGGTATTGGAAGTTCGATTATCTTCTGCTCAAGGAGATGATCCAGATTTTTAGAAACTTTAGAATTTGGGAATGGGTACTCCTTTCCTTCAAGTTTTTTTAGAGTCACATGACCTCTACTGTGGACTTGTCCTTTGTTAGGTCTAAACTCTGACTTTGGTTTTGGGTTCGAGCTTGACCCGTAGAAGGCTATCTTTGTAGGAATAGTAGAAATTGCCATAGCTTCTTTGGATTTACTTGCCCTGACGTCTTTCTTTATTTCTTTTTTAAGATCTTTCTTATCACGTAGATCACTTGGTAAGTAACTCCCATACCTTTCAATTCAGAGCTCCAAGTTATGAGCACGTGTCGCCAATTGAAGATTATAAAGTAATCCCCAATGCATGCCTTGTACACACATGTCGATGGAAGATGCTTTGCTTATTCGTTCTTTGTAATTAAGCATGAGGTTCCTCTAACATTCAATGTACTCCACAACACGTTCTTCCTTACTCTGCTTTGTTTGAGCAAGTTATGGAAGACTGGCAGTTCACCAGGTGCTATAGAAGCGTGTTGTGAACTCTCGCTCGAACTAATCCCAACTATTAATTGACCCTATTAGTAAGTCTATGTACCATTCAAATGCAGAACCTTTGAGGAAACGTACGAACTACTTCACCATAGTGTCATTATAAGTACCTACATTGTTACACGTCTCAATAAAATAAGCAACATGTTGCTTTGGATTGCCCTTTTTCCATCAAAACACTGAAATTTCAGAGGTTGATAACTGAGTGGCATCCTTATTTTGTCGATTTGACGACTATAGGCCTTGACATACAACAATGAAGATTGTAACGAACCATCATACTGGGCACGAATGGTGTTTGCAATCATATGTTGAAGTTGTTGGATGGATATAGAGCCGACAGAGAGTTGATTGGTGTAACGCAATACGTTATGAACAATTGTCCGATCATGCATATCTTGCTTTTGTTGGCACTCTTGGAGTTCTAACTCTTTGGTTATGGAAGATCTTGAATTTTCCTAATATTCTTTAGTCGGTGGATTTTGCGACTCTAGCCTATATATGAGTGCAGTAATCTATGCATCTTTGTCTTCCAACGACTTTGTTAATTTTTCAATGGCTAAAGCCATGTTAAATTCGATCATCTGAGCCCGATGGCACTTCTGTAACCATCACTGGCTCAAGTGATTTTTCAGATGAGGCATCATCTTCCCACTTTTGTTGAGAAGTGGCATGAGGGGATCCTGGGCTTTTCGCTAAACTCATGGTCTTTTCTGTCGAATGAGAGTTTGGCTTGTTGAAGTTAATTTTCATTTTGCCTTTGTTTGAGAACTTCTTCAGTGGTGTGACCAGTTGAGTTTTCCCAGTTTTGTTTGGGCCCTCATGGAAGAGTTTGGCAAGTGTTTCTTCAAGATGAATCATAGTTTGTTTTTCCTTTTCGTTTGCTATTGCTGATATAGTAGTTGAAACTTGAAGATTTTGCTATTAAAAGATAAGAGGACAAGAAGGTCCCACTAGGCGTGCCAAGAAATTTGTACGACGAAATTTCGTGTATTGAAATACAGAAATCGTTACAAATTGTATTTTGATAAAATATAAGTGATGTTGACCTTCTTGTAATTGCAAAATTGCAAAAATCCTTCAATTAATGATCTGAATATTTGAAAACGAGGGGCCATGTAGCTTGAATCTTGGTCGTCGAGAATTTGTTGAGACTTGACTTGTTCAATGTTTGAACTTAAATTTGAATTTGATTTAATTTGAAGAAAACTTTGATCTTCTTGGACTTGGTGTGAACCGATTTGATTCAAAGAAGACTTTGATCTTCTAGGGGTTCATCGAGTTTAGGTTTGAGAGGATTTCTTCCCTTCCTCCAGCCTTGAAATTTCTTTTGCACTTCATGATTAATTTCTCTGCTTTCCTTCTTGCTTCGCCTTCCTCTTCGTCTATCCCTGTCTTATGGACCATTGGTCCTATTTATAGGGAAAAATTCGAGCTAATTTTGGTAATTATTCAATTATATTTAATTAAAATGAATAATTGAGTAATTATGATTTTATTTATTTGTTTGTTTATTTTAAAATGTGATATGGGCCTTTGGGTTTTTATGGACCTTAGTAGACTTAAAATTTAATTGGGCTAATGATTTAAATCGACCAAATCCATTTTATTTTATTATATTCATTTATTATTTTTTTATGTCTACAACACACACAAAAAATGGTTTTTACAAAAATCAAATTGTTAACCCTTTACTCTATCCAAACACCAGAAATCAGAGATTTCCCAAATCAATTTCACCATTTCTTCCAAGGTGATAGGAATGTAAAATGTCATATTTTTCATTCATTTACCTTATGCTTTTGTGATTAATTAACGCCTAAATGTATTGAATACCCTTATATTTTGATTTGGGTTGCAAATGGATGATGATGGCATAAATTAGAAGAAAAGAGCGAAAATGACTAAAGTGAAAGAAATGAAAAGTTGAAGGACTAAAATGCAATTATCCAAAAGTTGAACCGGAAGGTGAAACAAATGAGTGAAAGATTTGAAGGTTAATTGATGGAAGGCTCAAAGTGTTGGAAGAATGAAAATAAGAAAGAAGCCAAGAAAAGAGAAGATGAAAGTCCAGGGATCAAAGTGCAACAATTGAAATTATTTTATACTGCGCGCGAGTGCGGGCTTAAAGTGGCGCGTATGCGAGACCTCATTCTTGTTTACCAAGAGCAAAACAACAAAGTGACACGTGCGCAATGAAATATATGGCTCGCGGGCATGGGCCAAAATTTCTGTGACTGATCAGTTTCCTTATTTTGATGAAATTCTACATGAAAACAATATTTCTGACATCATATACATACCTAAAGACACCAGAATGAAGGGAACCTCCTTTTTGACCTAAAAATCTTATATTCTACATATTCTTGGAGGCAAAGAATGCCCCCATCCCCTTCTACTCTATTTTTGCTCCTAGAATTGATGATGCACAACTAATTTCTCTCTTGGTCGAAGTCTTGGAATCATTTTCAATTGTGAGATCCACCTAATTTTCATTGTTTAATTTATATTTTCAGTATTGAATATTCTTCCATGCCTAATTTTCATGATTTTTATGTTTGATTACTAAAAGGATCCATTAGTTTATCATGGGTTTCAATCTATAGCTAAATTAAATATCAAATCTATAATTGTTTGATTAATTTAACTTGTGAAGCGACTAGGATTAGTAATTTGTTGCTTTGGAAAATTATTAAATTTGGTTAAATGCAAACGCTTGGCTTGTGTTATCTAGGTCATTGATTTCTCTAATTTGAAAAGCCATTATTAAATTAAATTCTCACGCTTGTTTACGATTGTTTGGTAATGATGATTAATTAGATCGCTTGTTTCTAAATAATTAAAAGTAAGGAGAAATAGAAAATTGTTTTGAATGGGAAATTATTTTCCAATGATGAATACTAGAAGTATGAATTAATAATTATTTGTGGATCAATGACCAATTGTAAATCTCCAACGGTGAATGCTGACTTAGACAAAGGTTCATTCTATTGAAGTCATTTAATTCGATAATTTGTGTTTACGTTAATTGATATTTTTAATAATTGTTTATTTCAAAACCAAAAACCCCCCTTTTTAGTTAATTTAGCATAAAAAATAGACTAAATACTCTTCGAGAAATCAACCCTTACACCACTACTATATTTGTTTTGAGGAGTATAGGTTTTAATTTGGAGTACCCGCGACAGCACGCACCGAATCTTGGCGCCGTTTCGAGGAGTGATTTAGTTTATTTTTGTGCTTTTTGTTTGTTCACTTAGTTTTTTTTTTAAGGGACACATTGCTGGACATCAAACTTTGAAGGAGCTTGCAACTCCAAATTTGAACCAAAAACCTTTCTGCATCACTTTTCCTACTTTAGATATTGCCACTAATTTGAATTGAAGTCTGGACTAATACATATTTTGCTCACCTTTCATGGTCTTGCAGGTGAAGATCCCCATAAACATTTGAAGGACTTCCACGTGGTTTGCACAAGCATGAAACCTACGGGAGTAACTGAAGAGCAAATTAAAATAAGAGCCTTTCCGTTCTCTCTGAAGGATTCAGCTAAGGACTGGCTCTATTATCTACCATCTGGAAGTGTCACAACATGGAAGGAAATGAAGAGGGCAGCAAACATCCAAAAAGAAATTTGTGGCGTAATGCAGGACACTAGGGAATCCTTATATGAATACTGGGAGCATTTCAAACGACTGTGTGCAAGCTGTCCCCATCATCAAATCAGTGAACAACTACTCTTCCAGTATTTTTATGAAGGGCTTCCACCCACAAATAGAAGTATGATTGATGCTGGAGTGGAGGAGCTTTGGTGGATAAAACTTCCGAGGGCGCGAGGAATTTGATTGCAAACATGGCAGCCAACTCTCAACAATTTAGCACTAGACTCGACACTCTTTCTAGACATGTTAATGAGATAAATGTTTTATCTCTTGAACAACAACTTGCGAGACTAACTTCTCTTGTTCGTCAAATGGTTGTAGGTAATATGCAAACGGTGAAGGCATGTGGAATTTGTTCGGTGGCAGGACATCCAACTAACATGTGTCCAACTCTTCAAGAAGATGAACAAGTTAATGTAATAGGCAACTTTCATGGGCAACCACAAATGAATTATAATCCTTACTCGAACATCTACAGTCCAGAATGAAGTGATCATCCTAATCTTAGCTATGAGAATCAACAAGTGAATCAACCAAACTTCCAACAATAGAGGCAGCCATATCTTTCTAGACAACAACGGGACCAAACTTCAAGTTTTGGTATGTCTCTAGAGGATATTGTTAAGTCTTTGGCCACTAATACTTTACAATTTCAACAGGAAACAAAACAATTCCAACAAGAGGCAAGGGCAAATATTAAAAGTTTGGATAATCAAATGCGTGAAATGGCAACCGGAATCAATGGGCTGGAAGCACAAGGTTCTGGAAAATTACCCTCTCGAACAATAGTCAATCCCAGAGAAAATGCATGTGCAATCACCCTAAGAAGTGGTAAAGAGGTTGAGATTCTAGTAAAAATAGTCCCTACATCATCGAAGCAACAAAAGGAGAAAGATGTCACTGCAAACACGGATGTTCCCAATGACAATAACATAACTAAGCACAAGTTTTTACCTCTTTCTGATTATAAATCGGTACCCCCTTTCCCTCTGGCTTTAGTAGGATATAGGAAAGATGAACGAGATCATGAGCTTTATGATACTTTTGGTAGATGCGAGATAAATATTCCACTTATAGATGTTATTAAAAAGATACTTCATTATGTTAAATTTTTGAAACATTTGTGCAAGAGTAAGAGGAAACAAAAACTCAAGGGATGTGAAAAGGTAAACATTAGGGAGAATGTCTATGTAATTATTCAAAGAAAAATCCCCATGAAGTGCACAGACCCTGGTATGTTTACTATCCCTTGTACGATAGGCAAGATAGGCAAGACTAACTTTGAAAAAGTCATGATAGATTCAGGAGCTTCTATTAATGCCATACCATATTCTATATACACTTCTTTGAAACTTGGACTTTTAAATGAAACTGGTATTGTGATCCAACTAGCTGATAAATCTAATGCCTATCCTAAGGGTTCGGTTGAGGATATTCTTGTGAAAGTTAATATTTGATTTTTCCTGCTGATTTTTATGCACTTGATATGGGTAATAGAGATCAAACTATCCCCATTTTGTTAGGAAGACCATTCTTAAGGACATCTAAAACTAAGATAGATGTTCATGATGGCACACTAACTATGGCATTGGATGATAAAATTGCTAAATTCAATATATATGATTCCATAAAATGCCCTAATGATGATAATCCTGTTTACTCTATTAAAGTGATTGATCATTTAGAACAAAAAATTTTAGAATCTGATGAAAACAATGCAGTGAAAGTTGCCATTGATAAGCATATTGAGGAGGTGGATCGGGAGTTACCCTCAAATACTACCTTATAGGAAACCATTGAAGCATTGAATGCTTCTCCAAAGTCACCAAAGTTAGGTAAAAGTTTGCATAGTGTTTTGTCATTTTCTAACAAGAGACATTTTTATGCAGGTTTCCAAATGGAGGAGGTGAAAATATGGGACATTGGAAATCCAATTGATGTCGGTTGAAGAAGGAAGTAATAAGTCTAGCCAAAGATAATAAACAAAGGCGCTGCTTGGAAGGCAACCCAAGGGGAGTTCGTTCTGTTATCTTTTTATTTTTATCTTTTTACATTCATATGTTTGGTTGATGTTATCATTTTCTTTGCATTTTATCTTACATTGGGAGGGAATTTAGGTTGAGTCTAAAATTTCCAGTTCGTATTTTTGTGTTTATTTTTGACTTTTTGATAAAACTTCGACATAAGAGGGAGAAAACAAAGTGGTTTTGAACGATTTTAGTTGTGTATGCTATTTACTATATTCAATTAAACTTCTGAAGAAATCATAACATGATTGAACCGATTATCTCACAACTTAGAGTTAATTAGTTAAGTTATTTTCTTTGAGGATGGTAGTAACTAAATTTTGTAGACAAAAAGCCATGAGATTTTGAGCCTTTAGACCGACACATCCATATCAGTCTCACTATTTTTCTTTCAAGAGTGATATTCTTCCGTGGACTTATTTTGCTAGAACTTACCTTGATCCTCTTTGAGGCCATATTGATACATGCATGAACATGATTAAGGCCATCTTTGTTGCATAAGTCAGCCACTTTAGCCAAATAGCCTACCTAGCAACTAATTTTAACTTTTGTTAAGCCCCTTTGAGCCTTGTCGCATTTTTCTTTTGTAAATCGAAGTTATAAGCTTTAAATCTTAAAAAATAATATCTTTACCCAAGCCATAGAGCTAGTGAGGTATTGTTTTTCATTTTGATACATGGGAATGCGAAAGAAATAAGTGTGGGAATGTCTAAAATTTTGATAAGATTATGATGGTGGAATGGTACATGTTCTCAATTACAATTCATAAGTTCCAATATTAGTGCAATATTTTGAGTTTATAGTGATGGAGAAAATAGTTTTGAATGTTAGAAAATTATTTTATGTTCATGATTCCTCCTAATATATTACAAAAAGTGACTGGGTTGTGTGAAATAGGTGCAAAGAAGTTGTGAGTGGAGAGATTGATCTTACACTTTTTATGTATACGTTTGAACTAAGTTAATTCATCTTTACTTCAATAGTTTAATGGCTTTTGAATCACTTACACAAATACTTCCCACCTGGACCCTAAGCCACGTTACAACCCATAGAAAAGACCTTATGATTTGTATAATGTATGTGATCTAATTGGTGGAGAATGAGATGCGCAAGTATATGGTAGATCGTGTTCATTGGAATGAACTTGAGCAAAACACTTACCCATTAAACACATGGAGTTGAATGCTTATATTTCGTGAGGGTTTACAAGTTTGGTTTACTCTATCTTCATATGAAAGCGCTTGCTAGTTGATTATGAGTTGTGTCTCACATGCTTGTTCATGATGTGTTATGTATTTTAAAGAGTTTGATTGTTCTATATTGATTGCATTACAATTTTGATATTTTTGGAAAAAATAAAATTTGAGTTTACTCAAGGACAAACAAAAGCTAAGTGTGGGGGAATTTGATAGGAATGTAAAATGTCATATTTTTCATTCATTTACCTTATGCTTTTGTTATTAATTAACGCTTAAATGTACTGAGTACCCTTATATTTTGATTTAGGTTGCAAATGGATGATGATGGCATAAATTAGAAGAAAAGAGCGAAAAATGACTAAAGTGAAGAAATGAAAAGTTGAAGGACTAAAATGCAATTATCCAAAAGTTGAACCGGAAAGCGAAATGAATGAGTGGAAGATTTGAAGGTCAATTGATGGAAGACTCAAAGTGTTGGAAGAATGAAAACAAGAAAAGAAGCCAAGAAAAAAGAAAATGAAAGTCTAGGGATCAAAGTGCAACAATTGAAATTATTTTATACTGCGCGCGAGTGCGGGCTTAAGGTGGCGCGCGCCCGAGACCATATTCTTGCTTACCGAGAGCAAAACAACAAAGAAGCACGTGCGCAATGAAATATATGGCGCACGAGCATGGGCCAAAATTTTCTATGATGGGTCAGTTTCCTTATTTTGATGAAATTTTACATGGAAACAATATATTTGACATCATATATATACCTAAAGACACTAGAATGAAGGAAACCTCCTTTTTTACCTAAAAATCTTATATTCTATATATTCTTGGAGGCAAAGAACACCCTTCATCCCCTTCTACTCTATTTTTGTTCTTAGAATTGATGATGTACAACTAATTTCTCTCTTGATCGAAGGATATTGCAGCTTTGGAATTGTTTTCAATTGTGAGATCCACCTAATTTTCATTGTTTAATTTATATTTTTAGTATTGAATATTTTTCTATACTTAATTTTCATGATTGTTATGTTTGATTACTAAAAGGATCCATTAGTTTATCATGCGTTTCAATCTATAGCTAAGTTAAATATCAAATCCGTAATTGTTTAATTAATTTAACTTGTGAAGCAACCAGGATTAGTAATTTGCTGCTTTGGGAAATTATTAAATCTTAGGAAGAATATTTATCTAGGTTAAATGCAAAAGCTTGACTTATGTTATCTAGTTCATTGATTTCTCTAATTTGGAAAGCCATTATTAAATTAAATTCTCGCGCTTGTCTAGGATTGTTTGGTAATGAGGATTAATTAAATCGCTTGTTTATAATTAATTAAAAGTAGGGAGAAATAGGAAATTGTTTCGAATGGGAAATTATTTTCCAACGATGAATACTAGAAGTATGAATTAATAATTATTTGTGGATCAATGACCAATTGTAAATCTCTAACGGTGGATGCTGACTTAGACCAAGGTTCCTTCTATTGATTTCATTTATTACGTTAATTGCTATTTTTAATAATTGTTTGTTTCAAAACCAAAAAACCCCCTTTTTAGTTAATTTATCATAAAAGATAGAGTAAACACTCTTCGAGGATCGACCCTTATTACCACTACTACATTTGTTTTGAGGAGTATAGGTTTTAATTTGGAATGCCTGTGACAGCACGCACGACATGGCAATCAATTTTCCCAAACCAGATCTAAATCAACATAGAAAATATAAATTTGAAAAAAAAATATATAAGCTTTGTTGAGTCACTTCATCAAATAGAGTTTCTAAATCTAGAAAGATCTTTGGGCATTGTATATTTTTTCTATGCTACGTCAACTTGACGAAATCCCTATTAACTTGCATTATACGTGCACAACTTGTTAAATGATCCACAATTACATTCACGATGCTTTGAACTTAAAACAGAATCATTTCCCAATTTAAATAAAAAAATAAAGATTTGATCATTCGAGAAACTCACTTGAGTCACTCAAACAAAATACCATAACATAAAATTGTTTTAGAAAACCTTCAAGCCGAACGTAAAATGAAAATAATAATTTGTAATTTGAGAAACTCCAATACAATCCCTCAAACAAATTATTGCAACATTCGAAAATGAAATCTTACTCTCCAATTTTAAATGTGAATACTACATTATTGGTCTTTATTAATAACAAATTAATATCCAACCTTTAAAAATGAGTAAATTAGTCTTACGACCTTTAAATACAATATAAAACAAAAATCATCACCATATCATATAAATCATCCTTCACATTTATTGAGATGACAATTTAGCTCTCCGGCTCGATCCAAAGAAAGCCCGAGAAGACTTGATTCGAGAACCGAGCCAAAAGCTCGGGTAGAGCCCATTTTGGGCATCAAACCGAGCTCGAGCCAACTCGTTAAAAAAAAGGCAACTGCGCAACTGCTTTTAGCGTATTGCCCATTTAAAGGGGCAGCTGTGCAAGCTGCCTAATGTGTTATATTATTAAAAAAACTAGCTGACTTGATAATGCCCAAGCCGAAATCTCAGTTCGAGCCTTAATGTTTTAGCCAAGCTTTTGCTCAGCTCAGCTCGCGCAAAAAAAGTCCAACTTAATTTTACTCGAGTCGAGCTCGAGCCTCGACTTGCGAGCTAGCTCAGCTCGGTTCATTAATATCCCTACACACATATGATGATATGAAGCTAGATTTTATTATTGATTGTCGTGAAAAGTCACCAAGGACTTTGATTTCGTGTGTAAATTGGGCTCAGTTTCAATAATAAATTGATCAAACATCAACTCAATCGATTGACATCAACTCAATCGATTGACCTCAATCCACAAACTTTACCATGATTACCACAGAGTATGAATCACAGAATAGTGGTTGCCACATCAATTTAATTGCACACACATGGTTTCACTTAAACAGGGACTAGCATACATAGTTTTAGTGATAAATAGAATGAGCCAGTAAAAAATAAATGAGATGGGCCAAAAAACTAAACAAATTGGGCTAGTATAAGGTGGGCCAACAAGAAAGGCAAAGTGGGCTAACATTTAAAAGTGCCATCCAACTAATGAATGGACCACAAGCAGCACATATTAATATTTGCTTTTAGTGGCCGACTCGAGCCAATCAATTATGGTGTCGATAGTCATTTCACTTATCAATCGAAATCTATGAAATTAATCCAATAGTTTAAACATCATAGACCGAATTTATTAGGTATCGAAATCCAATTAATCTCCACCTTACCCAATGAACCTATAAGCAAAAAATACCAAATTTATACTTGCTTAATCAATATAACCAAATAAAATTGGAAATCAAAGACCTTACTACTTCTCAAACTCGATTCACATACCATATATACTCCATGTACTCATAAATTTCAGCAATCTATATGCTCAAACCCTTTTCTCGAAATTCATAAAATCCTCCAATCCAAAATGTCCTTCTTGAACTTCAAAAATGTGATCAGAAATCACAAAATCCATTCCAAATCAAAGGAACGCATGTTAAATTACCAATCGCGGGTTATCAGACAATATGGCATTCAAATTGTTGGATGACTTGATTTTCATCCAGATTATCCTTTTTTAACCTCTTTTATTTAAATCCAAATCAAGTAAATGAATTTTTTTCAGAAGCACTTTTATGTTTTCTTTGGTACCTTCTAGAGTTACATCAAATTGCATTTTGTTTTAATGTATCCACCATGAAAAGCTCACTTTTTGAACTTGGTTCACAACTATGGAAGGATTATCTATAATTCTTTTCAAAACCAAGCAATGAAGTAATAAGGTTCTTTGAATTATTTTCTCCACTTTTGATCACTGGTATAAAAAATTCAATGTTTTTTTGTCTAAAATTCAAAGATTTTAAGACATTAGTTGACAATGTTCATGTAATCCTTATTTTTCAAATTCAATAGTATTTTACAGAATTAGGTTACTATGAATATTTTTCACATGTAAAGGAATATGCGGTCCAGCCGTTCAATCTTCATAGAGATTGGGAAAAATATCCTAAAGAATTCAGGACCTTCCATAGAAAAATGGTAAAACTCAATCAGAAAATACCTCTAGAACTCTAGCCTAATATTGGAGAAGATGCACCACAGGAAACTCTACCAATGTCATAATCAAAGAATTCAACCTGATATTCAAGCTAATATGGACAATCTAAGCTAGACTTACAATTATTATCTAGTCAATCCACTCGATGATTATCATTTTGACAATTCTTGGAATCAGTTGTATCTTAACAGGACCACTCAAAACTCAGAACAGATGGTCAAATATTAAGAAGACACCCCTGAAGATCAGCAACTCAGAGAAAGACTATGGAAAATGCTTAATGACAATGTTCCCATCAAAACACTCTACACTGGTAGAGACAACCCACAGTTCACAAGAAAAATATTCAGAGGCAAGGAAAAAGCGTCACGAGAAAGAACAAGCTTAAACAAATAGGAACAAGAACCAACACTGTCCAGTTTCAAGAATCCCAAGATTTGTTGTCACACTCTTTTGACCCCAATAATCAAGACAAACTTAAGAAATTAGAACAACATATTTATGAAGAGCTCTAAGGAAAAAAATATATGCTCGCAAATATGCCTAGGTGGAAGCAAACTGGACTACCTCAGATTCAGAAGACTCAGATAAAACAGGGAGGGCAACAAATCTTGGTACCCCATGAAAACTATTAACGTGTGTAATAAAAGCATTTTGTCGCTTTGGATGAGTTATATGTCGTATTGTATAATAAATGATGAAGTACTATTTGTTTTATTAAAAGTTTGAAAAAGCAGATTCCTACTTTATTAAAAGAATGACTTTTAGTTAAAAGTCTGTCCTTTTGTATCATGATTATACTTGAGTCCTGTAGGATTTTTAAAAGTTGTTTGTCTGATTATTATACTGGTCTGTATTATTGTTTCAATGGTATCTCAAGATTGAATGAGTCCCCTCCTCTATATTAGGAGCATTCCTCCTCCATTGTAAGATCATCAAAAAAACAAAAAGAAACTCTTCAGTTTTATAATCTCATGAGTTTAGAACTGGCAAAATAATCAGCCCTGCCCGAACTTTGAGCCTCGAATTTGTCCCGTGACAAATTAAAAGATTTTCTCAAAAATTAGCCCAAGAGAAGCTATTTTTGGATAAGCAAGTTCCGTGTAGGTTTTCACTCTCTCTCAAGCTCTTTATCACTAAAAAGTTCCGATATGCTTCACTAGCATTTCTTAAAAGCGGTCCAAGAAAAGGAAGCAAGTTCTGCAGAGAACACAGAAGGAATTTTTTTCCATGATGGAAAAGTTGAAGGAATTTTTTTCCATGATGGAAAAGTTCAATAAGCATTTACTATCGGGAAGAAGCAGTTTTTGCCAAGAGAGAGATTCCAAACAAAAATGTATTACATTTCTCATTCGTCCCAATGAACATAGAAAACCTAAAAGATGCAAGTAGAAACATATTTCATACTGCTGTATATAATGTGCTAGTCAAGAGTATTACCTTCAGCTTAGTACCCTTAGGAAGAAGTCTTAGGGCTTGTGCTCCATTTATTCGATCCCATCTTTTCCCCAACAAAGAGGATTATTTAATGTTATTGAAAAAGAAATTTTTTAAAATATAAATATTAAAAAACAAACAAATTGAGAAACAAATGGGGCAAGCCACTACCCCGCCCAAAACCCACACCACTACCATCCCTACACGAGTTTCTAAATCTCTCTGTTTTCTCACTAGCATTTAGAATTCTATTATTAGTCTTATATAAGTCATGCTAATCAACTATTCGAGTAGTTACATGAGTATGCTCTACTATTGCCTCTTCTGGTGCTTCTTAGCATTAGAAATTGTATTATAGACCATTACAATCCTACAAGAAGAGTTAGGCTCAATCTTTGAAGCCTTAGATCGACTGTTTATTTGTAGGCTAGAATACTTGAGATATAAAGAAAATGAAATGGCTTAGTTTGAGTAATGGATAATTCCAACATGACACTCGACCAAACATAACCCCAAGAGGGATGTGTGTTGTTATACCTATGAAGTGTTTTCCAGAGAGGGTGTCTTTTGATTTAATTTATGCTAGACTTTTGCCACGTGTTTTCTATAAAGTGATTTATACCGCAAGTGTACAATGTCAAGTTTTGTAATATAGTAAATTAGCTAAGAGTGTCGAACCCACAGAGATTGTAATTCAATATTTACTAAGTATTATAATTATATAGTTCTGCTTTATCTAGATGAATGAATTTTAGAATCAATGTTTCTAAACTAAATTGACGTGATGAATGTGATGACAAATTCAACAAATAAATGCAAGTTATAAGAATAATCAAGATGAGAAAGCCTAGGATTGTGATTTCACCTTACTATCAAATATGATTTTCAAAAGTTAATTTGATCTCTAATCAATTTTCCAGGTTTATAAGCAAGAACTCAATTGCATTTCTATTCCCTCTCTAGAGTGCCAGCTAGAAAATATTCCTAGAAATTAATCCCAATATCTTTATTCTAAATTAAAGTCAAAGAATTATTTAGATCGTGTTCTTAGATGGAACATTTTTCAAAGAATTTATACTTTCTCTCGAAACCCATAAATTCTAGGTTGTGTTAATCTTATGATCGCGCCTAAGTTCCTCTCCCTCGAGTGCCAAAATTAACTAGCATCTACTCATTCAATTAGTGGCCAATTAATTGAAAGCATTAAAATCATATCACGAATAAATAAACATGGAAAATCAAATAGAAATAACTAAAATTAATCAATCTATATTCTTAAAGTTTTGATTACAATCAAACCCTAAATTAAATGTTTAGTTCGTGATAGAAGAAACAAATCTAAACATATTGATGAATTACATAAAGAAGAAAAGAAAGAAAAACTCTTTTTGAAGCTTTTAATTGGAATACCTCTTGATGTTCTTCATGCTTCCTTGCTCGATTCCTTGACGTTAACCTCCTTGCTCTTGATGAATTGTTTGTTGAATTGACTTCAATCTTGTCCCCTTCAATTGTTGGAGAAAATATGTCTTTTGAATGGTAGTTATAGTATTTTGAAGTTTTTGGACGAATTACGGTTGAGTTGGGCCGAACAAAGAGTTCAAAAACAAAAAAAATCCTTTTCCCCCATAGTCGGAACCTCGGTGCCCAATATTGGTGTTGCAGCGCCACTTTTATTGTTATTTTCAGCGTGGTGGCGCCCGTTTCGGGTGGAAAGATTACACTGCGTATTTTTTAGTATTTTTGTCATAACTTTTTCGTCTGATATCTGATTGAGGAAATTCAAGATGCATTAGAAAGCTAGCTTAAAGGGCTACAACTTTGCTTCGGACATCATTCTCCAATTAGATCGTTTTCTATGTCAAAAATGGGTATCAATATGAGACTAAAACTCCATAGCATAACTTTTTTCGGTTGAAAATTGATTTGTGTCATATTTTTACTAAATTTGATCCCTTTGACATCTTTCTTCATCCAATTGCCTCATAGCACTCTCCGATCTTCAATACGAGTTTCAACACAACTTTTAATTATTTACATTTTAGTCCTCAAATTTTGGATCTCTTACAATTTGGTCATTCTCTCCAATTTTGTCAACTTTTGCTTATTTTCTTCAATTTCATTAACCTATCTCACAACATCAAAATACACATTAAAACGTTCTAAAACACTCTAAATGATAATGAAATAATAAATTAAGTGACATAAATATCATGAATGTAGAGCACTCAACTTTATTGGTGGTGGTGGAGGAGTGGTGGGATGATACAAATTTTCTCAATTAAATTTACAAGTTGTGGAATAGAAGATGAGCAAATTGTGATGGTGATGACGATAAGAAGAAGGGCGATGGATGTGGAGCAAGGNAAATTTACAAGTTGTGGAATAGAAGATGAGCAAATTGTGATGGTGATGACGATAAGAAGAAGGGCGATGGATGTGGAGCAAGGTTAGGTTGGGTTAATTGGTGAATTAAGTGGGAAAATGTAGATATATATATATTTTTCCTTTTTTAAGAACGATCAACTAAAGGTTAATTGCTGCACATTTGTTCAATTGACAGACATTTGGTTGGTTACCATCTAAAGGTCTTTTCAGTGTATATTTTTACAAACCTTTGCAATGGCAGGGCCAAAAATAGAATGTCTAGAATCCTTTACAGTTTTTAAAAAGGTTTAGAACCCCAATTGCAATTTTTTCTCGTAAAAATACACCTATAGAGGGTATGATTGGTAGACTGGATAAATTTCCCAAAGCCCAAAACACACACAAGGAATGGATCGAAACACAAAAGGCTCAGCTAGAACATCCCACCTTTTAAACTCACCGGCCCATGATCCACAAAATGATAAGCGGATTCTCTTTACAAGTTCCAAGCAGTCATCAATTTCATGTGTTGGCTGGCTCCTTAAGGAAAAAATGAAACCCCAAAACGCAAGAGAATAAAATTCATCAGCATTGAGCGTTCTTTCAACACGTATGCACATTTGTATAGCACTATTCACCTATAGTGCGGTGCCTACGCAAATTCAAGGGGTAGTGTTTGAAAATAAAGTTGGGTTCCCATGGCGGACGATGAAGAGAGTTTGTCAAATGTGAATAGGCCGTTTTTGGATGAAAAATCGGTAATGGAAGCGGAAGTGATTAAAACCGAGGAGCAATGTGGGATTTTTCGTGAATTGGACGATTCGAATTCAAGTGGTTGGGCTGTGAAAGATGAAATGCTTGTGACAGAGAAGAAGCCGGCGGAAGAGGAAGGTGGAGCAGAGTGTGATGGTGTGGACAGAGATGAAGCGGTAGAGATGAGATTGGAGGCGGAGGTGGTGATGGTGTTGAATGTAAAAGGTTGCGAGGAAACTGTTTTGAATGTAATTGATTGCGGACAGGCGGGCCAGGAGGCGTCGGAGGGAATTCGGATGGTTGAAGGTGAAGTGGAAGGTGGTGGTGAAATAACTGTTTCTTATATTGGGGATTTAGAACTCAGTAAAAACGGCGGGGAAGAATTGGTGCCAGTGGCTGACACGAAAGAGGAGATGGTAGTTGTGAGAGAGGAATCGGAGGCATCGAGTGGTGGTGAAATGGCTGGTTCTGATGTGGGGGATTTAGAACTAGGCAAAAAGGGTGTGGAAGCATTGGTGCCAGCTGCTGACACAAAAGTGGAGATGGTGGTTGTGGGAGAGGAATCTGAGGCATTGAGTGGTGGTGAAATGGCTGTTTCTGACGTTGGGGATGTAGAACTAGGTAAAAAAGGCTGGGAAGAATTGGTGCCAGTGGCTGAGACAAAAGTGGAGACGGTGGTTGTGGGAGAGAAATTGGAGGCTTCAGATGCTAAAACTGAGACAGAGGTTGAGGTAGAGAAAGGTGCGCAAGAGAAGGCTGAAAATGAGGAAGTAGCGGAGGTAGAGCAAATGGATTTTCAAATGGTGGAAAGCAATACGAAGGTATTGATAGAGGGTGCTATGGACTTTAAGGAGAAGGTTGCTGTTGAATTAAATGATTCAGAAATTCGGGTTGCTGACGAAGTAACTCTAGAGGAGATTTCAACCTCCCAAGCCAAAGTGGAGTTTGAGATGACGAATGAGACAAATTCTGAAGTGGCCAGTGCCAGTGCTGGAGAGCAGGTTCATGGATTAGATGGTGGTATGGGAGTTGTTGGAACTGAGTCATTAGAGGCTGTAAAAGATGAGTATGCTGAAGATAAAGGGGTGGTTGCTGACGATAGCTTGCTGGCAGAAACCCAAGTGGTGCAGGAGAAAGATATGTATTTGGATGTATCAAAGGATTCAGAATCAGCTGAGCCTGTGAACGTTGCAGAAACTGTGAAGGAAGCAGTGGCAAAAGATGAGATTCCAACAGCAGATACAAAAATGGAAACAGATACGGAAACAGATATGGAGGCTAAAAATGATAACTTGGCTGAGAGGATTTCATCCAAGGACACAAAATTGGCAATACAGAGTGAAATGGAGATTGAGAAAACAAATGATGATGTTGGTGAGTTTGGTGAGGCGTTGGGTGATTCACTGGCTGTTGTACAAGATGAAGAAGACGAGGCAATGATTGCCATGGAGGAGACTGGGACTCAAGACACTGAAATGGAGAATGAAATTAATGTGGCCAACTCTGGGAAAGTTTCTGGAGGGAAGCAGAAGAAAGGAAAGAAATCAAAGACTTCAGCAAGTTTTAAGAGAGCAGCAAAAGCTACAGGGAGGAAGCTCGTGGGAGACGATGTTTGTTTCATTTGTTTCGATGGTGGGGACCTCGTCATGTGTGACCGCAGGTGAGTTTCTTGTATAGTGACATATAATCTTAAGAATGTAACCAGAAAAAATTGTGTTCACTTGTTTCAAAAAAAATTGTTGGTTGTGTTTTATGGGGCTTATCAATAATTGTTCCCTATGAATTCACAGAGGTTGCCCAAAAGCATATCATCCATCTTGTGTTAATAGAGATGATGCATTTTTCAAAGCCAAGGGGATCTGGAATTGTGGTAAGTGCCCCTCTCTATCTCCTCAAGTGCTCACATGCATAATTGGAGATAAATAGTAAATGTTATATCTGATCATTTTATTTAATTGGAATAATATTGTCTACAAACTCCTGCCAATTTTCTCTGACTTTTGTAAATGAAGTTTCCATGCATATATTGAATTTCAAACATTATGATGTGGATGCGAATGATGCGAATGAGTCAGATTACATAGTCCTCATATTTAGCTTCTTTTGAGACCCAGTTCATATGATTAGTAATGTGAATTCCCATCAACTAAGTAGCAGTATTATTTCTATTACCTCTTGTCAATATGATCTATAAGTTAGCATTCCCACCGTTCAGAAGTCTAATATGCAAATTATATAATGTGTTAATATGAACTTTCTTCACTGATTGCTTTGCATGCTGTCTGTTTGAACTGCTGTTTTTTCATCATTTCTAGACATGTTTTTGATTAGTTATTGTGTTAGTCAATATAGCAAATACATTTTTGACTACTACATATGTGATTTAGGATCTTTTGAGCGGAGAAACTTGTATAAACATGTTATATATGTGGCACTTTTTTATATTTTGATTGTCGCTGTGCTTTAACTCTTTATTATGCTGTAGTTAGAAACATATAAGCATGTATAGTTTGCTCTTGACTGATGCACATCATGCTATCTTTTCTTGTACTTCAGGTTGGCATTTGTGCAGCATTTGTGAGAAAAATGCCCACTATAAGTGTTATACATGTGCATTTTCCTTGTGCAAAGGTTGTATCAAAGATGCTGTTATCTTATGCGTTCGTGGAAACAAAGGGTTTTGTGAGACCTGCATGAGAATTGTCTTGTTAATCGAGAACAATGAGCAGGAAAACAAGGATGTGTGTACTTCTCTCATCCCTCCCTCTCTCTCT
>NC_036241.1:9366263-9370021 GCF_002742605.1 Olea europaea var. sylvestris | reverse complement strand
AAAAATGTTCTTGTTGCAATGACTAGTTTGCCATCCTCTTTTGAGTTACAATTTTTTATTTGACCGTCTTAAAGGAGTTTGTCGGTGTTGCTCTTGTAGAATCCATGAGAGATATTCAGCATGCCATTGACTTAGTTCCAAGTTTGTAGTTGCCTAATCTTCCACATTATAGAATGACCTCTCTCAGTTGAAAAGGCAAATTTTGACCTCTTAGTCAAAGGATTTGTTCGTAATAGTCCTAGCCCCTGTGTTGTGCATGTTTTACACAATCTTAAGAAAGATGGATCTTGGGGAATGTATCTAGATATAATTGAGCCGTTGACAAAATCATAGTCGAATATAGTTTTCCCAATCCTCGACTCGAGGATATGTTTGATGAGCTTACCTATTCTATTTGGTTTTCTTAGATAGACTAGCGCAATAAGTACCATCAAATTCGAATTTGCTAGCGTGATGAGTGGAAAACTGCATTTAAAATTCAAGATGATTTGCATGAGTGATTAGTAATGCTTTTTAGGATTTCTAATGCTTCAAGTTCTTTTATGCGAGTCATGACTCATGCTTTGTGACATTGTATGGGGGAAGTTCTTGTTGTCTATATGATGATATCCTCAAATATGGTCCATCCAAAGAAGCTCATCTAGATGTTTTGTACAAGTATTTCATTCTCTTCGAGAGGAAAAACTTTATGTGGATCTTAAAAAATGCTATTCCTTGCAATTCTAAGCCCTTTTCTTAGGATTTATCATGTTTGTCTAGGGTATTTGCACAAATCCTACAAAAGTTTCAATTATTCGTGTGTGGAGTTTCATTAAGAGTTTTTTTTACCAATATAACCTTTGTCACCGTGTCCATGAAAAAGGGTGAATGAAGTTTCATTTTACTCTTTTAGCTAGTAAATTTTTCTTAGAAGTGAAGAAAAAAATGATCAAGGTACTAGGGTTGTGACACCTTTCACTCTATAAAGTTTTTGAAGTTGCATTTGAGGCCTCGTAAGAATAGGTTGTATACTAAGAGGATCATCTTGTAACCTATTTTACGAAAAACTCAAATAACGCTAAATAGATGTATTTGACCTATGCCAAGGATATTTATGCAGTGATGCAATCTCTTATGTTACCCAAGGAATTCGTCCTTTACTTCGATCATTGGGCCCTTCGATACTTTGACTCTTTGCGTAAGTTAAGTGAACGGAATGTTGAATGGTTGAATTCTTTTAGGAATACACTTTCGTTCTTTACCACTGTGCACGAGGTGAAAGGTTGCTGATCCTCTTATCTACATTTCCATTGTCCTTCATGCTACGAGCAACAAGGTGGATGGCTTTGAGCGTCCGAAGAATAAATATCCATCGCAATTTTAGCATGATCCATAACGACCTTTTATATACTACTCGCGTTCATGTCAATTTCATCATTTGAGATTGATATCTTTTTAGAGGTAACTAATTATGCATTTGCACTTTTATTGGAGAATTTCTATTTTGGGATATATACAGAGGTGTTGTGGCTTGACATTTTGGTAGGGATAAAATTGTTGCCCCATTGCAGGATAGGTTTTATTGGCCTCTCCCTGCACACTCTTGCAATGTCTCTCATGTCAGCTAGGGAAGGCACAACATAGAATAGTTGTTTATACACCCTACTCTTTGTTGCCTATAGCAAGACATTGTCTTACGCTTACCAGAACCTATCAAGGGTCGTGATTCAATTATAGTAGTAAAGGTACACTTTATCCCTTAGGCAAAATCTATTGATGCCTCCTATGTTGTGGAATTATTTTTTCGAAAAAGGTCCGCCTACGTTGGTTGCCTTCCATCTTTATTTCTGATAAGGATGTCAAGTTTGTTAGCTATTTTTGGAAAATCCTATGGAAAATGTTTGGTACAACACTCAAATATTCATTTACTTTTCATTCTTAAACAAACGGTTAGATGGGGGTTGTTAACCATAGTTTAGGTAATTTGCTTAGATGTTTAGTTGGGGAAACTGAGCATTTGGCATTTTGTCTTACCTTTAGCTGTGTTTAGATATAACAATTATGTCAGTACGTGAACACGTAAGGGCCCTTTTGAAATTTTCAATGGTTTCTCTCCTTGCCAACCAATTGACCTCATGCCTTTGCCTACTGATTTTATTCCTTCTACATCACAAGTACAAGTCTTTGCAGATCATATTTGAGAGTTACACAAAGAAATAATAAGAAAAATTTCTTTAAATAATGCATGTTATAAACTTGTTGCTAACTCACATCGTATGCGTGGAGAATTTTTAGTTGGTAATTATGTGATTGTTAGTATTCTTTCATAGCATTATCCAAAACATGTTGTTAAAAAACTAATGCTCGCTCTGTGGGCCCCCTATACCATACAAAAACTTAGAACTGATGCATATCGCCTAGATTTACAACCACATTTAAATATTAATCCTGTTTTCAATATTCAATATAGCCCTTGTTTGGTCTCCATTATTTTCAAAATATATTTTCTCTCTTATTTTCAATAACACATTTTTTAATAAAATAATATTACATGTAAACTTAAAACTGTTTCTTATTTTTTAACCACACGTTCTCCATCAAAATACTATTCCAAAATACATTTTAGATGAAAAATGGGACTCAAATAGGCTCATAATATATTTGTATTCCTATCGAGGCACTTTTGAGCCTTTAGTTTTGTCTTCATCTATTTATGCAAGTAAAACATATCTTGTAGTGCCATGAACTCCTACACCAACTCAAACTCCAACTTCGAATCCGACTCCGACTCTGACGTCAAAAGATGTGATTGTTGAGCTTATTGATTAGATTGTTGCTTCTAAGGATGTTGGCCATCGTAGATTTTTGGTTAGGTGGCAAGATTGACCGCTTACGAAGGATACATTGATCAAAGAAGATAAATTCTGGGGTCTCGATTCAAACTTGCTAGAGTCCTACTTGGGGCTTAGCTTGCAGGAGTCGAGTTCTTTCCACCCCTGGAGAAATGATGGGAAATAACTAAAAGTATACTCTAGGTGAAAGGCTAATAGATAGAGCTTAAGTTAATATAGATTTCAATAGTTTCATCATTTAGGAGTTATGTTTATCAATTAGGAGTACGTTATTTATTCGTTGTTATCTTGTAGAAAGTTCCTTTGATTTTTTTGAACCTTTTCTATATAAAGGGATGGGGGTTTCATTTTCATTACAACTTGATTATTAATGAATTGATTATGATTTCCTTCTCCCTCTTTCTTCTTCATTTCCTCAATTTATATATATCTATTACATTCTACACGCATTCAATCCCCAAGTTAGGATATCTTTGAGTTTTTATTTTGTTTTTAGTTTTAGTACCTTCGGCTTTCGCCTTTAAATAGATAGAAATTGTGCAGAGATGGAACATATAATAGAAAGTCGACGCAAACATGAGCAAGAAAAGAAATTTTGCCTTACACCTTCAGTACCTTGCTGCAGATTGTCATGTTGTGTCAATTTAGAAGCTACAAAACCTAGGAGATCAAGCCATATGTAGTTTGTTAACACAAATACTTCTGATTAATATAAAATTTGTTCACTGAGAGAGCCAAGAGGCCGCCTAGTGACCACTGCTTTTGAGAGGAAAATGTCATAACTATGAGTTTGGGAAATTTTTCTTTACCTTCGTCTGCTATCTTTCAGTCTATCAGTTATTTCTCATTGTTCCCCTCTCTCTCTCCCCCCCCCCCCCCCCCCCCCCCCCCCCCCCCCCCCCCCCCCCCCCCCCCCCCCCCCTCCCC
>NC_036241.1:9357088-9366238 GCF_002742605.1 Olea europaea var. sylvestris | reverse complement strand
CTTCTGACGCACAAGCCTACCTACTGTTGCTCCATCAAAGTTTGCCTGCTGGGGTTAGAAATTAAACTCTACCCTTTGAATTTGTTTCTGACATTTATGTGTCTGTGGTTCAATATATTTGGTTGTCATTTACTGACTGTAATTTGGCACGAATTTATTGGCTGTACTTCAGCATTATAGGATTTTGAGGAAACTTTTCATTGTCAGTTAGAGAAGTGCTTTCAGTATCGTCTATAATCTGTATTGTAACCCACGGTTCAGTTAGCATTGAGATTATGGTTCCTATATATATATGACTAAACAGGTTAAGGGATACTTCATACAATTTACAAGATCACACTCTTAATGTCAAAGACTGCTTAAGTTAGACTAAGAATCTTTGAGTAGGTATTCATTTGATCCCTGAAAAATTGGGACGAAAAGTTCCCTATACCTATGCTTGAGAAAATTCTGCACCCCTGGACATCTTATTTGCATGTAATGTTGTGTAATTGTTTTGTGTCAGTGAACCCTGTCATGTCTTCTGCTCAACTTTTGGAAACTATGTGTATGCAGTTGTGTTTGATCACTTGATTGTGGTTACACATCCTTATGTGATGTAGGGACATAAAATTTTTGTTCTCCAAGGAATGAGGATTAATGAAATTGTTTCCTTCTGATTATGTCTAGAATTCTCCTCCTCTGAGGACACGTCTTCATCCATTCAGTTTAACTCACACGTGTAATTTTGAAATTTTAAATTTATAATTACACGAACCTTTTTTTTTTTTTTTTTTTTTTTTTTTTTTTTTAATGATAGGCAATTATATTAACCCCGTTATAAGAACCTGTGATATTTAGTTTTTTAATGTGCTGTATTTAAGAACATCTCAATGAAACATTTAGTTGGGAGAAAGTAGGCATTTTGCTTTAGCATGACATCCAAGTATCCAATAGACTTTTCCATTTGCCACCAAATATTTATTTCCAATTTCTCGTGGCAAGGTATTGTCTTGTTTTGATTATGATTATATATTGATTTCTCTTGGTATTTTGTTAAGCTTCGCACTTCTTTTTCTATTTTTATTTTTTCCGTATGCTTCAAGAAATTATTTCGTGAAAATATTACACTTTTCAATTTATTGATGGTATATATAAACTGCATCCCCAACCCAATTCCCCACCCCAACTCCCAAAGAGAGAGATAAATTTTTTTATGTAGGATTCTGATTGTCTACTCTTGTCCTCGACTGATGCAGGCTCAAATAGATTTTGATGACAGAAGTAGCTGGGAGTATCTCTTCAAAGATTACTATATAGAACTGAAGTCGAAGCTTAACCTATCTTCAGTTGAAGTTGCTGATGCTAAGAATCCATGGAAGGGAACAGCTGGCACCATCAAACAAGTGTCATCTGAGGCACATGTAGATGCTAATGATGGAGGGGGATCTGGCTCTGAGGCTACAGAAAAATTAGAAATCCATAAATGTAAGAGAAGAAAGCTAAAGAAACGATCAAAATCCCCATCCAAAAAAGAGGAATCAGTAAGTTCAGGTGCAACAGCAGGAAATGAATGCAATTCCGTATCAGATGACACCAAGTGGGCATCTGAAGAGCTTCTTGAATTTGTTTCACACATGAAAAATGGTGACACATCTGTCCTATCTCAGTTTGCTGTACAAGCTCTCTTGCTTGAATATATCAAAAGAAACAAACTTCGTGACCCTCATCGGAAAAGTCAAATTAGATGTGATACCAGATTTGAAAATCTATTTGGAAAATCACGTGTTGGACATTTTGAGATGTTAAAACTTCTTGAAACTCATTTTCTTTTAAAAAAGGATTCACCAATGGATGATGTTCAAGGGAGTGTTGTTGACACTGAAAGTGACCAGTTGGAAGTTGATGGGAATGCTGACACCCTAACCAAGGGGGTCAAAGATAGGAAACGTAAAATACGTAAAAAAGGTTACAACCATGCCCCTCAATCTAATGTTGCTGAATATGCAGCAATCAACATGCACAACATTAGATTAATTTACCTACGGAGGAAGTTGATGGAGGATCTACTTGAAGATGTTGAGACGTTTCATGATAAAGTTGTTGGAATGTTTGTGAGGATAAGAATTTCTGGCAGTTTTCAGAAGCAAGATATGTATAGACTAGTGCAAGTTGTAGGTAATCATTTGTAACTTTCCTTTTATTGCCTTGACTCTTTGAGCTAGCTAGGATTGTGTTTTTTATTATCTTCAAGGAACTTAAGGTTGGCAATTGTCTTTCTAATTATTTTCTATGCAGGTACAAGCACAGCTACTGAACCATACAAAATTGGCAAAAGGACATCTGACATTATGCTGGAGATATTAAATCTAAACAAGACAGAGATCATATCAATTGATATTGTCTCAAATCAAGATTTCACCGAGGTGATTGATTTGACTTTGAAGGAGCCCTTTTTTCCTCTCCTAGCATAAAATATCATTAAAAACAAAGAAAACCACCATCTCCCCTACCTTCCTGCCCTTGACCAAAGAAAAGTCTGTGACTTAGTGTGCCCTTTTGTTGCAATGAAAGGAATTTCCTTGTGGGTTTGTTTTTGAACCCAGTACATGTGCACAATTTCAATTACTAATTAGCAGGAAATAATTGATCAAGCTAAGCTAGGATTCCCATGTAAGACATAGTCCAGCTGTCTGCTTATTGTGCTTCAGTATCCTTGTCAGAGTGTAAATAATTGAATCTCCTAACAGACTTGAGGTTGATATGTATTTCACTTAAATGCTATTCAAATGGTGGTAAGATTGGACAAATTTGATTTCCGCCTTCCGGTGGTCAATTGTAGAAGTGAATCAGCCTTTTAAGTTTCCAATATTGATGCCTGGTTTATAGATTTGCTATTTCAGACTTCTTTTCCAATGAAAATGAAGGCAGTGACACCTCAATCTGAAATTGGCTGCAAAACTAAATTGTCAATCCTTACTGTGTTTATTATAATATCAAGTAAAACCAAGCTCATGAGCTTATTATCCTAGGCCGGAACAAGTTGATAGGATCCCCTAGTGATGAATGAAAATAAAATAGTTACAAAAACTTAATTGTATACCTTCTCTTTTAATTTTCCAGGAAGAATGCAAGCGGCTTCGCCAGAGTATCAAATGTGGTCTTATCAGCAGGCTGACTGTGGTATTTATACGCTTCCCTCCATCTTTCACTTACTGCTTGTTATTGACATCATAATTAATGATGCTCGTTATTGTAGGGTGACATTCTTGAAAAGGCCTTGGAAATACAGGCAGCCAGAGTGAATGATGTATGTTATTTCTCCTAATTTTTGCTTGAAAGATATTTGATTAACCACTAACTGTTGGATAATAATTAAATGTGTTTTTGTTTACTGACTAAATGTTGTCAATGCTATTTCCTAACTTGGAAGCAAATTTTTTTCGTGAATGATCGTGTACCACTCTAAGAGGTGATAATTTGTGCCTTCATTAGCTTGCTGCCAATGCATAAGTGTATATGCCATTAGCCTTTAGAACTGCATTATTGAGACACCTTTAGGAAAGGATTTGAATGAATTCTTTGGGAACTGTTTGCTTGAAGAGACAGTGGATTTATTTGAGACTTTTAGTCCCTGTTTGAGAGCCATTTTTGTGAGAAAAATATATTTTGGAATAGTAAATTTTTGGAGAATATGTGGTTAAAAAAGAAGAAAAATTTTCGGTTTACGTGTAAAATTATTTTTTGGGAGAATGTGTATGAAAATGAGTTCTGAAAAAATGGGGCCGAAACATAGGCTTAATTGTGTTTTCCTCCATACAAAGAGAACATTAGCAGCAATAAGCACATTAGCACTTTTGATGCTTATATGCTCTTTAAGAGCTTATCTAGGAAATAAGGTGCTACCTGTTTAGGTAAAAGCTCTGATCTTTGAAAGTCTGTCACGTGTTGGGAAAAAAGTGTACGACAAACTCAAAATTAGAAAAGGCTAAATCGGGTGCCATGGTACCTTACCTCTTTGAGTTGGCATGGGCCTTGATGTTTTTTTAGGCATAAGCCTCAAGACAAACCAATAAAATAATTCAAAAGAATATAAAAAGTACAAAATTATTCTCATGATGAACTGTAAACCATCTTGAAAATCTATAACAAGATAGATACAAATTTAAAAGTTTAAGCTGCAAATAAGTATAAGATAGATTAACAAAGTAGCAAATAATAAATTTTTAAATTATTAATCACATGACAAAATTGTGATGTACCAGTAGAAACAACCTAAAGTCTTCCATAATATCACGATAGATATAGTTATCATCAATATATTTGATTACTCTAATCCTCATCATTTTCAGTTGCTTCTCATTCTCTGTCATCACTGTCCACTAGCAACCATGCCTTCCTGCTTCCCCTTCTGTTTAAAGCCCCAAAAAAAAGAAAAAGAAAAAAAGAACCTGTAAAACGTTCTCAAAAATAGCTAATAAAATGTCTAGAAAAGGCAAGGGTTAGTCTTGCGGTGTAAGCTTCACCATTTAGGTGCAAGCCTCGATAAAGTAAGTTTCAAGGTGCTCAATGAAAGCCTCATGTGAGCCTAGATCAAGGTGTAAGCCTCAAACAACTTTTTTAAGTAACGCAAATTCCATATGCTGTCATCCTGATCACAAACCACTGTTATTTACCTAGTCCAACCATCAGCCTGGTCAAGGCCCCAGGGTTACTGTGGTTACGCGTCCTTTTAACAGTAACATGTTTGAATGGTGAAGTTTCTTTTGCATGCCTCGACCACCCTAAGGCTATCCCTGAGGTGTATGCTCAAGTAAGGTAAAGAGAAATCCTTGACGAAGGCACCCGAAGTGTAAGCTTTGAAGCTTCTAAAGAATGCCTTGCACAAGGTGCCTCAAGGGATCTGCCTTCAACGCTTTTGATAACAGTGTCTCCAACTCCTTTTTTCCGTTTTCTTATTTTTAGGGTCTGGTGTTTGTATAATTCCCTTTCATGCATTCTGCAATGACCTATCATGTAACATCCCACAAGAGAATAATTAAATGAAAAATGGGAAGTTTGAACAAAAGGTTGGGGAAAGGAGGGAGGAAAGAAATATTTCCATATTTATATACTATAGGCTGATTTGTGCATTCAGATTTTCTTTGTGATTGAAGTTTCTGAATGATTTCTTGGACTTTGGATGCTAACTGAAATTTGAGGGCTTATGCATTCATTTTTTTGATGTGTGTTCTTCTTATTTCATTATGGTTCTGTGCAGTGGCTGGAATCCGAGATTTTGCGGCTTGGTCATCTTCGTGATAGAGCAAGTGATTTAGGACGTAGGAAGGAATATCCTTTTCCCCTTAATTTTATTAACTTAAGTTTATAGTTTTATATTTCCCTGGAACATTAGATTGTGCATTTGTTTTCAGAAGGTTGTTGAATCTGTGGCTAGCAGTTCAATGGATAATTACTCGTCTTTGTTTGTATATATGATATGTCACCATGGTGCTATTTGATTTTGCGACCAAGGTTCTTTCATGATTTCATATATATTATGTATGTATACAAATATTCCTTTGACATCCATCTTTACAACTGTAAAGCCTATAACTGAATTCCAAGAATGAAGTGAACTGTGTAATCTGAGATTCCATCTAGAAATATTGCTAAAAGCGTGCTTCATTGTTTCCCATTGTAGTTTAATTACTTCTATGCAAAATGATGTCATCTATGTGACTTACAGTCTATTCAGGGCTTAATTTTTTTATTTTTCAAACAAGTTTTGTATTGGTTGCAAAACTTGTTACCTTGGGCGTTATGAAGACCTTTTTTCCTTGCTTTGCCTGATGTTGTTTGAATGTCTGATGCTGAATGCCAAACTAACTTCTATACATGAAGCATGGAAAATTGTTTTCAAGTGGAAACGATGTAAATTGGTAGTTCTACAATTCTGGCTTGTTTTACGACAATAGGAGTGCTAAAATTCTCTCATCTGGGGTAAAATTAGAGTTGTTTTTTCAACTTCTTGTTAGGATTTCAAAATTTAAAGAAAAATATCACATTATGCATATGAAGATTGAAGCTGAGCAGACCCCTCTTTTGGTAACAGTTGATGTCTTCAAACGTTGACTATTGTGAATAATCATGTACAGGTTCAGTGGCAATCATCATTTGATGTGGCTTGACCTTGTGTGCTCATTCTGACTTTGTTTTTATCCGTAGAAATTTAAGTTATCCTTGACGGATTTTCACGCTTAGAGAGTGTGTGGAGAAATTACAGCTTTTGAAGACCCCTGATGAGCGTCGACGTAGACTGGCAGAAATTCCTAAAATACATGCAGATCCAAAAATGGATCCAAACTACGAGTCTGATGATGATGGCAGTGAAACTGATGAAAGTCCAAGAGGTTACATTGTCTTTTTTGCTACCTTCTTTTCTAATTTGATATCTTGTCAATGTAATGATTATGGAGTTCTAATTATGAACATTACATGGGCACCAGATGCTTACATCGGCTCCAGAGGTTCAGATTTTAGTAGGAGAGAAAGGGGACCAATCTCTCCTGGAAGTGATTTTTCTGCTGTAGATTCTTGGAGTGGTGGTGAGAGAAATTCAACTAAGAGCTGGGAATTAAGCAGAAATCTGTCTGGTAAAAATATTTCAGCCGATGCTATCCAAATTGTCGAGAAAGTGAATGAAAATTCATGGAATCAAGGAACAGAGAAAGAATCATGCACCCAGCAATCTAACTGTTTGGAGAAGCCGAGTTCAACTACTAATTCTGGTTCAACAAATTCTGAATCTGTTGAACGGAATGTCCCAGTTTCTGCTGTTTCTTCGCTCACTTCCCCAGCACCTCTCTCTGCTGGGATAGTAGAAACTTCTGCTGTCAAAATCAATGAAACCGAAAAGACGTGGCTTTATCAAGATCCTTCTGGAAAAGTACAAGGACCATTTTCCTTGGTGCAATTGCGTAAATGGAGCAATACAGGGTATTTCCCCACAGGGCTAAGAATTTGGAGAACTGAAGAAAAGCAAGAAGACTCTATACTTCTGACTGATGCTTTGGCAGGGAAGTGTCAAAAAGAGTTACCAGAAGTTCGCAATAAACTGCATAATCCTCATATTTCATCTGATCATTCTGCTATGACTCTTGAAACTTCCTTACACCAGGATATGAAGAGATTGATTGCTGAACAAAAGCCTGTGCAGAACCCTAATCTCTCCACCGATCGAAGTTTTGGAAATGATTCATCAGTCGTTCCATCTCCTACCCTGAAACAAATTAATGGAGGTTGGACTGGAGAAGGGGGTCCTCTCCCAGTTGAAACTCAACATCCCGCTCTCAATGCAGTGCTCACTTCACCTGCTGCAGCATTGTCACAAAACAGGACTGATTCTTCTGCTGCTTCTTCAGTACTTGGTTCTTTGGCTGCTTCTAGTCCAGCACCTAAACCTGAACAAGGTGGACTAATATCTAGAGATTTTCGTCAAACGCCCAAGTCAACTATGACTAGTGAACCACATGTAGTACAGATGCATGGCCATCTGCCTACCGCACAAAATATGACCGTCCAGCCAGTTCAATCTGTTATTAGTCGAGACCATCAACTTGAACCTCATGGTTCGGATAGTGCTCCTAGTCAGAAGGTAGAGCCCAATGTGTTTATTCCACAGTCTGGACAACACCAAGCTCATGGTTGGGGTGGCATTATGTCAACTGTTAATAATTCTGCTGGAAATTCCTCAAATTCAGGTTCTGCAGTTATTCCTCAACCTGATTTTTGGCGACCTCCAACTTCTGCCATTCAATCCAACTTGCAGTCCCCTGGGATGGCAAATGCCCCTTGGGCTGAAAACCCAAACCCTGGCTGGGGTACAATGCAAGCAAATCCTAATACAGCCTGGGGGACTCAAACACCAGGAAGTATGAACATGAATTGGGTACCTGTTCAAGTGCAGCCCACTGGAAATGCAACTTCTGATTGCGTGGTTCCTGCCGGAAATTCTGGAGCTACTGTTCAAGGGCCTGCGTCTGGAAATGTACATCCTGGTTGGGTTGCAACTCCAAGTTGGAGTGCTCCAAATGGCAATACAGGAACAGCAGCTCAACTTCAAGGGCCAGTACCTGGATGGGGTCCACCAGCAGGAATAAGAGCATCTGTGGGAATGGGAGCTCCTGTGCAGGGGCCACTACAAGGAATGGGAGCTCCTGTCCAGGCGCCACCACCAGGAAATGGAGCTCCTGTTCAGGGGCCACCACCACCTGGAGTCGGAGCTCCTGTTCAGGGGCCACCACCTCCTGGAGTCGGAGCTCCTCTTCAAGGGCCACCAAAGTTGGAGTGCTCCAAATGGCAATACAGGAACAGCAGCTCAACTTCAAGGGCCAGTACCTGGATGGGGTCCACCAGCAGGAATAAGAGCACCTGTGGGAATGGGAGCTCCTGTGCAGGGGCCACTACAAGGAATGGGAGCTCCTGTTCAGGCGCCACCACCAGGAAATGGAGCTCCTGTTCAGGGGCCACCACCTCCTGGAGTCGGAGCTCCTCTTCAAGGGCCACCGCAACGAAATTCAAATCCAGGTTGGGGTGCACCAGCCGTGGCCCAGGGTATGTGGGGTGGCCAACAAAACCCCAATGGGGGTCCATTCTCAGGTGGTTTTAGTGGCGGAAGGCCTTGGAACGGACAGCCCTCTTTTGGTAGAGCGGGGCCTAGACCTTTTAACAGGAGGCAGAAAGTATGTCCATACAATGGAAATGGGCGGTGCAGGAAAGGGGCATATTGTGATTATATACATACCTAACTGAAAATTCCCAGTTTGGGTCCATGGATGATTTTTAACAATCATTTCATGCTAGCATTTTGACCTCTTCCAATCCATTTTGGTATTTATACTTTTATCTAAAGCTCTAGGAAAATGTTGAATTCTTATTTAAAGATGCTTTGTTTTTGGGGGTTATGGACTTTTTGGTTTTCTGCTTGTTGCGTCAACTAACAAATTGGCATTTATCTGTTGGTCAATCAATGACATAATATTGAAGTGCATTGGACAATGTTCGATAAAATTTCGCAAGCGAATCGTTGACAAGCAATAATATAGTGAGTTAAAAGTATCGTTCCAGGAGGAATAATGTTTAATTGTAGTGTACTTGTTATCAAACTCAATGTGTCGTAACACAAAAGAG
>NC_036241.1:9304050-9357047 GCF_002742605.1 Olea europaea var. sylvestris | reverse complement strand
TTCCTAATTTTAACTATTAAGGCAATAAAAAGTGGTTTTATCAAATTGAGGAATGAATGAATTGGATTTCAGAATTCACCAATTAATCGTTATTATTCTTGACCAATAACAAAATAGTGTTTTTCAAATGTTATTGTTAATCAATAATTCGATAATGTACAATATTCTTTTTCAAAATATATTAAACATATATTTAGCACAACCTATTTCTTCTCTTATACCACACGCAATTGCACATGTCATAAATATTATTCTTACTACTTATTCTCCATGTGTTAAATATGTAGTATTTTACCTACCGTGAGTTTTCCAACACAATGAATAGGCAACTAATTGTTCAAATGGTGCGCGAACATTCAAACCATTGGATATGAATGCATAAGTAATCAAAAACAACAAGAATTAATTAAATTAAAGTCTTAAATTAAAAATAATAATTAAAATATTTATTATCCATCCAATACAATAAAATGTTTAGCCTGACATATTCATTATTAAATTACACAAGAAAGATTGAATTGACATCATCCGAAAACAAGAAGTAGGAAAAATCCACGTCTCAGCTTGAATATTGAAAAAGGGTTATGATTCTTCGATCTTCATATGTTCTTTCCTTTGATTTTCTCTCTAGACTTGTTCTTCGAGCTCAAAGTATGGTAGAATAAAGATTAGAGGCATTCTAAATGGCCTCTAGGTCATATAAGGTTGCCCAAGATTGTTTCCATATAAAGTTTCATCTGAATAAGGAAACTGAATATTTTCCCACGAAATATGCATTTTGGCCACATGGTATTAATCCATGCAGTCGCATGTTAGAAGTAGATTGGGACCTATTGGCATTTGAGGTGCTAATGTGGCCGCACTTCTTCAAGACATATGCAGTAACATAAGCTAAAGTTTAGGTTCCAAATTTACAATTTGGTCCTTGAACTTTTTGCAGTTAACTTTGGTCTCTCTCTCTTTTTTCTTTTTTAATTTTAAATCCTTTTCACGTTCCTTTCTTGTTAAATCTCACTTCCAAATCTTTATTTCGACATTCGCCACAATTTTTAATTATTTGGATATTAGTTCTCGAACTTTAGATTTACTTCAATTAAGCCCTTTTATCGCTCTTTTTCTCCAATTCCACCATAATATCGATGGCTAAAAATCAAATTGAACCGTTCACCCAATTTAGAAAAAAAAGGATTGCTTGTTTTACTCAAATATATATTTACTATTTCAATTTACATTTCAAAATAATAATAATAATAATAATAATAATAATAATAATAATAATAATAATTTACTTGCTAGAGTTGCGTGAAATTGAGACCACCCCTAGAAGGGGTATTTTAGTCTTAGTGTAATAGATGATTGAATTTGACAAGAATTAATTTTGGGGTAATTATATTACCACTACAAATTTTACTAAATGTACCACAATTTTTTTATTTACTAAAATATCCTTAAATAAAATTACATAATTAGAATTTTAATATACTTTTTAATTAAATAAATTATTGTTACACCAATTACATATTTTTTCCAAAATAGACTTCCCAAACTAAAAAGTGAAATTGCGAATTCATTAAAAATTCATAGTTCGAATAAAAATAGTAACACAAACAAATGACTAACAACTTCAAATGATCCTTTCAGACATATTAATTATTTGTGACAAGCATTCAATTTATTACGACACGTTGTTCTTCATAGATCTTTTGTTTTCAATTGCTATGAAATAAATGAGGGGAAAGGATGAGAAAATGAGGATTAATATTGGTTATAAGTATGAATAAATCGAATATTAAATTTATCTCTATTATTTCAATTATGAAACATGTCCAATTTATCAAACTATGTCATAAATGCTTCCTCAAGTTGGGTTTTAAATGTGTCCGATGAATTATTAAAACATTTTTATCTATGAAATTATAAGGTT
The DNA here is from genome assembly GCF_002742605.1 of Olea europaea var. sylvestris. Lineage (NCBI taxonomy): Eukaryota > Viridiplantae > Streptophyta > Magnoliopsida > Lamiales > Oleaceae > Olea > Olea europaea. The sequence continues at coordinate 9,355,123 of NC_036241.1, read as the reverse complement.
GTTGTCGATAAAATTTCTTCATTTCCAATTAAATATTTTTTCCAAAATAGACTTCCCAAACTAAAAAGTGAAATTGCGAATTCATTAAAAATTCATAGTTCGAATAAAAATAGTAACACAAACAAATGACTAACAACTTCAAATGATCCTTTCAGACATATTAATTATTTGTGACAAGCATTCAATTTATTACGACACGTTGTTCTTCATAGATCTTTTGTTTTCAATTGCTATGAAATAAATGAGGGGAAAGGATGAGAAAATGAGGATTAATATTGGTTATAAGTATGAATAAATCGAATATTAAATTTATCTCTATTATTTCAATTATGAAACATGTCCAATTTATCAAACTATGTCATAAATGCTTCCTCAAGTTGGGTTTTAAATGTGTCCGATGAATTATTAAAACATTTTTATCTATGAAATTATAAGGTTGTTGTCGATAAAATTTCTTCATTTCCAATTAAATATTTTTTCCAAAATAGACTTCCCAAACTAAAAAGTGAAATTGCGAATTCATTAAAAATTCATAGTTCGAATAAAAATAGTAACACAAACAAATGACTAACAACTTCAAATGATCCTTTCAGACATATTAATTATTTGTGACAAGCATTCAATTTATTACGACACGTTGTTCTTCATAGATCTTTTGTTTTCAATTGCTATGAAATAAATGAGGGGAAAGGATGAGAAAATGAGGATTAATATTGGTTATAAGTATGAATAAATCGAATATTAAATTTATCTCTATTATTTCAATTATGAAACATGTCCAATTTATCAAACTATGTCATAAATGCTTCCTCAAGTTGGGTTTTAAATGTGTCCGATGAATTATTAAAACATTTTTATCTATGAAATTATAAGGTTGTTGTCGATAAAATTTCTTCATTTCCAATTAAATATTTTTTCCAAAATAGACTTCCCAAACTAAAAAGTGAAATTGCGAATTCATTAAAAATTCATAGTTCGAATAAAAATAGTAACACAAACAAATGACTAACAACTTCAAATGATCCTTTCAGACATATTAATTATTTGTGACAAGCATTCAATTTATTACGACACGTTGTTCTTCATAGATCTTTTGTTTTCAATTGCTATGAAATAAATGAGGGGAAAGGATGAGAAAATGAGGATTAATATTGGTTATAAGTATGAATAAATCGAATATTAAATTTATCTCTATTATTTCAATTATGAAACATGTCCAATTTATCAAACTATGTCATAAATGCTTCCTCAAGTTGGGTTTTAAATGTGTCCGATGAATTATTAAAACATTTTTATCTATGAAATTATAAGGTTGTTGTCGATAAAATTTCTTCATTTCCAATTAAATATTTTTTCCAAAATAGACTTCCCAAACTAAAAAGTGAAATTGCGAATTCATTAAAAATTCATAGTTCGAATAAAAATAGTAACACAAACAAATGACTAACAACTTCAAATGATCCTTTCAGACATATTAATTATTTGTGACAAGCATTCAATTTATTACGACACGTTGTTCTTCATAGATCTTTTGTTTTCAATTGCTATGAAATAAATGAGGGGAAAGGATGAGAAAATGAGGATTAATATTGGTTATAAGTATGAATAAATCGAATATTAAATTTATCTCTATTATTTCAATTATGAAACATGTCCAATTTATCAAACTATGTCATAAATGCTTCCTCAAGTTGGGTTTTAAATGTGTCCGATGAATTATTAAAACATTTTTATCTATGAAATTATAAGGTTGTTGTCGATAAAATTTCTTCATTTCCAATTAAATATTTTTTCCAAAATAGACTTCCCAAACTAAAAAGTGAAATTGCGAATTCATTAAAAATTCATAGTTCGAATAAAAATAGTAACACAAACAAATGACTAACAACTTCAAATGATCCTTTCAGACATATTAATTATTTGTGACAAGCATTCAATTTATTACGACACGTTGTTCTTCATAGATCTTTTGTTTTCAATTGCTATGAAATAAATGAGGGGAAAGGATGAGAAAATGAGGATTAATATTGGTTATAAGTATGAATAAATCGAATATTAAATTTATCTCTATTATTTCAATTATGAAACATGTCCAATTTATCAAACTATGTCATAAATGCTTCCTCAAGTTGGGTTTTAAATGTGTCCGATGAATTATTAAAACATTTTTATCTATGAAATTATAAGGTTGTTGTCGATAAAATTTCTTCATTTCCAATTAAATATTTTTTCCAAAATAGACTTCCCAAACTAAAAAGTGAAATTGCGAATTCATTAAAAATTCATAGTTCGAATAAAAATAGTAACACAAACAAATGACTAACAACTTCAAATGATCCTTTCAGACATATTAATTATTTGTGACAAGCATTCAATTTATTACGACACGTTGTTCTTCATAGATCTTTTGTTTTCAATTGCTATGAAATAAATGAGGGGAAAGGATGAGAAAATGAGGATTAATATTGGTTATAAGTATGAATAAATCGAATATTAAATTTATCTCTATTATTTCAATTATGAAACATGTCCAATTTATCAAACTATGTCATAAATGCTTCCTCAAGTTGGGTTTTAAATGTGTCCGATGAATTATTAAAACATTTTTATCTATGAAATTATAAGGTTGTTGTCGATAAAATTTCTTCATTTCCAATTAAATATTTTTTCCAAAATAGACTTCCCAAACTAAAAAGTGAAATTGCGAATTCATTAAAAATTCATAGTTCGAATAAAAATAGTAACACAAACAAATGACTAACAACTTCAAATGATCCTTTCAGACATATTAATTATTTGTGACAAGCATTCAATTTATTACGACACGTTGTTCTTCATAGATCTTTTGTTTTCAATTGCTATGAAATAAATGAGGGGAAAGGATGAGAAAATGAGGATTAATATTGGTTATAAGTATGAATAAATCGAATATTAAATTTATCTCTATTATTTCAATTATGAAACATGTCCAATTTATCAAACTATGTCATAAATGCTTCCTCAAGTTGGGTTTTAAATGTGTCCGATGAATTATTAAAACATTTTTATCTATGAAATTATAAGGTTGTTGTCGATAAAATTTCTTCATTTCCAATTAAATTTTTTTTCCAAAATAGACTTCCAAAACTAAAAAGTGAAATTGCGAATTCATTAAAAATTCATAGTTCGAATAAAAATAGTAACACAAACAAATGACTAACAACTTCAAATGATCCTTTCAGACATATTAATTATTTGTGACAAGCATTCAATTTATTACGACACGTTGTTCTTCATAGATCTTTTGTTTTCAATTGCTATGAAATAAATGAGGGGAAAGGATGAGAAAATGAGGATTAATATTGGTTATAAGTATGAATAAATCGAATATTAAATTTATCTCTATTATTTCAATTATGAAACATGTCCAATTTATCAAACTATGTCATAAATGCTTCCTCAAGTTGGGTTTTAAATGTGTCCGATGAATTATTAAAACATTTTTATCTATGAAATTATAAGGTTGTTGTCGATAAAATTTCTTCATTTCCAATTAAATTTTTTTTCCAAAATAGACTTCCAAAACTAAAAAGTGAAATTGCGAATTCATTAAAAATTCATAGTTCGAATAAAAATAGTAACACAAACAAATGACTAACAACTTCAAATGATCCTTTCAGACATATTAATTATTTGTGACAAGCATTCAATTTATTACGACACGTTGTTCTTCATAGATCTTTTGTTTTCAATTGCTATGAAATAAATGAGGGGAAAGGATGAGAAAATGAGGATTAATATTGGTTATAAGTATGAATAAATCGAATATTAAATTTATCTCTATTATTTCAATTATGAAACATGTCCAATTTATCAAACTATGTCATAAATGCTTCCTCATATTGGGTTTTAAATGTGTCCGATGAATTATTAAAACATTTTTATCTATGAAATTATAAGGTTGTTGTCAATAAAATTTCTTCATTTCCAATTAAATATTTTTTCCAAAATAGACTTCCCAAACTAAAAAGTGAAATTGCGAATTCATTAAGAATTCATAGTTCGAATAAAAATAGTAACACAAACAAATGACTAACAACTTCAAATGATCCTTTCAGACATATTAATTATTTGTGACAAGCATTCAATTTATTACGACACGTTGTTCTTCATAGATCTTTCGTTTTCAATTGCTATGAAATAAATGAGGGGAAAGGATGAGAAAATGAGGATTAATATTGGTTATAAGTACGCCACAATATTATATTATGTTCCCTTTCAATTCTTTGTTTTTATTGAATTTGGAATATAATTGTAAAATTATTGTGGTGTATTTATTAAAAATATATTTTAATTGTTGCGTGATTATAATATGTAGTAATTAAAATTTGTAGTGGTAATATAATTAGCCTTAATTTTGCAAAGCAATATTTTTATAGCATTAAAGCATATTTCATAGAATTTATCAACAAACACTCCAATTTAACGGTCAAAATAAGTGTATAAAATACGCTTATTAAACACTTCCAAACTTAAACCTTTATTTGCCCTTAAACAAAATATAGTCTAGCTCAATCTAAACTTGGTTCGATGACATGCAGTTAGTCTCAAAATTGAATATTTGCATCAATACTATGAAAAGTGTCCAAATCACAGTTGAAATTAATCTCTACTTATTTAATGCAAAGCTCAACATGTTTGTGTAAAGACTCATATAAAACATCATAAGCTCACGACTAGCTTAATTTCCTACCTACAATAGTCAAATGTTTACATTCTCCACTCATGAAATACACACCATAAACTTCTGTTTCACTTTTCCCAAGGTGTGTACTTAAGTTGAAGTTTAGCTGATTCTGAACTTTCCCTCTCTTGCTTGAATAGATTTCATCCATACAAATTAACACTTCAACAAGTAAGAATTCTCCTATATTTTTTACTGCTACAAATTGTAAGACTCAACTAAGTTACTTGTCTCTTATCAAAAGTTTAGTTATTTCAACTAAGTGTCCAAGGTTTCATCAAAGCATGTAGTGCATCTTCTATTTCATGTGCTTACTTTTTTTAAATTATATTGTGTATATTCTGTTTCATGCACTAGCTTGATCCTTTTTTTACTTTTCATTTTGGGATCTTCAATAGGTGTCATCATTGGGATATTTTAGGGTAGTTTCGCAGTATAGCAGCTTTTACCCTTTTTCATACTTAAATAGTGCAATACTCCTTATTAAATACTTAGTATGCGTTTGGTTTATCGTTTTAAGACCATTTTTAGTTTCAGTTTTCAAAAATATTCAAAACGTGTTTGGTATTTTATTTTCAAAAATGCATTTTCGAAAATAAAGAAAATTTTATAACATAAAACTCAAATGGACTTTTTGACACAATGAAATCACTCAAAAAAAACTCGAATAAGGAAAATGAACTTAAAATACCTACCCAAATACAAGCACTGGCCCTCCAAAAGCTCCTCCAAAATGTCATAACATTATTTCTAAAATTTTTAGATTAAACACAGTTTCCTTTTTTTTTTTTTTTTTTTTTTTTTTTTTTTTTTTTTGAGAAACAAATTTTTAAAATGATAAACCAAATACGTTTTCTGCAATTTTAAAATAATCCCTTAAAGCAAAAAATAGAAAATAAATTCAAAACTAAAAAAGAAAGCAGAAACGCAAATCAAATGCATAGTTAGTTTTCAAAACCAACCCCTAATCAAGACTTTCACCTAATATTTGTCTAATCCGTTATAGACAATCCACACAATAAACTTTCACATATGGAACCCTTAGTTATCTAAATGTTGTCCTATGCCTACATTCAACTTTTCTCATAATATGAATCAAATCATAAACTCAAAATGTAAAACATTGGTGTTGAGTGCAATGAAGATTAAGTTTCAATTAAACAAGCATAAATCAACTCAAAATGTAATATTTCCATAATTCTTATGTCTAACGCATAATTCCAATATATACATCATTATCGGCAAGGTCATCTAGCCCACAAAAACGCACAAAAGTAATAAAAAGCCTAAAAGAAAATATTTTTGTGATTTTCTTCTATTTTCGAATTTTTCTTACACTTGACAATCACACTAAAGCAGTAAACCATATACAATCGATGATAAGTCAGAATATTCAGCCACTCCCAAACTTAACACGTGCATTACCCTCAATGTACAAGAGTAAGAAAATAAAATGCATAATCAAGAGTGAAGAGGGATACGGAGAACTCCCCTGATCAGTCTAGTGGTGGTGGTGGAAACAGTAGAAAAGTCGTAGAGCCTAATGGATCTGAAGCTGATGGTGGAGATAGACGTGCGAGAATATCTCCCTAATCATAGGAGACTATTGTTCCCATCTTGACTTGCATGCCAAGAACTATATCATATGTCTCGTCTACCGTAGCTGTATTTCGTCAACCCGTGCCACATAACAATTTGCCTGTTCAATAAGAAGATCAATCTCCTTATAATATCTGGCCACATCCTCCTGAGTCTAGACCATATCATGTCGAGTCACCTAAATATCAGTACGCGTAGTCCATACACCCAACTCCATGTCTATAAATGCATGTTACATAGCCTGAATAACCCAACTAGTACCTGTTGAGGTTTTTAACAACTAGCGAAACAACTATGTGTCAACGAAAGGCTCAAGTGGTGAAACAAGAGGCATGTCAACATTATCAGCCCCTTGGCCATCTACAACCTGCTGTTGTTGTCGTTATTGCTCACGCTTTCTGTATTCTTGCCTAGATCATGCCAACGCCTCTATAGTCTTATGATCAATCAGAGGGCTCTCAGTTGTAGGTGGTCTCTTGTAAGAGTCTCACACCTGATACTTTGCAGATTCTACTAATGAGGCTTGAGAAGATAAATGTGTGATGACGGTCCGCCAATATCACTAACCCCAAGATTAGATTGTAAATATATGTGCCCCAAGTCAACCTTCATCTCTCGAACCAAATTAGAAACCTCGCCTTTGCATTGTTGAAAGTGTTCCGATGAGAGGTGGGATCAATCTGGTGGCAATAGACTTGGTCAGTTCGTTAGAATGCCATTCGGTTGTGCTAACTCAAGCTAGTTGTCTACCAAGAGTAATGCATAATATTGTCCCTAATCATCCCATAAAATGATCTGTTACCTCAGGCGTGAGCATGATCCATTTATCTCTGACCCATGTCTGGTATGCATGTTTAGAGCCTGGCACATCAATTTCCCTGTTGAAATCTGCACATAACTCCTGCATTAAAGTCTTGTATATGGGATGAGATGTGTCGATGACCTTCTGCCAACTGGATCTCTATATCAACGTTTAAATGTCTTGCCCTCAAAATCTCCTATAATTACTTGTCATTCGGGCAAGACAGCCTATCAGCATATGACCTACTTGAATTGAGCTCAATGCTCTAGAGTAAAGAATATCCTCATCTCACTTTATCAACATGAGTCAGTGCTATGGTCGATGAGGAGGCCACCTTTCCCCGTTCCTTTTATGCTCCTCTTAGTGGCATCCTATCAAATAGGAAAAATAAGCTCATTAGTCATAGTTATAGCGATAGCGGAAAATATATGATTTATTTATAGTGCATCTCAAGGGGTAACGGAGAAGGATGTGTGCAATGCAATGCAAGAACGTGGGTGACGAGGCTGGGAATGCAAGTATGAATACACGGACTCGTACTGGGACGAAGGGAGATGCTATTTCGGGATGAACTGAGAAACGTGGGGAAGTAGGCTGAACCTCCGTTCCCTTCCCCAACTTCATGCAAAACTAATGCACTTTCGAAAGCAATGACCTGAAGTTATTAATTTTTAACATGTTTCATGTAAATCTTTTACAAAAAAAATCGACCAAAATTCCTACTTAAGCATTTCAACAAATGCCTATGATGCATGAAATGTGAATAACATAGTATCTTTTTAGCCTATAATTGCTTCCAATTCACAACCAAACCACAACTTCATCACAACATCAACCCTGTCCTATATGTGCAACATGCCCATCAACCCATTTTGAAAAAATGAACAAGAATTTTGGACTTTTTCATGGGAAGCCAACATACCTTGATATTCTTGAATATATATGTTTCACAATGGTGATTCATTGTGAATTGAAGCATGAACGATACGAATATTAATGTCCCTCGTGAAATTTGGACAAACTGAAGGAAACATTTGGGAAGAAATTGAGTATCTGGGAAAGATATTCCCTAAGGTTTCAAATTGGGGAGGTTTTGGATAATGCGTTTAAGTGGTCGGTTGAGGGTTAAATTATCCCAATCATCACAACTTTGCGGTTGCATGGAAGGGACCAAAGGTCCCCGGTCCAATATGGATCACCTACGCGACCGCGTGGGTGAGTAGCCCATGCGATCGTACGGGAGATCAACTGGGGAAAATCTTCCATTACTCCGATTTTTGACCCTCTCGGACATTCTTGACTCTCTTAACCTCTTTTTTGTGTCTAACGTATTTTAAAAGGGATAGCAAGTCTGTAGAATATGGAAAATTTTGAAAATCGCTCTTCCCTTTACAAAACATGTTTCTTGTCAACGTTAGCTGAAAACTTCATTTTTCACACCAACATCTAAATTTTTTCATAATACTTCACCTAAAAATGCTCTCAACATTCCTAAAAATGTTGGCAAAGTGTAAAAGTAGTGTTGAATACAAAAAAATTTATGAAATTCAATTTTCTCCCTGACTAACACACTCTTGAGTTGTTAAATGTCTAAAAATCTCGTTTTCTTTCCTAAAAAGCATGATTTTCGCTAAAAATAACCTAGATGTGTTTTCAACATCCCCATACTTATGTAAAACACATTTGAAAATTATGTGAACACATGCATGACACTTACTACCTAAGTAAGGGACGAATGACTCCTAAACTACTCCCAACACACTAAAGCATAAAAATTCATATCGTAGTGCATCAAATGTGAATAAATAGAAGGGAATAGGATTAAGTTATCTCCAAATAAGCACTTGTTTATTGTCTATAGCTCAACTTAGTTGTTTAAACTACTCTGCACTATCAAGTGGCACGATTTTCTTCTCATTGGACTAGTTACCTCCCCAATAAGCTTTTAAGCATTGCTCATTGAACTTGAACCTCCTCAAATGATCTCGAGACACTGCTACCACTGCACCATGTGGAAACATATCTACGACGATGAAAGGACCCGACCACCTGATTTCAGCTTGCTAGAAAGAGTTTGAGGCAAGAATTGAACATAAGCACCTGCTAACCAACCTCGAACTGTTTTTCTTTGATGTGCCTATCATGCCATCTCTTAGTCTTTTTTTATATAACTTGGCATTTTCATGTTTCGTCAACCTGAATTCATCAAGTTGATTGAGTTGAAGGATTTTGTGCTTTCTAGCTAACTTCATATCAAAATTAAGTATGTGTACAACCCAATATGCCTTATGCTCCAGCTCAATTAACAAGTGACATGCCTTGCCAAATACCAACTTATATGTGTGTAGCTCAATTCATCAAGTGACATGACATGCATTCATTGTTGCCTTAAAAATCCTTTTCAACTCCCTATTGAAAATTTCCACTTGCACACTAGTCTAAAGATGATATGGAGCTCAGACACGATGCTTAACTCAGTACTTAGCTAATAATGCTGCAAATTGGTGGTTGTAAAAATGCTTCTCACCATCACTAATAATAGCCATCGGGGTATCATACCTCAAGAAAATATTATTTCTAAGAAACTGAGCATAACCCCATCGTCATTAGTTGGCGAAGCTACAACCTCTACCCATTCAAACAGGTAATCCATTGACACCACCATGTACCGTTGACCATATGAAAAGGAGAATGGTCCCATAAAGTCAATACACCAAACATTGAATATTTTCACTTCTAAAATGTTGTTTAAAGGTATCTCATTCTTCCTTGAGATATTTTTGGTCATCTAACGATTATCACACCTTTTCGCAAAAGCGTGGCATTCTTGAATAGCTTAGGCAATAAAACCCCAATTGTAGAACTTTTGCTATTGTCTTGGTTGCTACAAAGGGAGCCTTATACGGCGAAGAGTGGCAATGCTCCAACAAATGATTCTATCCTTTAGGCACACAACGATTGATAATTTGATCTAGACCCTGCCTGTAAAGAAATGGATTATCCCAAAAGTAGTGCTCAAAATCATTGAAAATTTTTCTATTCTCATGACTTGAGTACTCCAGTGGGATGACGAAACTGACCAAATAATTTACTTTGTCTACATACTATAGTGTCATCCCAATCTAAAAAAGCATCTCATCTAGGAATTCTTCATAGATTTTGTCTATAGGATCCAATTCTTGTGATTGTAGGTAAGATAAATGATCTATAACAACATTCTCGATTTCCTTTTCGTCCCAGATCTCCAAATCAAACTCCAGCAACAGAAGTATCCATAAAATTAGTTTGGCATAGTGAATAACTTATGTGATCTTGTCTTTATGTTGACTCAAAACTGCCCCAATTGCATAGTCGCTTGCATCACATATCAGCCCAAACAAAAAATTTCAATTTGGAGCAACCAATACTAGAGTTGAAACCAACTTTTCCTTTAGAGTGTTAAAAGCAACCGAATACTCTTCGAAAAGATGGAAAGGAACATCATTTTCCAACGAGTAATCTGGTTAAAAATCAAGTCAACTAGCGATTTATATATTAAATTGTCCATTCAATTTATCAAGTTTCAAATTTCTCTTTAAAAATTTTGGTCCGAGGAATTGAACTTTGAACCTCTAAGTAAAATAAATGGCTCCTCAATGCTGGAACATACAATAGAATTTTTACTTTTGTGCAGTAATCTATTTATATCCAAGAATCATTTATAGGCTTTCTCAAACTATATTGGAGTTAATTGTCCCAATAATTATTGAACTTATGTCTTTGTCAATTTGATTGCTCACAAAGTTTTAGATGTCCAATTTTCGCCACTAAACTTACCAAATTTTGAGCGTTACTCGCTAACATGACATTCATTACACAACTCCAACAAAATTGATGATGTGGCAAACGGAATGCACAATAGTGCCATAAAGCTGTACATCAAAATACTACGTAAGAAAAGACGTATTTGATTGCTCAATGTACTTTGAAAGACATCTTTGATTGCTTGTTTGGTAAAATCTCGTAAGCGTACATGATTGTTGACAAGTAATAAATTTAGTAAGTTGAGAGTATCGTTCCACGGGGAGTAACTTCAATTCAAGTTTATTAGTTATGTTTGGAATTTAAATTATGTAAAATAAAAGAGAAATTTTGATTTTAATTTTGCTAAATTAATCTAACAAAGCAACAAAGTTTAATTTTTATCAAATTATGGATGATTGTATTGAATATAGAGTCCGCCTATTACTATCTATTTCAATTCTTGATTCGTAATCTAGTTCTATTCATGCGTTCATTATAATCGATAAAGCTAATGTATTTAACTTTCTTTTTCAAGTCAAATTAATTCTATCCTAACCACAGTCCAAATATATTTCTAACCAGAATTCAAACGATTAGAACGTATTAAATTTTAGATTATCTATATGATTGTACAAATGATAAATGTTATTCCATACATCCATTACACATGTTAATTTTGTCACGTTCTAAACTTATTGTAAGTCTTTTAACACTATAACAAACAATTAATCATCTAATTGGAGGCCAATCAACTAAATAATGCAATGAGTATCCAAAATTAATCAAGAAACACAAAAATTAAACTATACTACTAGGCTTAAATTAGAAATAAATAACAAATAGGGTTCATCTTCATCTGATGCAAAAATGGATCTAGCCTAGCATACTAATATATAAATTACAAGAAGATTAATGAAAAAAATCATCAGGATCATGAAAGAATACAAAAAACGTTTATCTTCAAGTCAAAAATTGAATTCTTCAATTTCTTAATGTAATTCGCCTTCAATTCTTGCTAGGGCTTGATCCACTCCCTCAAAATATAATAATTAGCCCCTTGTTTTTGATGAATTTGATAATACAATTGTGTATGAAGAGGCAATAGGGGGTTTCTCCAATGTATAACCTTTGTTATCTATTTTATAATGAGCCAAAAAAGGTCAAAATCACGTCCAATTTTGGTACCAAAAGAGTTTGAATCGCATAAGAAAACTGCTAATTCGTCTACGAAAAATGGCTCTCAGGTCAAACTTTTGGTGCCTTGCTCACCCGCCAAAATTGTCGCGCGGTGTATCTCTAAACAACTTTCAGTATTTTAGTTATAACTTTTTCTTTCAAAATTGATTGAGATTATTTAAAGTGCGTTGTAAAGCTAAGTCAAAGGGATACAATTCTTTGAGGAATAAAGTTTTTCCAAATCAAACGTTTGCTATCCAAAAAATGGGTCTCAAGATGAGGCCAAAAGTTCGAACATAACTTCTTCATTTGGAAATTGATTTGTGAAAATATTTCAACTATATTTTACTCCTTTGACTCCAAATTGCGTCCAATTGATCATATGTGATTTTCAATCATCATTTTGTGGTCCGAATCAATTATTAAATTCAAACTTTGGCCTCAAACTTTGGATTCCTTTCATTTTTTTCCCTTTTTCATTCATTTCTTCCAATTCCACCAATTTGCATTGAGTTCAATTTAACAAACATAATTAACACATAATTAAACTATAACTCATTCAAGTCACTAACAAATACTCCAATTTATAGGCTTAGATGAATGTACAAAATACACTTGTCAAACACCCTAAAACTTGAAAGTTTATTTGTTCTCAAACAAAAGTATATCCTAACTTAACCAAAAAAATTTAAAAACACATGGTTAGATAATTTGCGTTTGTTCTCAGGATTGTAATTCCAGTATTAAAACTATGAATTGTTTCAAAATCACATCGCTGAGATCAATTTCTACTCATTTCAATGCAAAATCGACGTGTCTGTGTGTAAGAATTTATGTCAAGCATCATAAATTCATGAAGTTATTTAACTCACGACCCTCGATGGTCAAATATATTATTTCTTCTGTCGTAAGATTCACATCCCAAACTAATTTTTTAACTCTTTGCCCAATGTGTGATCTAATATTGAATTTATATAGTAGTCCTCACTATCTCTGGCTTGGTTCGATCTTACTACTTGCAGCTCAACACATCAATAAATGAAGATTCTCCTTATTTTTAATTGCTCAACCTTCAAAAATCAACTAGACTATTAACCCCTTGTTAAAAGTCTAAACTTTCAAATAAGTCTTTGGGGTTTAATAAAGGCATGTAACAATTTTTTTTGTATGGATATTTTTTCTTTTCTAACATCTTATGAGCTGACTTGTTTCCATTAAGTTTTCTAAATAACCCCTGTAGCGAACTTTTGGCTGATGATTCCCAAGTCAGATGACTTTAGGATACTAGGTTAATACGCTGCAAGATTAATCACTCGAGTCATAAAGGCTATGAATAAAAGTTTCATAATGAAACACTTTTTTTCCTTTATTTTTTTTTATTTTTGTGCAATGATTAGTGCAATTCCCTTTATTAAAAATTCATTCTCAAATAATTGACCCTTAACTTAAGATTTCCACCTAATTTTCACTCATTGGCCTTAAATAAAACACACAAAATCTAGCACACATGGAATCCACATTTATCTTAATATCACCCTAAAACAGTTTAATAAGTCCCAAACTATTCTAAATTTGGTTTGAGAACGTATAATTTAGTGGTAGTTTGAATTTAGCACCTAAGGTCCACTATATTTTTTTCATCCTATTCAAACCTTGAATCAAATTATTCCTTCATGATGCAAAACATAAATCTTGTGCCCAAAAATATCAAGTTTCACATAAGCATAAATCAACCTTAACATACAACATTTTCACAATTTATAATATAACACATGGTTCCAAATATATTTTATCTAACACACAAGCACACAATAGCTAAAAAAATAAAGCTAAAATTAAAATATATATTTTTTTGAATTTTTAATTTTCTTGCACTCGAACAAGCACATAATACAATAAAAATAGATAAAAACTCGATATTTTTCACCCCAAAATTATAACAGACATTGCCCTTAATGTCCAAAAATATAACAAGTAATATACAAAAATTAAGGGCAAAGAAGTGAACTAAGTACTCTGATATAAATATGTAGGTGGTGGATAGATTGGGATGAAAGTGTTAGATCACTTTCTACGTATCTTCCCGTATCTAATGTGTTTAGACGTCATGTTCTTTCGAAATAATTAGAAAATGAACGATAACATGGAACACTTTATAATAAGCTCAAACACACCTCAAAGGGAAATATGGGGATGAAGATACCATATGCTACTAAAAGCAATATAAATGAAATAGAAAAAAATTGGGTTACCTCTTAATAAGCGCTTATTTATAGTCATTAGCTTAACTTTATTGTTCTAAATCATGGAATTCTAAACCAACTTTTGATGACTTGCTTAGTTTACTTCTTTTGACTTTGATCCACTTTCGTTGATTATCCAAATCTTGACCTTGCCTCCTAGAATGCGATATGACTTGCCTACTCCATTCGGTTCAAAATCAACTATGTAGACTTTTTACTCCTTGAGCTTAATTCAAAATTTAATTATTGGACAATCGATAACGTCAAAAAAACGTTTGTTACTTTCATCATCATTAACTGCCACTTCTTCGCTTGGTTCCTTTGTAATTAGTTTGTCATCCTTTTCATGATCTTCTTCAATAATTGATATCACATCGAGTTGAATGATCGATTCACGGTCTAAATCATTGGCAATGATAATTCTTTCCTTTCTACCTTTTCAAATGGATTATATCACCTTTTAAATTCATCCCAGAATACGAAATTTTCTATATGTATTTTGCTTTCATCCTAATAGCAAGTTTATTATAATATTTTGTAAATACCTCCTCCTTTAACAGGGGAGGACCAATTTTCTTAATAATGATATCATTGTCTGGATGCGTAAATACAAATTTGCCCTCAAGCATGTAGCATTCATCAAATTTGTCAATTGCTTGTTTTTGACATCTTAAATATTGTTTAAACTGCAAAAGCTTGGATATAAAGGATTTAGTGCATGTATACAAACATTGCCTAGTATAAAGCATCCCATTACAAAGCTCAAAAAATATGTCTTTTACAAGTATATCAAGCCAAAATTATCAAAAAAGTTATAAATTAAAAATAAATTAAAAAGTTCAAATCATATATAAAATAATAAACTCAAATTAAAGACTTTATTTCCTGACAATGACCCAAGAACTTGTTCAATAAAATCCCGCAAGCTTACGGGATCATTGACAAACAATAGATTTAGTGAGTTAAGAATATTGTCCCACAGGAAATAATTTCAATTCAAGTTTACTAGTTTTGTACGGAATTCGAACTATATAAAGCAAAAGAGAGATTTTGATTTTATTTTTATTAAATTAATCTAGCAAAGCAATAAAAGTTCGATTTTTATCAAATTATGGATGATTGTATTGGATCTAGAATTTGGTTGTTGCTATCTATTTCAATTCTTAATTCGTAATCTAATTTCATTCATGCGTTCATGACAATCGATAAAGCTAATGTATTTAACTTTATTTTTCAAGACAAACTAATTATATCCTAACAACAACCCAAATCTATTCCTAGCACAAATTCGAATGGTTAAAATGCATTAAATTTTAGATTATCTATATTGCACATGTGAAAAATGTTATTCCTAACATCTATTGCACATATATTAATTTTGCTCCATTTTAAACTTCTTGTAAGTCTCCCAACATTACAACAAGCAAGTAATTATAAAATTGGTGGCCAGTCAATTAAATAATACAATGAGTATACAAAATTAATCAAGAAACACAAAAAATAAACTAAACTACTGGTCTTGAATTAGAAATAAATATCAAATAGGGTTCATCTTCATCTAATATAAGTTTTAGCCTAGTATATTAATAGATAAATTTCAAGAAGATTAACGAAAAAAATATCCATATCATGAAAGAATACAAAAGATGTTGATTCTCAATTTCAAATTTGAATTCTTCAATTTCTTGATGTAATTGGCCTTCAATTCTTCCTGGGACTTGATCTCCTCTCTCATAATATAGTAATTGACCTCGTGTTCTCTATTATAGAGCCAGAAAATAAGTCAAAATCGCGTCCAATTTGGGTCTCAAAGGAGTTTGAGTCGTGAAAGAAAACTGCTGATTTGTCTGCGAAAAAAGCTCGCGCCCGCATATGCATAACCACCGTCCACACGCCATTAATCCAAATAGTTCTAGGGTCAAATTTTGGTGTCTTGTGTGCGCGCCAGAATTGTCCCATGGGCATCAATTTGCACGGCGTTGTCTTTGAATAGCTTTTTGATATTTTGGTCATAATTTTTTCATTTGAAGATCAATTGAGATGATTTAAAGTGCATTGAAAAGCTAACTCATATAGCTACAACTCTTCTACAAACACAATTTTACAGTTCAAATGTTTTCTATCTGAAAAATGGATCACAAGTTGAGACTAAAAATTCGAAGCACAACTTTTTCGATTAGAAATTGATCTGTGAATATACTTCAACTATATTTCACTCCTTTGACTTCAAATTGCATCTAATTGATCAAATGTGATCTTCAATCATCATTTTATGGTCCATATCAACTTTTAATGTTTACACTTTGGTCTCCACACTTTGGATTTCTTTCATTTTGCGCCTTTCATTCGTTTCTTAATTTCATTGGATTCAACCTAACAAACATAATTAAAACATAATTAAGCTATAACTCATTCAAATCACTAACAAATACTCCAATTTACTTGCTTAAATAAGTGTACAAAATATACTTATCATTGATCACTATACTTTTAAAGACGTCTTTGATTGCTGTTAATATAGATTATGAATATTTTTTTCAGTGAATGTCATAAATATTTCTGTTAAAATTAGTAATTAAAATCGTCAATAATTTCTTGTTGTCGATGTAAATTACAAATCAAATATAAAGAGAATTGTAACAAACTCAAGGATATTGCAAAATGTCTTGAAACATTCCATTATAACATGTTGCAAAAATATTTTGTTGTATGAAAATGATAATTGGAGCAGTATTCTTGAATTTCTAGAAAAGATCGACTTCAATTTTGCAAGTTAGTGGCCAAAACTCGACCACCTTAAAATACAATCAGCAATAAGAGATTTCTTCAGATTTATAGTGAGCAATTAAAGATGTCTTAAAAAGTATGCAATCGAAGACATCTTTTCTTACGTGACAACTTGGTGTGTGGCGTCAGACATATGTATTCTGTTTGTTATGTCTCCAATTTCGTTAGAGTTATGTAACGGATATCATGTTAGTGAGTAACGTTCAATATATTAATAAGTTTAGTAGTCAAAATTCAACATCTGAAATTTTAGTAAGCAATTGATGACACGGACATAAGTTAAATCTCAATATTTTGAAAACAATTATAGTCCAACATTTTACTTTATTTTATAGTCTTATCATGTATTGAAAGATTAATTTTAAGATGAATTAAACATCTGACAAAATTTCTAATTTAAAAACATATAAATAAATACTCATAAATAACTTAAACCTTACTTTTATCTCAAAGAAAAAAATTTATGTTTCAAAAATATTTTATAATTTTTAAGCAATGACCCACTTGTTTGATTAGTAACCCAAGATCCAATACCTCAATCGGATCGATACCCAAGTTAGATCTAATAACTATGCTATACACGACCTATTTATTTAAGGGTATTAGTCAATAAACTTAATTTTTTCAAAAACAATTAAAAAATAAAAGAAATTTTTTTGTCCTTTTCTTCCACCAATGTCACCAGAGGTAAACACGTTCTCCTCCCTAGATTATAGGGGGTTGGGATTGGGGTTGGGGTTGGGGTTGGGGTTGGGGAGGGTGAAATACGGTGGAATAGAGTGCTTTCGATAAAGCATGCTAAATTTGCTAATTCTTCAACGTGTTATAAGAGTTTACAGGGATATTTCGAGAAATCAACCGATAAAAATAGCATTAAAATTGAAAATAGAGTGCTAGCTAGGACTTCGTACAACTATATATACAAAATTAGAACTTGAAAGGGACAAATTACACATCTTTGGCTTTATGGTACTCTCACTTATCAACAATAGCATACATGACAATTCACATCACTTGTAATTCTTTAATTCTATCTGCATGTCATGTAATTATGTATGCTACATTTGCATGTCATGTAATTCTTTAATTCTATTGCGTGTTTCCTTTAATTCTATTTGCATTTCCTATAATTATGTATGTTATATTACTCATAATCTGTAGTCAATTGTTTTTAATTATATGTTTGGTAAAATTAATTAATCTTTTGTCGTTTATGCATATAATATTTATCATATTGTTGCTCCTGAAATAACACAATATTATAATTAATATTTTAGAAAAATATCAATCGAAGATCTATCTCTTATAAATAGTTTGTTGATGCTCTGAAAGTAGTATAATATTAGAATTAATATTCATGGAGAATATTATTTGCTTCTAAAGGAAAAAAATCATATTTTTCAATATTCTAAAAAGAATGTTGACGTATTGGTTTTGAAGAAATGATAATAATAAAATACAACGTACTCCTGAAGTAGCATATGTTTCGAAAAACTTATTATTTTAGTGTTTATCCTTGAAGGAAAACACGTAACTTACTACTTGATTAATTATTATATTATGTTTAATTATATTCTTCGAAACAAATTATTTCTTCTCTTGCTTTATTGTGTAGTTAATCAAATAGCAAATATCACAAAACTTGAGTTTGCTGTACTTGACATTTCTGGCAAAAATATTTATCATGGGTACTTGATGTTGACATCCATTTTATCTCAAAAGGTTTGGGAGAGACAATAAAAGAAAGAAATAAAGAATCTCTGCAGGATCGTGCAAAAGCACTCATCTTCTTTCGTCATCATCTTCATAATTGAATGAAAATTGAGTATATTGCTGAGAAAGATCCACAGGTTCTTTGGAAAAAATTAACTGAAAGATTTGATCATCAGAGGACTATAGTCCTTCCCAAAGCCCGCTATGAGTGGATGTACATTCATTTGCAAGTCTTCAAAATTGTTAGTGAGTACAATTCTGAATTGTTCAGAATATGTTCAAAATTAACATTGTGTGGAGAAAAAATCGTTGATGAAGATATGTTGCAGAAAAATTTTCCACCTTTCACGCCTCGAATGTGCTTCTACAGTAGCAATATCGCGAGCTTGGTTTCAAATAGTACTCAGAACTTATATCTTATCTGCTTGTTACTGAATAGAATAATGAACTGCTGATGAAAAATTATGGGTTGCGTCAACTGGTTCTGTACCATTGCCTGAAGCAAATGGTACTGTATTGTCTGAAGTAAATGCAATATCAAGACAAGGACGTGGACGTGGACGTGGACGTGAATGTGAACATGGACGTGGACGTTGACGTGCATGTGGAGTAAATCATGGACGAAATAATTAATAAAGTTATCAACAACAAGACAACAATTTCAAAAGGCACAAAGTAAACGAACGTAGCACACCTAAAAAGGTACATGAAGATAGTTGTTTTAGATGTGGAATGAAAGGGCATTGGACATGTACCTATCGTACGGCGAAACATCTTGTGGATCTCTATCAAAAATCAATCAAGGAAGGAAAAAGTGGAGACAAATTTTGCTGACTATGATGGTTCAATTGATGTGACTCATTTGAATGTCTTCGATTTCTTTGTTGATCCAAATGAGAATATTGATCATTTGATTGGGGGTAGTGTGATGGAAAATATAGATTAGTTTTTTTTTTATTTTTATTATTATTATTTTTTGTTTCTAGCATTTCCTTTTATTTTAGAAATTTAGATTGAAATATGTTTTTACTGTTCGCAAAAAAATTTAACTTTATTATGCATCGTTAATTTCATAGTATTCATTTTGTTATCATTTTAAATTTAAATTCAAGTTTTTTTTAAAATATTTATTTTGTTATATTGATAGATTCATTATGAATTGTCAAGATACCTGCTTGATTGATAGTGCAACTACACATACTATTTTTCAAGATAAAAATATTTTTTGGACTTAACATTAAAAGAAAATAATGTCAATATAATATCAGGTGCATCGAATATCGTTGAAGGCTCCGGAAGAACTTGGATTATTTTGCAAAATAATACAAAATTATATATTGACGATGCATTTTATTCTAGCAAATCCAGAAAAAATTTGCTTAGTTTTAAAAATATCCACTGCAATGGATATCATATTGAGATGACGCAAAAAAATAATGTCGAATATCTTTGCATAACTTCTTTTATATCTTATCAGAAGTAGATAAAAGAAAAATTTTATGCACTCCCATCTCGCATGTATTATACATTTATAAAAATTATTGAATCAAATAATGTCACGAACCAGAAGTTCGTTGACCCAAAAAGTTTTATACTTTGGCATGATCGATTTGGATATCCAGGAGCTCTAATGATGCCACATCCTTTAAAGAACCAGAAGACTTTTTTATCTAATGATTATCCATGTATAGCTTGTTCGCAAGGCAAGTTAGTCATTAAACCTTCAACTACAAAGGTTAATATTGAATCTCCAACTTTTTTGGAAAGAATTCATGGATATATATGTGGGCCAATACACCCACCATGTGGACCATTTCGTTATTTTATGGTATTAATTGATTCTTCTGCTAGATGGTCACATGTTTGCCTATTTTGCACTAGGAATGTAGCCTTTGCTAGACTATTTGCTCATATTATAAAATTACAAGCATAATTTTCCAATTACAAAATTAAAACTATTCACTTTGACAATATTGGTGAATTTAGATCACAAGCATTCGATGATTATTATATGTCAATCAGGATTGTAATTGAACATTCAATTGCGCATGTCCATACACAAAATGATTGGTGAAATCGTTTATTAAACATCTAGAACTTATTGCTAGACCATTACTTATGAAAAAAACTCCCAACTTCTGTTTGAGGTCATGCTATATTACATGTTGTATTATTGATTCGTATTAGACCAACAGCTTATTATCAATATTCACCTTTGCAACTAACATTTGGTCACGAACCTGATATTTCTCACCTATGGGTTTTTGGTTGCGAAATCCAAGTCCCCATTTCACCTCCCACAACGTACTAAAATGGGTCCCCAACGAAAACTTGGAATTTATGTGGGTTTTGATTCACCATCAATTATTAGGTATCTTGAACGTTTAACAGGTGATTTATTTACTGCACATTTTGCAGATTTTGATTTTGATGAAATGACTTTTCCAACTTTGGTAGAGAAAAACTACATACTAAAAAACAAGGTAAAATTTCTTGGAATGAAACAATTCTATCTCATTTTGATCCCCGCACCAATCAATGTGAGCGGAGGTTGAAAAAATCATTCATTTGCAAAGAGTTGCAAATCAATTGCCTGATGTATTTGTTGACACAATAAAAGTGACAAAGTCATATGTTCCTACAGAAAATATTCCAACAAAAATTGATATCCCTGTAGGACAATCTACTATAACAAATGAATCTCAAATACGTCAAAAGCGTGGTCGACCAGTTGGTTCAAAAGACTCTATACCTCGAAAAAGGAAAGTACATGAGAAAACCAACCAAAAATTTCAGAAGAAGTCACATTAGAAAAGATTGATTAATCAGATATTGAAAATATGATTCCTAAAAAATCACAAGTGTCCGAAAATAATGAGATTTCAATGAATTATATACTATCTCATAAATTATAGGAACGAAATAATGTTGTTATAGACAATATTTTCGCCTTTAATGTGACTCTTGATATTATGCAAAATGAGGATCCTGAACCACAGTCTGTTAAAAACTGTGAAAATAGAAATGATTGACCAAAATGGAAAGAAGTTATACAGGTGGAATTAGTGTTAATCATATTTTTTGTTACTTAAAGGGTACCATTGATTTGGAATTATTTTATTCTCAAAAGTCGGAATCTGCTTTAGTAGGATATGCAAATGCAGGTTATTTATCTGACCCACATAAAACTAAATTACAAATATGTTATGTATTTATACGTGGAGGAATAGCTATATCATGGAGATCTGTGAAGCAATCATTGACAGTTACATCCTCAAATGATTCTGAAATTATTGCAATCCATGAAGCAGGTCGAGAATGTGTGTGGTTGAGAAACATGAACCATCATATCCAAGCATCATGCGGATTAACTTTAACAAATGATGGTCCAATAATTTTGTATGAAAATAATGCGGCTTGTATTGTACAACTCAAAAGAGACTATATCAAAGGTGACAGGACGAAGCATATTTCTTCAAAATTCTTCATACACATGAGCTTCAAAAGAATGACGACATCGATATCCAGCAAGTTCGCTTAAGTGACAATATGGCCGATTTATTCATAAAATCACTACCAACATCTACATTCAAGAAATTAGTTCATGAGATTGGAATGCATCGACTCAAAGATTTTTAGTGATCAATATCGATGGGAGTATCTGTACTCTTTGTCCTTCGCTTAATTTTTATCCCACTGGGTTTTTCTAGCAAGATTTTAATGAGGCAGCATTTATTTTTAGTACTCCAAAATAACCGTACTCTTTGTCCTTCATTTTGATTTTTTTCCCATTAGGTTTTTATCAAAAAGGTTTTAATGAGGTATATATTTTGTAATCTGTCATTCGAGGAGAAGTGTTGTAAAAGGAAAGTTTATTGGGGTTTAGAGTGAATGACAATTATATCCCTACAGTCCTAGAAGTAATTATTGTTGTATCCCTGTTTCTGCCCTATAAATACAGGGCTTTGGCCTTTAATAAAATACACACAAGTTTATTGACTTCTCTCTATTCTCTTTTCTTTTCTTCACTTTATAATGCACATAAGAATCCATAAATCGTCAAATTAATTTCGCTACAGTAGATGATGTAATAAAAAAATTGATACACAAATATAAAGAAATATACCTGCAAGAGTCTTTTTCTTTCCAGATAAGAAACTTCTGATGGTCCAACAATTACTTCAACAGAATGATAAAACAATATATCATATCTTAGATCAACAAAGTCCAATTGAAAGCTCAACGGGTTCTGTTACGCTCCGATCTTACACGCCTCGGACTCGAAGCACCACATATTTTCGACCTGAAAACGACCCTTCCGAAGTGTTTCCGAAGTGATATGGAGATTCCTATTACTGACCTACCGAAGCATCTCGCCACCAAGGTCGAGGTCAAGTGGACCCCGGTTAGAAGATCCGCCGCTAATTTGAGATTTGTACCAAGATCCTTCCTGCACCTAAGGTTTAAATTGATTTGACGTCTCCATGAGACTAGTTGATATGTCAATTCAACTCAGAAGAAACAAACTGTCCGTCCACTCTACAAACGCGACTGATTGACGCCTATGAGCGGACGCTTCATACCGTCAGATGTATACACGCGTCCCACATCCAACGGTTCATACCACCTATAAATACCCAAGGTTTGGCAAGAGGCAAAGGTAATGAAACTCTTACTACATAGCACTCCATAGCAAGTTTATATATTTTCTCCTCCTCCTTTATCATTGATTTGCATAGCCCCTGGGTACTGTTCCGATCACTTAAACCTGACTTGACCGTTAGTGTGCACACGGCCACCACCACCCTTGCTGGTTCCGGCCGTGTGTGCCTGACTATTCGCTGATTGTGCACAGGGAGGAACACGTGGAGTAGCTTTCGGTTGGCCACGTGGAAGGACCAATTTTCGGGGTCAACAGATTGGCGCCGTCTGTGGGAAACACTCCCCATTCGAAGTTTTGCGTTCTCCATCGAAAAAGTTATCGAAAAACTAGCGACTAACCCTGAAAATGGGGGCATTCTTGAAAAAGAACAAAGTCGAGTTACAATCAAGTTCTCACTACCCTTGAAAGAAGAGGTAGGATGAGCTACAGCCATGAAGATGACAACCCGATGAGAGAGCCCTCTGAAGAGGAGGTACTCCATAACAATGTTACTCATCAGAGACCACATCACCGGCGTCGTCGAGGTGGAAGAACAGCCATACTCACTGAAGGAATGGCTCAGATAGCTGTGGGTATGAGAAACATAGCAGCTCAGAATATGGAGATGCAGGAACTCCTCATGTAAGCCCAGGGGCATCAGGGCTATCAAAGGCCCCAAGGATCTTATCTGGTGTGGGAAGCCCCTTTATCTCACTCCCGAGCCCACATGAGCCGGCACACAGAACGCCCCCTCGAAAGGGAGATGAACGTTGAAGCAACATCTTATGTGCAAGGGAGCCAGCCATCAGAACCACGCTTGGGCGACGATTTCCCTGAAGAATATGAGGACCAAAGGTCGGTAAGCGTCTTCGACCGGATAGGGGAGGATCCTAGCAATAGGGTCCGCCTAGTAAGAAAATCAGTTTGTCCGGATCACGAACAAGAACATGCTCCCCCTCCTCCTCCTAGAAATAGGAGAGAGAGGAGGAACCTAGTCGATTGGGGAAGTCGAGGAGAAGTACCTCCACCTCCCCAGGACATCCAAGATGATGAAGGGTCGGATGGGCCTTGTCGATCTTATGAGATTGACGATGATGATGATAACCTCCCTTTCTCAAGGGAGATCCGAAGCTTCTCAATGCCAGTGAATTTCATGCCCCCTAAGATCCCCAAGTATGAGGGAAAAGGGGATCCGGAGAAGCACCTCACCAAGTATATGACACAAATGAGCCTTAGGGGAGCCTCGCCTGCTCTAAAATACAGAGCCTTCCATCTAACACTAGGCGGAGCCACCGAGGTATGGTACAGCAGGCTTCCTCCCCTAAGCATCAAAAGTTGGCTAGATTTGAAGAAAGCATTTTTGAACCAGTACCTCTCACGCAGGGAATGAGAGGCACCAGTTCAACGCCTGCAAGACATGAGGCAGGCCCCTGGGGAGACGCTGAAAAGCTATCTTGCCAGGTTTACAGACGAAATTACTTACTGCGAACAGGTCACTGACAGGGAAGCCCTTTCAACCCTGAAAGGTGGGCTCAACATGAACACTTTGTTCTGGAGGGACGTGCGCAGCAAGAATCCCTCCACATATGACGTGCTGGTGGAAATGATGAGAGTGGAAATTGTTAGTGAAGAAATGATTGATCATCGCAACCATGCCACTCAGGGACTCCCTCCTCCTCAGAGGCAGGTAGGTCGAGGACCCGCAGCACACCTTGTTACTCAGCAATGGACCCAAGCAGGACACACCATAGCTCCCACATCCGGACAGGCCCTAGCTTCCGCCACATTGAATGTAGTACCGGTGCTGGCATATGATAACGCCCCTGCTGAAGCGGGACCATCTGGCAGAACTGATAACAATAAGAAGAAGAAGAAGAGGTCAAACAGACCCTTAGCAGGAGCAAGGTTTTGTACATTTCATCAACTATATGGACATGACACTACTGAGTGTCGTTATGCCAATCGGCGCCCTGATCAAAGCAACCCGCACACTTCCAACAAAAACGAACACCTTCGCACATCCACCTCCCCGAGGAGAGGAGGGAGAGATCACCAGGAACAATCTCCTCTGAGAAGAGAATCGAGGAACCGAGGCCAATCCAGACAAGGAAATCAAGTCCAATTTTCTGGAAGCCAGGTCATCAGGGAAATCGATACTATCATTGGGGGACCCCACGTCGATGGAAACACCAGGAATGCCCAGAGAAATTACACAAGAGAAACAAAGGATCCCCCAATGATCACTTACATTGTTAACAAATCGAAATCAGCAAACAAGATAGCCCCAATCACCTTCTCCTAGGAAGACTCAGAGGGAATTCACCACCCCCATTGTGATGCTTTAGTTGTAAGAGTCGTAGTAGCTAGAAACGGATTAAAACACATGCTCGTTGACAATGGCAGTTCCGTGAACATATTGTTCGGCTCCACTTTTAACAAAATGCAAATTGAACATAGGTTGATCCCCATCACCGACCCACTATTCGGATTCACTGGGGACAGCATCATCCCACGAGGGCGGATCACCCTGCCTGTCGAAATGGGTTCGGCACCCCTAGTGGCCTAGCACTTCATGAAATTTCTGGTGGTAGATCACAGATCGGCTTATCATGGAGTATTGGGCAGACCCGCTCTGAAAGATCTTTGGACTGTGACGTCCATTTACTATTTGTCCATGAAATTTCCAACCGAGCATGGGATTGCTACGGTCCGAAGCGATCAGATGGGTTCCAGGGCATGCTATCTAAACTCGCTGCGAAAGTTCGAGCCCCGAACTGTTAATGTAATCCTAGCTGAGGTACCCGCTGAAGTCGGTACGGATGTGAAAATGCTCGACGCCCCTGAACAAGGGCATACCTCTGAACAAGAGGGAGACGTCGACATGGAAGAGGCCCTTAAACAAGGACACCCTCTTGATGAGTTAGACCCCCGAATAATTGAGTCTGAACCAAATGTGATCCCAATGGAAGAATTGGAGACTTTCCCCGTCAACCCGAAAGACCCCAGTCAGGTCTTACGTATAGGGAAGTCATTACCACTTGAAGCAAAAGCTGAGATGATACGCTTCCTGAAAGGGAACTTGGATGTCTTCGCGTGGAAACATGAAGATGTGGTGGGAATAGATCCTAGGATCAGTTGCCATCACCTTAACATCAACCCCTCCTATACCCCCCATAGACAGAAGAGGCGTGCCCTAAACCCGGAACGATACGAGGCATTGAAGACGAAGTAAGCAAACTTAGCCGCAGTGGTTTCATAAGAGAGGCCATCTATCCGAGGTGAATATCCAACCCGGTTCTGGTAAAAAAGCTCAGCGGAAAGTGGAGGGTATGCGTGGACTTCACAAACCTAAATAAAGCGTGCCCCAAAGACAGCTTCCCACTTCCAAGAATAAATAAACTTGTGGACTCTACTGCTGGGCATGAACTATTGAGTTTCATGGATGCATACTCAGGGTATAACCAGATACCCATGTTCCGACCTGACGAGGAAGCTACATCATTCATTACGGACAGGGGCCTGTATTGCTACAAAGTCATGCCCTTCGGATTGAAAAATACCGGAGCCACATACCAGAGGTTAGTCAACATGATATTTGTCAAACTCATTGGCAAAATCATGGAGGTCTACGTAGACGACATGTTGGTCAAAAGCCTTCAGGCAACCGAACACGTGAGTCACATCGACCAAACTTTTCAGATACTTAGAAAGTACAATATGAAATTGAATCCCCTCAAGTGCACCTTTGGAGTGGCATCGGGCCAGTTTTTGGGGTATATTGTAAATCAGAGGGAAATTGAGGCGAATCCGGTGAAAGTAATGACCTTACTAGAAATGAGGTCACCTCAGAAACCGAAGGAGGTCCAAAGTCTCAACAGTCGGATAGCCGCACTCAGTCGTTTCATCTCCAGAGCCACAGATAAAAACTTGCCTTTCTTCAATGTGCTGAAGCAAGGAAAGAAATTTCAATGGACTTTGGAGTGCGAAGAAGCCTTCGAGGCTCTGAAAAAGCACCTTGGAAAAGCGCCCCTCTTATCGAAACCTCAACCGGATGAATCTCTACTACTATATCTAGCGGTTTCGGATGTGGCAATCAGCGCAGTCCTAATCAGGGAAGAAAATGAGCGCCAATTGCCAGTGTACTACATCCGCAAAGCACTTCTCCCAGCTGAAACACGCTACCCAGACATGGAAAAATTGGCACTCGCCCTTATCACAACCTCAAGAAAGCTGAGGCCATATTTCCAAGCCCACTCAATACAAGTTCTCACCAATTTCCCTTTAAAGCAGATAATGCAGAAAACAGACGCATCAGGGCACCTGCTAAAATGGGTAATCGAACTCAGCGAGTTCGATCTAACGTTCCGACCTCGACACGCTGTCAAGGGCCATGCCCTTGATGATTTTATGGTTGAGTTCACCAAAGCCCCAGAAATGGAGGCGATGATGGAACCAGCCGAGCCCCCCACATGGAAACTATTCGTAGACGGGTCCTCAGGAGAGGCTAGCGCAGGGGCAGGGATCGTATTGAAAACCCGGAAGGCCACAAGCTGAATTGTGCAGTAAGGTTCGGCTTCAAAGTCTCAAACAACGCAGCCGAATAAGAGGCCCTTCTGGCAGGTCTTAGACTCGCTAAGGAGATGGGGGTTAGGAAGCTCCTAGCGAGCAGTGACTCTCAGCTCATAGTAAATCAGGTCAATGGAAATTTCGCAGCCAAAGATGGTAACATGCTTGCGTACTTGAAGTTGGTACTGGACATAATTCCTCATTTTGAAAGGTTCGAACTGACTCAAGTCCTCCGTCTAGAAAATGCACATGTAGACGCCCTCTCAAAACTAGCCAGCAGCATGGACTCAGAGCCGCTAAACATCGTCCCTATTGAGCACTTATCGAAGCCCTCCACCTCCAAAGGTGAAGAGGTACTGTGGATAGAAGGTACCCCATTATGGATGCAGCCCATCATCGCGTACCTGAAGGAACAAACGTTGCCTACTTCCAGAGGCGAGGCAAGGAAATTAAGAAAAAGGGCTGCACACTTCGTCCTGCAAGAATCTACCCTTTACAAGAGAGGCTTCACTTCGCCTCTTCTTCGATGCGTAGGCGGCAAAGAGGCCACATACATACTCAGGAAAATCCATGAAGGAATTTGTGGAAACCACTCCGGAGGAACGGCTCTGGCATACAAGGTTCTCCGTCAAGGCTACTTCTGGCCGACCCTGAAAATGGATGCTTGCCAATTTGTCCAGAAATGTGACAAGTGCCAGCGCTTCTCGAACATACAAAGACAGCCTGCTCAGAGCCTCTCTGTAGTAACCAGCCCTTGGCCATTTGCTAAGTGGGGCATTGACTTCATTGGTCCACTCCTAAAAGGGAGGGGAAGTGCAGCTTTCGTTATTGTCGCCATTGACTACTTCACTAAGTGGGTCGAGGCAGAACCCCTTGCCCGAATTACCGAGGCTAATACTATCAAGTTCGTTTGGAAAAACATCATTTGTAGATTTGGCATTCCCCACTCCTTAGTGTCTGATAACGGACGGCAGTTCGACAATAGGAAGATGCGAGACTTATGCGACGAATTGGGTTTAAAGAAGGACTTCTCGACACCTCATCACCCCCAGGCAAATGGGCAATTTTGAAGCAGTGAACAAGACTATTAAACACACCCTGAAAAGGAAACTAAATACCTCAAAAGGGGCCTGGGTTGACGAACTCCCCCACGTCCTCTGGGCTATCAAGACTTCTTGCCGGACTGCAACAGGTGAAACCCCATTTTCCATGACCTACAGAGCCGAGGCAATGAGTTCGGTCGAAGTTGGGGTCCCATCACATCGACGGATACATTTCAATGAGGTCAGCAACGACGAGGCCCGAATAAGCGAACTACACCTCCTTGAGGAAAAGAGAGATACCTCCCAAGTGATCTTGGCAAAATATCATCGAAAGATGACCCGCTATTACAACTCCAAAGTCAGAAACAGAACTCTCCGCTTGGGCGACCTCGTCCTCAGAAGAGTTTTCCAATCTTCAAAACCAATCCGGTCAGGAGTGTTCGGCCCAAACTAGGAAGGCCCTTACCGCATCCGTTGGGAATCCCGACCTGGTACCTTCGAAATCGAAGATATGTCAGGAAAGGCGCTACCTCATTAGTGGAACATCGAACACTTGAGGAAGTACTACCAATAATGAGACTTTGTTCCGATCCGATCTCAATATGTTATAGTGGATCGATTGTCCCGATCAGATCTCAGTTGTAAAATTCCCTAAGTGAAGCCTTTGTAAAGGGTGATGTAATTTATCTTAGTAATGAATCTTCGGTTCCGAGCCACATCAGTTAGTGAATAGTTTCCTTAGTACTTCAGAAGGTTCATTTGAGCGATCCGATCGTCAATTATTAGCTGATTAACATTAAGCGGCTCTTCATGTTAGCTTAAGTGGTATGATCTCAAATTATTAACAAGTTGGCATTAAGAGTCGCTTCATACTTGCTTAAGTTTTTAAACTTATATTAACTTGAGTGGTCCGGTCCGCAGTTATTAACTGGTTATTATCGCGAGGCAATTAGTCTGACGTTTGTCGTTCATACAAGTATAAACAGATAGAAAATACAAAGAAGCAGAAGCCCAAATACTTGACAAAAATTTTCATTTCATTTAATAAATTTAAGTACAGAGGGGCCACAGCCATTACAAGAGGTAGCCCTAATCTGCTGGAGGGACTTCTATATTGGCCGCCTCCTGGGCCTCCGGAGCCCCCTCAACAACCCTATCAGGCCGACCTCTAGTTGGCCCCCCAAACTCTGCCTCCAATGAAGAGATGTCCAGAGTGGGATGCACCTCCTTCAGTCGACCCAGTAAGCTTTGGGCAATCCATGAGGCCCAGAAGTTGGCAAAGTCGTCATACAGGGGATGGTCTTCGAAGTGGTCAATGAAGTTCTGGACTGCCACCTCCCCCGCAGACTTCAACTCCGCCTTCAAAGAGGCAATCGCTTCTGACTGGGCCTCTACCTTCTGCCCTAGCTCTGCCTTTTCTTTGTTGGAGGCCTCCAGAGCATTGGTGGCGAGCTTGTGGTGCTCATTGGCGTGATCAAGTCGTCGAGTCACAGCAGCCACTTGGCATTCCACCTTATACAACTGTTTCTTCAGCTGTTCCACTTTTGCTTTCGCGACAGTAAGCTAAGCCTCAGCATCTTTCTTCCCCTCCTCTGCCTGTGTGGCTTTGGCCTAAGCCGCCCGCACGGCATCCCCGTAATGCATCGCCTCTTCGAGGCGCTTGGCGAGGTCCTCCCTCTTGGAGTTCAGATCCTTCACCAAGCCCTCAAGCTGGATGCTTGTACTCAGGGCCCGAGCCACACAGGCGCTGTTCGCGGCCACAGAGTCCTCAGCCGTACAGGAGGCGGTGTGGTCCCTCCACTCCTTCGTCCAATATTTATTGTGGACCACCGCCACCACAGCTGTTTCAGGAGAAAGAGCCTCCAACACTTCCCTTACGGGCTCGTCAAGATTGGTGCCCAGAAAGTCGACCTCCTTAGAGGGACGGGGCCTTTTTCTCTTTTGTTGCCCCAGTGCTTGGTCAATTGGCACTGCGGCGAGGGGTGTTGTGGCCGGGGCAGCGACGGGCTCAGTTGGAGCGGGCCTTCTCTCTGGGAGGGCCACCCCTATGGGAATTGTGGTCTGCCTCAGAGCTGGGGGTGGCCTCGCCACAGTTGGACGTCTTAGAGGGACGGCACTCTTCTTGCCCTTCCTTTGAAGGTCAACCCCCGGGTCCTCCGGTATCTCCTCCTCCGTCGGGGGCTGGAGCCTCTTACTGGCCTCCACCAACTCCTCCATTTTCTTTTTGTACGAGGAGGAGGAGGCCTTCAACGCCCGTGCCTCCACCATCATCTTTTGGATGGTCTTGAAGTCGGGGCGCACAGGCAGCTTCTTATTAAAGTTGTCTGCAAAGAAGCAAATAAGGAATTAATACAAGTCTTAGGAGTTCGGAATAAAAAAGTAAAGACTTCGGTCCAGTTACCTTGGGATGCCATTAAATCGTGAGTAATGAAATGGATGTTCTTTCGGATCAGCCTGTGGTAGGACCTCTTCTTTTGAGGCAGCTGATAAATGACACAAATGGTGTCAAAGTCCTCGGTTGACAGCTCACACCGGGGAAGAGCACCTACAAAGGAAATGTAACTGTTAGACACAATTCGAACTGAAGGAAAATATAAGGAGAAACTACTACTATACTCACTAAGTGTTGAATATTTCGTTGGAATCGTAAGAGGCGCCAGGGGGTCCCCCTCCATCGTGTCCCATCGCCCTGCGGCCCAGGACCATGAGCTCTTCCATTCTTTGATGGAGCTCGGCAGATCGACCACGAATGGAGTGTGGGAACCCCATGACATAAGGTAATACCATCCTCGGGTCTTATCCCCCCCGACAGTAACCTTAGGAATGTAAAGGGTTTGGAAAACGGAAAGGGACATCTCCACCCCTAATGACGCCTCTTTCCACAACATCCAGGAGCCCACCAACTAGCTCCAAGAGTTCGGATTGAGCTGCATCGGAGCTAGCCCATAGGACCTAAGCACCATCCTAAAGAATGGGTGAACGGGCAGCCTAAGTCCAGCCCTAAGGATCACCTCACTAATGGCCACACAGCCCGGCCTAGGGTAGCAGGCTCTCTCTTCCGGACCAGGGAGGATCAAGTCTACGCTATCAGGGATCCTATACTCTGTCCTAAGTCTTCCCAGGTCGGCCTCCCTTAATTTTGATGGGTAGTCCGACGCCCCCCAATGCACAGAGGTATCTGGTGGACTATCCGGTCGTTTCCATATATTTTCCCCCTATTACTGCCTCAGCTATTTCTGAGGAGGTCGCCACAATGGGCTCGTCCACCCTCACCATTTCTAAACCTCTCCTCGAACCAGAACTCCCCTCTAAGACCATTCTTTCAAAATTTAAAAGCGTAAATAGGTATGAAAACTTACGGGTTTGGAGGTTTTCCTAGTCGAAAATGGTGTAAGGTCGCCGGAAGTCTAATTTTCTCGTCGGAATTGCTTACAAAACGTCGAAAATCGCCAATAACTCGAGAGCAAAATATAATGTCAATTTTGCAAGGGTAGAAAGCCTAAGAAAACCTCAGGGTCCTCCTTTTATAGAAAAACAAATTCGATCTCCACCGTTGAATTCAAATGCGATCAATCTAAGCCATTCATCGCATCTTCAATCTAGGCCGTTGAAATGAAACGCCAAATTTGATCTACGCCCAAGATGTCACTGTGACTTTCACGTTTGCTTGAAACGCGTCACCTCGATTGCAACCAGCCGTCAATAATAATTAGTAGCCGCAGCAGCCTTTTAGGAGAATGGCATGGCACCCAACTGTCACCTTGAAAACACGTAACAGTTGTCAAATTATTTGACATTTGGATCGCCTCGGATTGAGCTCCTCCTCCAACTTTACAAAGTTTGGACGCACCTGACGCGCAGGCCCTTTTTGGGTCATCGCCTCGGACGCTGCGTTACCTCCCATGCTTTACAAAGTTTCAGCCATCTCCCAACGCGTCGGCCTTTTGGGTCAGCGCATCAGTGGCAGATGAGCTCCTCCTCCAACTTTACAAAGCTTGGACTCACCTGACGCGCAGGCCCTTTTTGGGTCATCACCTCGGACGCTTCGTTACCTCCCATGCTTTACAAAGTTTCAGCCATCTCCCAACGCGTCGGCCTTTAGGTCAGCTCACCAGTGGCAGATGAGCTCCTCCTCCAACTTTACAAAGTTTAGACGCACCTAACGCGCAGGCCCTTTTTGGGTCATCACCTCGAACGCTGCGTTACCTCCCATACTTTACAAAGTTTCAGCCATCTCCCAACGCATCGCCCTTTTGGGTCAGCGCACCGGTGGCAGATGAGCTCCTCCTCCAACTTTACAAAGCTTGGACATACTTGACGCGCAGGTCCTTTTTGGTTGATCTCCTCGGACGATGCGTTACCTCCCATGCTTTACAAAGTTTCAGCCATCTTCCAACGCATCAGTCTGTGGGGTCAGCGCACCATATTCGTGAAGCTTCGATACACCTTACGCGAAGTTCCATGCTGGTTGAACGCCTCGTACGTTACGCACAATAACGAAACTTTGGCACGTCTGCATGTTATCATAACCTCGATTGCTACAACAGATCAACCCCCAAAACTCCCCTGACTTGCGGTCCGGTCACGAAAGCAAGTCTAGGCATGATATAAATATTCATCCCCGGACTTGGGGGACCACTGTTACGCTCCGATCTTACACGCCTCAGACTCGAAGCACCACATATTTCCGACCTGAAAACGACCCTTCCGAAGTGTTTCCGAAGTGATATGGAGATTCCTATTACTGACCTGCCGAAACATCTCGCCACCGAGATCGAGGTCAAGTGGACCCCGGTTAGAAGATCCACCGCTAATTTGAGATTTGTACTAAGATCCTTCCTGCACCTAAAGTTTAAATTGATTTGACGTCTCCATGGAGCTAGTTGATGTGACTTATCAATTTTATGTCAATTCAACTCAGAAGAAACAAACTATCCGCCCACTCTACAAACGCGGCTGATTGACGCCTATGAGCGGACGCTTCATACCGTCAGATGTATACACGCGTCCCACATCCAACGGTTTATACCACCTATAAATACCCAAGGTTTGACAAGAGGCAAAGGTAATGAAACTCTTACTACATAGCACTCCATAGCAAGTTTATATATTTTCTCCTCCCCCTTTATCATTGATTTGCATAGCCCCTGGGTACTGTTCCGATCACTTAAACCTGACTTGACCGTCAGAGTGCATACGGCCGCCGCCACCCCCGCTGGTTCCAGCCGTGTGCGCCTGACTATTCGCTGATTGTGCACAGGGAGGATCATGTGGAGTAGCTTTCAGTTGGCCACATGGAAGGACCAATTTCCGGGGTCAACAAGTTCTATTCATCAGGAGCTTCGAGGGAACTGGAAAGGAAAGAGAGTATTAGGGCTTCTTTTAAGGAAATTGGACAGAGCTTCGGGGGAAGTAAATCAAAGAAATTCCTAAAGCTAAATCTGCTGCAATTCTCTTCCCTTTAAATCTCTATATAGATTCTACAATTCTCTTCCCTTTAAATCTCTATATAGATTATCTTCTCCCACTTTGCAGCGTTTCTTACACAAGAAAAATAAAGAAATAAATAAATAAATAAAAATAGGCTCCGTTTGGTACACATTAATGTAAAAATGAGAATTAAAAATATAGCCGTTATGGATTTCACACAAGAGATAAAAAGTAAAATATGATGGCTTGATATGATGGTTAACAGTCATATTTATCATTTTAATAGGCAAATAATGAGAAACAAACGGGGGCTAAAAAATTTAAAAAATTAGTAAGTAACTGAATGTGGAAAATCAATTGCATCCCTGCAGTTGAATTGTCCATATATTCGTAAAAATCAATTCTCTGAAACTCTATACAGAATACATATATCTGAAATGTAATGATAAACTAGACATAGAATACCAAAAAATTTAAAAATAAATTAACATATTAAATCTACAAAAATGAATTTTCAATTACACCCGAGCAGTTGAATCACACGTATATTTATAACATCAGTCCTTTACAATGTAAATGAAACCCTGGACCGGCAATACAAAATGGAAATAGGATATACGATCGAATATTCACATATAAATAAGGGAAAATTTCATAAATAAGAAATTAATTATGGCACATTTCAAAAACAAGAAAACAAGTTTCAAATTTCAAAAATCAGATTTTTATTAAAAATTATTTATAATTTAATTAATTAATTAATTTAATAATTTAATATATTTAAGTCACAGATTTATATAATTTGGTCACAAATTAACGATTTAATTCATCACTTATTATTTTTTGGTCACAAATCAGAAATTTTATGTCACAAATTACTTTACGGTCACAATTCAAAAATTTTATAGGTCACAGTTTGTTCATTGGTCAAAAATCGAAAATTTATACATTACAATTTATTTATAGGTCACAGATCTTAAATACTATATGTCACAAATTAACGATTTAATTCATCACTTATTATTTTTTGGTCACAAATCAGAAATTTTATGTCACAAATTATTTTACGGTCACAATTCAAAAATTTTATAAGTCACAGTTTGTTCATTAATCACAAATCGAAAATTTATACGTTACAATTTATTTATAGGTCACAGATCTTAAATACTATATGTCACAAATTAACGATTTAATTCATCACTTGTTATTTTTTGTCACAAATTAGAAATTTTATGTCACAAATTATTTTACGGTCACAATTCCAAAATTTTATAGGTCACAGTTTGTTCATTGGTCACAAATCAAAAATTTATACGTTATAATTTATTTATAGGTCACAGGTCATAAATACTATAGGTCACAATTTATCTTATTGGTCACGTATTATTTATTAGTCACATATTAACCAATTTAATGGTCACAATTAACAAATTAATTTGTGACCACCACCAAACAATCACCCTCCAACACCGCTGCCGGCACTACCATCACCCTACATCAAACACCACAACCAAAAACAAATCAACACATCCGAGACCACAATCACCAACAGCTCATCGTCACCGCCACATCCACTGCCACGACCACTTTCTCTACCACCACGACCACCGTACCACACAACACCACCAGCAGCACAGCCAAAACCACCACAACCACCGCACTACCCCCACCAGAAAAAATCCCCAATCTGTCACTGGAATCTACAACCATCCCATCGCCCGTATCAACAACCGCCACCACTCGTATCGCCACGCACAACCACCGCCCACAATACACACGCAATACCACCACATCACAACCACCACCTCGCTGCACGAGGACGAATTTATGATCGTCTGTGTAGGCAGCAAACTCAAGCGCACAACCACCGCCCACAGTACTCACACAATACCACCACATGACAACCACCACCTCGCTGCACGCGGCCGAATTTCTGATCGTCGTGTAGGCAGCAAACTCAAGCGCCGTTAGCGATGAGTTCGCCGTTTACAGTGATTGATAGCGACGATGGATAACAGTGCCTTCAGTCCGATGGCTTCAAGTAGCTTCAGTTTGGCGATGACGGTCTCAGGTTGAGAGGTGAGGGATAGAAAGAGACGAGCAATGGAGAGGGCGCGGCTGCCGTCGTCGGAGAGTGAAGGGTAGAGAGAGACGAGCGGAGGAGAGGGAACGGATGGGGGCTGCATTTGGGTTGTGGATAGGTTTTTTTTTTTTTTTTTAGGTAATTAGTTTATTTAAATAATTAAAAAAAATCTGAATTTTGAAATGTCAAACTTCCCATCTGGTTTAGGAATTTTGAGTAGTTAAAATATGGTTTTGTATAATTTCCACTATAAATAAATAGAGAAAACAACGATCATAAGCTTCAAATTGATCGACAACAAATTTTTGTCCTAAAACTATATGTTATTTTTAACATTATTTCCATATGATTCCTGATTACCCCCTAAAGTAACTTGCATATGAGTAAAAGAAAAGTTATGTATATATAGTAATTTGGTGTTGGGTGCTCAGGAAAAAGATTAAGGTTTTGAAGCTCCACAAGGGTCTATTTATTGGAACTTGGAAGTATGGTACAGGTCTGCCAGAGTGCAGAGACGGTCGTGCCTTCGCCCTGCGCAGAGACCGGGCATCTCTGCGTTGGGCGGAGAAGAGTCTCCACGACTTGGGCATCGTAGAAGGCAATGAAAAGGTTAAAATTTCTGCAATTGGAGCATTGAAGCATTCAAAATTGGCATTAAATTTTGAACTAACCAAGACTATGTAAGAACAGGACAAACTTTTTGTTAATCAACTTGGACTTTTGACAGATTTCAATGTCCTCCAACTTAAATGTTGATCCAATCGTTTTTTTCCTTCCTCTTCTTTTCTTTATCTCTTTGAGCTTCTTGTTTTTGCCTATTGATAAAATGAACAATTTCTTTTTTTTCCTACAGCCACCACCATCTCACTTCGTTTTAATTATCCCCTTTAATCATTATCTGTTTGCCAACAATTGTTTATGAATTCGTTTTAGTCCTACAAAGTCATCACCGCCTAACTTTATTTTAATTTAATCTTATCCCCTTTAATCATTCTTTTTCACAACTACTTATGTTATTGGATTGTATGTTGGCTCACTCTTGCCTAGTCATTACCAAAAGCTTAGTGAACATTGATAGTAATAGTGTAATACACAGAAATTAACTTACCTATCATTTAAGGTTCCAAAATCCATACAAGTTTTCAAAAGTGATTATAGCATGTCCTTGGTTTTCCCAGCATTTGGATCATTATCATTGTGTCATTGTGCATTAGGAATCAAGTGAAGATAGGAAAGTAACCTAAAGAACAATAAAA
The DNA here is from genome assembly GCF_002742605.1 of Olea europaea var. sylvestris. NCBI lineage: Eukaryota > Viridiplantae > Streptophyta > Magnoliopsida > Lamiales > Oleaceae > Olea > Olea europaea. The sequence continues at coordinate 9,317,277 of NC_036241.1, read as the reverse complement.
TAAATCCCCCACTCACTAGTCTCATAAAGGTTATGCTTAGAAGTATCTAATGTTAAAACGTAGAGACTTTTACTGTTCACCTATCCCAAAATGTATATCGATGTCCTAGATTTGTATGATCCTTAATGAAATAACAAGTCTCTATTGTAAACTTCTTCTCAATTTTAATGAAGAATTCATAGTGGTGAGTGGACGTAAATCTTGCATTCATGGTAAACCACGATACATCTGTGTTTTTGTTAGTTGATTATGTTGGATATGTCCATCCACAAGGAAGAAAAAGTCAATGATGAATGCAAAATTGCACACAGAGTGGGAGTTGTAAGCAGTTTTTTGTCATAAAGTCCAATCCAGGACAAATTGGAGGAGAAATTCTTAATGTCTATTTGAATTATGCATTTTAAAAGAAACCTCAAAATTATAAAGTTCAATCAAGTTATTGTTACCCTAACTAGCTCTAACTCCATGATGAGGCATCATACTTTAGACTTCAACATGCAAAGAAATTGTAAAAGTACCTTAGAGATTTGCAGGTTCAAACCTAAGAATTTTGAAGTCCTTAATGAGACCCTTAAAAAGTAATTTTCTTTTGTAAGCGTAACGATACTTAAAAATTTAAATAAAAATATATTTATATTCAAACGAAAACTTTGTATAATTCAAAAGATAAAGTATCAAAATTAAATTACATATTTCTCACAATCCAAGAGATTAGGTTAGCATAATTATAGCCTTCTCACTTGTAATCGAACTACTCAAATTAAATTTTTTCAACATGCTTTTTTTAAAATCATAACTAATTTATTCAATCTCTTTTGTGACATGATTGATCGAAGACAAGACTTCATCAACTTCAACTTTGAAAAACTTCTTTTTATGCAGGCAACGATGACATGAAGATTCAGTAAGTAATTCAAACATTTACAAAATAAGAACTCATTCTCTTAGTGTAATCTAACACAACAGTTGCTCCATTAGGTTTTAACTTTCTACTCAAAAAAAATAATTCTACTCAGTAAAAGTTAGAAATCATATTATGCTTCAAGTTATTTTCAACGTTAATGCAAGGACTTTTCAATATAGCATCATCAATATATTTAAGCTTCTCCAAATAAAAATAAAAAAATTCAAAAATATCATCATATTTTCGCAATTTTTCAAATCTATTTTGGAGTGATGATAGAGTTTGATCAACTATATATATAAAATAATTAACCTAGAAGGATTCTTCAGTTGATTCTATCATCTCTTGGCAATAAATCTTATTAAATTGATTCTTTCTATATATAACTCGTTTTTCCATGAAATAGTAGTTCAATTTTTAACTCACTTGCAATCTCTTTAACATCAATCATGACCGATTCTAAAACCCAGTTTCTCTATAGTTTTTAAAAAATAAATTGAGAACTTTGTTTATAGCAACATCATTATGCACGTTTTCTGTTTGCAAATATTTCCGTATTCTATTAACATTATTCAACACTTCATATTAAATAACAATCCAAGTAAGAATACAATATTCTCAAATTTATATGTTGCCAAACACTTGACCTCATTTTTTTGTATAAGGATCATGAACACTTGCCAATTAAAGTTGAACATTTTTTATCTGTGGAGCTTGGAATCTTATCGCACTAACATTTTAAAATTGGCTTTCCCATCATTTTTGCGGCAAGGACTTAAATGTAAGGTCATTTACATTATTTTTCAAAAAAATTTCATTATCTAGTAAATGATGAAAATAAAGTGTATCTACGTTGCACCACTCCAAATGGAAGTTAGCTTTTGAACAATACATGACAATATCACAAAGTGTAAAATTAAGACCATAATACCCACAACGAGTGTATAATGCTCTAGGATTTAGACCATGTTTGAGCCGCATCTTTCAAGAAAATGCTTTTTTAAACAGTGATTTGACATCATTTCAACCACACATTCTTCAATAAAATAATATTACATGCAAATTTAAAATTTTTTTTTATTTTTTAACCACACATTCTCTATTAATCTACTATTCCAAAATATATTTTTTCAAATTAGTGTGCCTCAATCTATTCAGCACTCCTTCATATTTTGCTTTCATCTTAGCACCATTGCCATAGCATTGACACCTTATATTATCAATATCAATTTCTAGATTATTCAAAGCAGACACATGTTTACATAAAGTCATTTCCCAGATGTATCATTCACAATAAAAAAACCTACGAAGGATTCTTCTATCTTCGTTCAACTTGCTAAAGTATCTACACACATACATTTGTTCTTTGTGACTTGAATTTGAAGTGCAATTAAGCGTAACATATTTAGATTCTTTGAGTTTCTTAATGATTATTTTCTTGATATCACCCGTTAGCATAAGTAGATATTCATTATGAATTTTATGTTTAAGATAACGATAATGAATCTCTTTATTTTGAAATCGATAAATGTGATCTTGCATTACATGATCAAACTCACAATGATTTGAATTAGTATTAAGTAGGAAACCATTATTTTATTGGTATATCTTTTCATATACCCCCAATGCTAAATTATTTTCAGCGAGACTTCTCAACATAAGGGGTGAATATGTTTTAAGAATACCGTGTAATAAATTAATAATACACCAGCCTCAATTTTCTAATTTCTCCCTTCAATGATTCAAATTGTTTTTTTTTTCCCATAGTTGTATATTTTCTATTTGTTCTTTCTTCTTCTTGTAAACATATTTTTTGCATTCTTCATTTTTTCCTAACATACTGCATATAGACAAGCTAATTTATTTTTTATTTTTTTATTTTTTTTGGCAAAATCCCAAGATAGTTATATTCTTACATAATGACACCATTAAAAAAAAAAATTGGCAATCCTACTTTAATTTAAATGATATTTCTTTTTTTTTTTACACTTTTTAATGATTGTTTATCGTGTTAATATTAATTTCTCATGACTCAATTTCTTTTTGCCTAATCAAACACAAGGCAAGATTTTTCCGACCTTAAATAAACATTTATGACATATTTGCTACATCGAAACAATATATTAATTTTTCAATTTATAATTTTGATTGTAAAATTAGAATTATCATTAAATTATACATTTTTATTTGTAAGTATGAAAGAAAATATATTTTCCCTATATGGTAGGGATTAAACATTTAAATTTCAATTTAATTTAAATCTAATAATTAATTTTAATCATATATATTTTTTAACTATATATTTCATCAATTTTTATTAAAATTTATTAAAAAACCGATTTTTAATCTTCATCAAACTGGGCATAATCCGGACAGTGGATTTCATGCTTTCACAAAGCGCGTGGGATGATAGTATGTTCAGTAAACAGGCTATTGGCGTAAAAAACAAAGCCACATATTTAGGAGGCAGAAATCAGATCCCTACACAAACTACCACCGGATAGAGAAATAGATAGGTGCTAGCTGCTTCTAAAAACAGTATATACGTATGGCGGTTGTGTCCACGTCACTCACCGGAACCGGATCTCAACTCTCCGGCCACTTTTCCGGCCAGCGCAAGTCATTTCTCAATCTTGACAACTCCAACTCAACTCACTCTTTCTTCCAAAATGTGGATTCTCACCTCCGCCTTTCGTCTTCTCGGAAAGGCTGCCGTGGCGTTGTCACCATGGCTGGCTCCGGCAAGGTGATTTTGAGATTTCGTGAGTTTTGGTTTCGATTGGAGTTAGTTACTTTCAGATCTAGTATTACTTTGAGAAATAATGAACTGAACTACCGTTTTTGGTCGTGCGTTTGTCAATTTGGCACTTTTATATTAATGATAGTCCAGCTCAGTTTTATGAATGTGCTGATGTTATTGTAACGTTCATTAATGCTTTCGTGTATACTATGTTGTTTAAATAATTTTGTAATTGTACTTCACCGAAAATGCCAAATTTAATGCATCATGGACTTCATCTATTCGAAATTTAATCTTTCTTCTCTTTTGGTTGCAGTTCTTTGTTGGTGGAAACTGGAAGTGTGTAAGTATAATTTATTTTTTGTCATTAATCAATTTCGTTATCTTTATATCAATTGAGTTTATAAAAGTTTTGTGTTAATGTGAACAATGATTTCTTTACCAGATCATCTGGTTGAAGTGGTTCAGTATCTAGCTAATTTTAAGATGAGTTGAATGGAATTAGCTGAAAATCACATAAAATTGTAACTGAGCCCATTGCCCTTATTGCATGATACCAGATGGTAGTGATTTGTAACACTGAAGAAAAGATGTTAAAGTCTAGAGGAATATAAATGGCAAATAATGGATATAACAAGATGCTAACATGAAAAGGAAACCATACAACCCAATCCTTTAAAATTCAAAGGCAGTTTCTTAACAGGTTGAAATTATTGTCCAGTGAAATGTGAAAGTAGGGAGCACTGTCAAGGAGATCTGGAAAAAAATTTGTGTTAGTAAAATGTTACAGTTTACTTGTACACCTAACGAAAGAATATCGTAACTTCATTAAAGGTCAAAACTTATTTGGATTTCTTGCTATTTGAGGCGTACAACCATGGATTTAGCTTTTAGACTTTTAGAATTGATCTATTTTTTCCCTTCTATCTCTTCTGTGTGTATTATAGATTTAATAATTTAAATTCTGGTGAACAATCATTCTCTTTCCTTTTTTTTAACCTTTGCTTGACTAGTTTTTCTTATATTTTACTTAGAATGGAACAAAAGACTCCATAAGCAAGCTTGTGTCTGACTTGAACAGTGCAACGTTGGAGTCTGATGTTGGTGAGTTATTTTGCTCTGTGAATGCTTCACATCATCTTATCAGTATAAAGAGAAGTTCTTTATGTTCTTATCTTATTTCTAGTAATTCTTTGTAGTTTGGCTTCACGTAGTTTTGGAAAATATACAGATGTCTAGCTGTTTCGAGCATCTTCATTCTGAATTTGAAGCTTCACGATATTTTACAACCTAGGATATTAAACATCAAAACTTCTAGACTTTAATTAATTGTTTATTTGATGTTCCTTATACCAGTTGCAATAATTTATGGGGAAAATATTGGAAATTTTAGTTTTATCTGAAATAGTTGATGCCATGTCACATTTGAAGACTTTAAAGCAGCATGCAATTTCTTTATTACCGATGAGCTATTGTATGATGTCTATTGTGGCAAAGAATATCTACTGGAGAAATATGTAAATGATGCATATAGATTTATCAGTTGGTAAAATATGTAGAGGTACGTTATCTATTAGCCATTGTGTTGAAGTATGTTGATGAGCAAGAGAGAAGGGGAAGTTGGACAAGTCTTCCTTTGAGCTTCTTTATCTCTTAATTTTGTCCACCACTTTGTCTTGTATATCAAACATATCATATTGGAAATTGGAATTTTCTCCTACGTCTGATATTTTTTAGTTTCCATTTTACTTATTCACTGCGTATTTGGATCTCAGTTTTCCTTTGATCTTTGCAGATGTCATTGTGGCGCCTCCTTTTGTATACCTTGACCAAGTGAAGAACACACTAATTGAGCGGATAGAGATAGCTGCCCAGAATTGTTGGACTGGAAAAAGTGGTGCTTTTACTGGAGAGATCAGGCGAGTGACCTTCTATATAAGCTTAGATTGTCAGTGATATGCTACTCCTGTACTCCAAGAATCAGGTGCTATTTTGTTTAGGATAAGAAATATCTGAATCACTAAAGTTTCTTTTCCTGTGCTTGTTAATGCTACCATGGTGTTGCCTGACATTGTCTCTAAAATTATATTGCTGCTGTGGAATGATTCAAACTACGTTTGATTGGGATATGTACAGCATGGGGACAATAAAAAGTAAAATCAAATTGTCTTCGACTTCTGATGCCATAATGCAGGAGTGCGTGAACCTAATTTTTTATAAAACCTAATTTAGGATAAATATGCCTAGTGTGGTGGCATCAGTTCGTAGTACTGATATTTGGTGGGCTATGTACATGATGATATTTGAAGTAGATATAGTTTCAAATACAGGTTTTTATAGCAATTTTGACTTACAAATTTTCTAAATTTCCTATGGCACCGCATGCCGTGGGCTTTTATCAGCAATGGATGAGTTATGTAGTCAGTTCTTCGCTATTTGCTTTCATGTTGATGGGCCATCTTGTCAAAATTTTTTGTGTGGTGGATAGTCCAGTTGTCAGTAGTGTTTACCATATTAGTGAATTACCCATGCCTTTCCTCCTTTCATTTTTGTAATTTTTCTTTTTTTATTACAAACGTTGGTACCATAGTGATTTGAGTTGGTACATTTTGTTCTATGTGAATGTATTGACATCATGGATTCTACAACTTTGTTTGATGTAATAAGCAAATTTAAGCTTTTTTGTGTAGTGTGGAACAACTAAAAGATCTTGGATGCAAGTGGGTTATTCTTGGGCACTCTGAACGGAGACATATACTTGGAGAAAATAATGAAGTAACATCAATGAAGGATCTATTTTAATGCTTCACTTCTCCAATGAAAGAGCTACTAGTCTCTGATTTATGAAATAACTATGCTGTGCAGTTTATTGGAAAGAAGGCTGCGTATGCCTTGAGCCAGAATCTTGGAGTAATAGCTTGCATCGGAGAACTGTTAGAAGAAAGGGAAGCTGGAAAAACTTTTGATATCTGTTTTCAGCAAATGAAGGCTTTTGCGGGTCCTCTTTCTCTGAATTAATTCTGTACCTTTTGAGATGTGCTCCCCTCGCCCTAGATCAATCTGGTCATACTGTAATTCTTTTAAGAAATCATTCATTGAATTTTCAGCTTATTTTACACTTTCACGATGTGCAGATGCTGTGCCAAGTTGGGATGACATTGTCATTGCATACGAGCCAGTATGGGCTATTGGAACTGGTAAAGTGGCCACACCAGAGCAAGCTCAAGAAGTGCATGTAGCTGTTCGCGATTGGCTTAGTAAGAATGTTACTGCAGAAGTTGCATCTAAAACACGTATTATTTATGGAGGTAGGTAGTATTTAGCTTAAACATCAAGATTCACTGAAAATCTGTTCATTATATCTCCACCCTTTTTCAATGGGCATATTGTGAGTAACAAGACATTGCTGATTATTCTCCTACTCAATCACACTTATAATTGTCTCGAAGAAGTAAGCTAATATCAACTGTATTTTGATTTGATTAGGAAACCTTAGTTAATGTTAATGGCTAATTGTCACATTTGGCCAATTTATTTCCATTTTCTGAATGTTTTCAAAATTTCTCCACAGGTTCGGTCAATGGAGGTAACTGTGCAGAGCTTGCAAAAAAAGAAGATATTGATGGATTTCTCGTGGGTGGTGCTTCCTTAAAGGTATTGCCATGCTATTCACGTGGTCTAAGTGAACATATAATATGTCAAATGGACACACACCTCTGCTTTATTTCTTTCTCATATTCTCATTTCTCTTACCTCATGTCTGAATAAGTTTCTAATACATGCTCGTGAATAAAACTGGTGAAAGGGGAGAGCTCTTAATGTTTTCCATTTTACCAAATACGCAGTTAGCAATGTCGCCTGTGCTTGTATAAAGATAGTGGTTCCTTGTCTCAATGACAACTTAGACGTCCCCATATATGTAAAAATGTTTAAGAAGTAATATTTCCTGACCGCACCAACTTCACTATTAGATGTTTCCATATGAAGCTGATCACACTTGCAACTTTGAAAGGTCCGTTGTCCTTGTCTTTCCACTAGCACCCATAGAGGAGTAGGACTAGTTCGAGAATGGTTGGTCATGAATTTCATTCCACAAAGCTGATGGCATTGATAAAAAATACATATGTAATAACCCATGATGCAGGGACACATGTGTCCGACACGATATGTGTCTGATACGTCGACACACGATTAATTAAAAAAAAAAAAAAAAAAAAAAAAAAAAAAGAAAGTACCGACACGTTGATTAAATTCTTTGAAACTCTTCATTTGTATTGAATAAATTTAGTTTTACACTTGTTATTAATATTTTTGGTTGAAATCTTTCAAATACGAGTACGTATTTGTTATTTACTAAAAATTTTTAGGTAACAATGTATAATATTAATAAAAAAGAAAAAAAATTATGGTAGATTGTTCGAGGAGTGTCGGTGTCCAACACGCTACAGAGGTAATAACTGATTAGCTTTTATGAATTATGTGCTGTATCAATCTGTAAATTGTCGATAGCAAAATACAGATAAATATGGTTTGTGGATGAGCTGGTTCTAATTGAGGTACTTATAGTATAAACAAGTTGTGGAAAGTGGGATGCAAGTGATTTATTTTATTTTATTTTATATTTTTTGTTGCTTTATGGAAAACCGGTTCGTACATGGGGTTTGAGCCGATGTTCTAAACCTCCTGGGAAATTCCCAGTATACCAGGCTATCACCTTATGGTTTCGATTGAGGAAAATGTGATTGTGCCAGGCCTATTTATTTTTAGGCTGCCAGGTCAAGAAAGGAACTGTGTTGGTACCCGGCATGGGCCACCCAAAACTGGGATGTGCTGGCCTTGCCCAGTTACAAGCCGAGTCAGTGTTTGAAGCTTCTCATTTTTCTCATGATAGCACGCTTGAGATTGATCTTCAATTTTCTGTGTTGCAGGGCCCTGAGTTTGCCACCATTATTAATTCTGTGACTTCCAAGAAGGTTGCTGCATGATTATTTAGTTGACACACAAAATGGCTCTGAGTACCTAGCAAACCAACATAACACACACAGTGAGCTGTTTCTGTTTTGGGGGTATTTTCTCCCAACTTTTCATCCATAAATATGCTAAGCATTGGTTCATTTTGCTTGGCATAGCAAATAATTTGTATTGGAACATAAGAGTTTACGCCATATGTTGTTTTCTCGTGGAACTTTCATATTATAGTTTGACAACTAGCAATTTTGAAATTGCATAAGGGGGAAAAAAAAAGGGTAGTTCATAATTAAAATTGATCTTATTTTCTTCAGATTTCAGTTCCTCTTGAATTCAATTGGTTTATCTAATGAAGTGCAGACAGGTATGAATATATCAATCTTACACGAGTCCAATGAAAAACAACTGTTTTTTGATTTAAATGAATTTGGACAATGATTTGTGTACCGACTTGAGCGTTTATGTTCAAGTCGTTATATCATACGTAATGTAAGAAATAATAGTTTAGAGTAGATATAGCATACCTAGACGTCTGAATGACAATGGAACATAGTTGAGACTGATGCCTCAGATGTAGGTTATGAGGGGATTCTTAAACAAAGATTCAAGATCAGGAAAAATTGGTTTGATACTATTCTAGATTATGGATTGGTGCGTAAAAGAATTATTCTGCAGTCAAAAAAGAAATGAGTGATAAAAGCAAGAAAATTTAGGTAATATGCCCAAAACGAAAACTCCATTCAAAATCCTATCCAGCCAATCAACCTATTTGATATTTGTCCTCCAAAAATGCCACAAATTCTCCACACCCGACCAACTCGAAGAAGGCTGTAGTAACTGAAATTTCCATACTGTGTCAAAAAGATCATTCTACCTTCGGACTTGAAAGATAGTGGATTACTCAATTTGCATCAAAAGAAGAATGCTTTCAAAATAGAACCGTGCTACAGCGCCAGAACGGTCGACAGATGGCTTGATAGAAGAGATAAAGCTACAGTGGTCGGCATTTTTTACATGGCGGGACCCGCAGCAGTTGGGAGAGGGGGTCATCCTTTCTGGCAAATATTTTCGGGCAGTTCGACATTGTCCTTGAAAATATTCTTCCAAAGGATTTTGGTAGCTGCTAGACGATATCAGGAAAATCAGAGCCTATTATGAGTTCATTCTTTAGTATACCCATTATGCAGAAATAAATCACTAGTTAAACTCTATAAAAATAGATTTTTCTAAATTCAAAATCTTCAATATCCTCTCATATGAAGATTGGGGACAACGTCCATGGATTACAAAAAAATTCAACGTTCAAGAAAAAATATTTCCTTCGAAATTCAAAATACTACAACTATCAAAATGCATGGTATTATGTCTTCGACATGAAACTAGTTTCTCGTTCTTGGTTTGATCATAAATGCCAAACAAATTTTTCAACATGGTTTTAGAACTGGTTCTTGTATTTTGGAATCGAGGAACAAATACTTCCTAGTCTCGTTTATCAGGGATTCCAATATTTCAAAGCACAAGGAACCAAATTTTCACATGAATGAAAATGGTTACTTTTTCAATTTTCAAGGATCTTTAAAGTCTCATGAATATTCGATTGGAATTTTTATCTTCGAGCTGATGATGAAACTCGATACTCCCTGAAATATATTGCTAGGAAACTAAAAATCAAATGGTGGGAAATGTTTACTAAAACTAATGCTTGCCCAAAAGTAGTCCAAGCCTGGATTAAAAGTTGCAAAGAACTCTAAAAAAACTTTAAAAAATCATGAACAAGCAGCTAATTTTATAACAGAATAAAGCAAGTTGATGACAATGATAACCCAATGCAAAGATCCCGAAGAATTTGCACTATTGGCTCAACAAGTTTTCTCTCTAGCAAAATGAACATCAAATACATCAAAAGTTTAGAGTTCATCTGGTTCGAAAACTAAAGACCATGCCCAAAAAAAAATTGTGACGATTGTTATGGCATAGATGGTTTGGTGGATGACCAGTAATTCAATCCAACAATGTATATCCTTCAAAAGAAAAAGCAATAATTCAAGCGGTCCTTCAAAACGTCATAAAATGAGAAATAATTGTCCTTTAAAGTTTCATGGCAAACAATAAGTGGTAAACAGAACTGATAACTGTCCTTCGAAGCAGTCTATTCAAAAGAAAGTGGATGACAATCATAATTGTCATTTCAAGTTTCCTTCGTCAAATTGAAAGAGCTTTTCAAGAACCTCCTCAAATTAATAAATTAAGGTCAAAATTCAAAAATACCTAATTTATATCCAAGACCTATATTGAAATACTAGAATAAAAAGCAGATAATTGCAATTAATTTGATGGACATAATTTTTGAAAATGAATACATACGTAATTGATGAATAATAAACAGTAATTTTGACCTTTTCAACTGTAACTTTGACTCAACCAGCAACTTTACTAATCCTACCTTGAATTGATACAATTTCTCTTGAAACGATCTCAAAAAATCTAATATTCTAAACGGAGGATATTGCTGGGCATCTACTTAACGTGCGAGCGGAAATTAAAATAATTTTTGATTCCCATCGAGAATCTTTTTGTGTTTAGATAGAAATTATGAAAAAGATTGTACATTTTTCTAGATCTGCAAACTCCTTTTCTTTTCTTGTGTTCCAACTATCTTGATCTGCCAACTACAGCTGTCCAATTGTCTAACCTCCGACGGTGATCCACACAGAGAACAAGATTACAGGATTAAGATTTTCTTCTTCTGCTAGCAAGAATAATGATCGTATCTTTTTCTAGATCTGCAAACTCCTTTGTCTTTTCTTGCATTCCAACGATCTTGATTTGCTAACCACAACTGTCCAATTGTCTAACCTCCAACGGTGATCTACACAGAGAACAAGATTGTAGGATTAAGATTTTCTTCTTGTGCTAACAAGAATAATGAATTCTCTCTACCGATTTGTAAACCCTAATAACTTATTTATATGAGTCAAAATGGGCTAAGTTTGACCCCGTCCAATATTTAATTACTCTATTTAATTAAATTCGATCCATGAATTAATTAATTCGGGTATATAAATAAGCAACCAAATTAATTAATTTATCCAACTCTTGTTAAATTAATTACTTGATAAATCTCAATCTTCCAGTTCTTTTTTGTATGCGACCCATCAAGCTCCCAATCATGATGCCTAACGACATGAAATATTATTTTGATTTAATCAAAATTAATAAATTAAAACACTATTTTAATTTATCACCAATTCACTCACTGTCCCAGATTGATATCAAGTAATTTTTTAGGGCAATACATATGACGAGAAATATCACGTAGTATGACAAAACCAAACTTGTTAGTTTATCGTGAAACTATAATCCCTTCGTCAATATGATCCGATCAATTACGAGATATGAAAATGTGTCAATCTCGATTATCGTTCATATCTTTCACTCCACTATTACATCAATATAAGTTAATAATATCTTTCACTTCACTATTAAGTCAATACAAGTTGCAAAGAACTCTAAAAAAGAAAAAAAGAAAAAAAACTTTAAAAAATCATGAACAAGCAGCTAATTTTATAACAGAATAAAGCAAGTTGATGACAATGAGAGCCCAGTGCAATGATCCTGAAGAATTTGCACTATTGGCTCAACAAGTTTCCTCTCTGGCAGAATTAACTTCAAATACATCAAAAGTTTCGAGTCCATCTGGTTCGAAAACTAAAGATTATGCCCAAAAAAATGGTAATGATTGTTATGGCATAGATGATTTGGTGGATGACCAATAAATTAATCCAACAATGTGTATCCTCAGAAAGAAAAAGCAATAATTCAAGTGATCCTTCAAAGCTTCAGAAAATGAGAAATAATTGTCTTTTAAAGTTTCATAGCAGACAACAAGTGGTAGTCAGAACTAATAACTGTCCTTCAAAGTCGTCTATTTGAAAGAAGGTGGATGACAGTCATAATTGTCATTTCAAGTTTCCTTCATCAAATTGGAAGAGTTTTTCAAGAACCTTCTCAAATTAATAAATTGAGGTCAAAATTCAAAAATACCTAATTTATATAAAATTCCTATATTGAAATAGTAGAATAAAAAGCAGCTAGTTGCAATTACTTTGAAGGACATAATTTTGAAAATGAATACATACGTAATCGATGAATAATAAACAGTAATTTTGACTTTTTGAATGATAACTTTGACTCAACTAGTTCCTACCTTGAATTGATACAATTTCTCTTGAAAAATCTCAAAAAATCTAATATTTTAAACAAAGGATATATTATAGAGAGAATTCTTATATTCTCAAAATTACACTATGCCTTTCTTTTTGAGGATTTTATCTTTATATAGAGGTCTTGAATTCTCTGAACTTGAAAATGTATTTCAATTTGATGAAGGAATCTTAAAATGACAGTTATAAGTGTCATCCACTTGCTTTTGAACATACTGTTTTAAAGGATAGTCATAAATTATGTCTATCGCTTGCTGTCTTCTTTGAAATTTTGAAGGACAATTATTTCTAATGTTCTAACGTTTTGAAAAACCACTTCAATTATTGTAATTTTTATTTTTATTTATTATATATATATATATATATATATATATATATATATATATTTTTTT